>NC_086447.1:309325167-309660469 GCF_028390025.1 Pseudophryne corroboree | reverse complement strand
GCACACAGATATGGTATGTGACTGACTGAGTCACTGTGTGTATCGCTTTTTTCAGGCAGAGAACGGATATATTAAATAAACTGCACTGTGTGTCTGGTGGTCACTCACTATATAATATATTATGTACTCCTGGCTCCTGCTATAACCTATAACTAGAGATGAGCGGGTTCGGTTTCTCTGAATCCGAACCCGCCAGAACTTCATGTTTTTTTTCACGGGTCCGAGCGACTCGGATCTTCCCGCCTTGCTCGGTTAACCCGAGCGCGCCCGAACGTCATCATGACGCTGTCGGATTCTCGCGAGGCTCGGATTCTATCGCGAGACTCGGATTCTATATAAGGAGCCGCGCGTCGCCGCCATTTTCACACGTGCATTGAGATTGATAGGGAGAGGACGTGGCTGGCGTCCTCTCCGTTTAGAATAGATTAGAGAGACACTTGATTTACTAATTTTGGGGAGCATTAGGAGTACTCAGTACAGTGCAGAGTTTTGCTGATAGTGACCAGTGACCACCAGTTTTATTTATATTTATAATCCGTTCTCTGCCTGAAAAAAGCGATACACAGCACACAGTGACTCAGTCACATACCATATCTGTGTGCAATGCTCAGGCTCAGGCCAGTGTGCTGCATCATCTATTATCTATATATAATATTATATATATCTGTCTGACTGCTCAGCTCACACAGCTTATAATTGTGGGGGAGACTGGGGAGCACTACTGCAGTGCCAGTTATAGGTAGAGATGAGCGCCTGAAATTTTTCGGGTTTTGGTTTTGTGTTCGGTTCCGCGGCCGTGTTTTGGGTTCGAACGCGTTTTGGCAAAACCTCACCGAATTTTTTTTGTCGGATTCGGGTGTGTTTTGGATTCGGGTGTTTTTTTCAAAAAACACTAAAAAACAGCTTAAATCATAGAATTTGGGGGTCATTTTGATCCCAAAGTATTATTAACCTCAAAAACCATAATTTACACTCATTTTCAGTCTATTCTGAATACCTCACACCTCACAATATTATTTTTAGTCCTAAAATTTGCACCGAGGTCGCTGTGTGAGTAAGATAAGCGACCCTAGTGGCCGACACAAACACCGGGCCCATCTAGGAGTGGCACTGCAGTGTCACGCAGGATGTCCCTTCCAAAAAACCCTCCCCAAACAGCACATGACGCAAAGAAAAAAAGAGGCGCAATGAGGTAGCTGACTGTGTGAGTAAGATTAGCGACCCTAGTGGCCGACACAAACACCGGGCCCATCTAGGAGTGGCACTGCAGTGTCCAGTGGCAGCCCGTCCATAATTGTATATACCACCTAACCGTGGTTTTTTTTTCTTTCTTTATACATACATACTAGTTACGAGTATACTATCTCTTTATCAACCAGTCTATATATTAGCAGCAGACACAGTACAGTGCGGTAGTTCACGGCTGTGGCTACCTCTGTGTCGGCACTCGGCAGCCCGTCCATAATTGTATATACCACCTAACCGTGGTTTTTTTTTCTTTCTTTATACATACATACTAGTTACGAGTATACTATCTCTTTATCAACCAGTCTATATATTAGCAGCAGACACAGTACAGTGCGGTAGTTCACGGCTGTGGCTACCTCTGTGTCGGCACTCGGCAGCCCGTCCATAATTGTATATACCACCTAACCGTGGTTTTTTTTTCTTTCTTTATACATACATACTAGTTACGAGTATACTATCTCTTTATCAACCAGTCTATATATTAGCAGCAGACACAGTACAGTGCGGTAGTTCACGGCTGTGGCTACCTCTGTGTCGGCACTCGGCAGCCCGTCCATAATTGTATATACCACCTAACCATGGTTTTTTTTTCTTTCTTTATACATACATACTAGTTACGAGTATACTATCTCTTTATCAACCAGTCTATATTAGCAGCAGACACAGTACAGTGCGGTAGTTCACGGCTGTGGCTACCTCTGTGTCGGCACTCGGCAGCCCGTCCATAATTGTATATACCACCTAACCGTGGTTTTTTTTTCTTTCTTTATACATACATACTAGTTACGAGTATACTATCTCTTTATCAACCAGTCTATATATTAGCAGCAGACACAGTACAGTGCGGTAGTTCACGGCTGTGGCTACCTCTGTGTCGGCACTCGGCAGCCCGTCCATAATTGTATATACCACCTAACCGTGGTTTTTTTTTCTTTCTTTATACATACATACTAGTTACGAGTATACTATCTCTTTATCAACCAGTCTATATATTAGCAGCAGACACAGTACAGTGCGGTAGTTCACGGCTGTGGCTACCTCTGTGTCGGCACTCGGCAGCCCGTCCATAATTGTATATACCACCTAACCGTGGTTTTTTTTTCTTTCTTTATACATACATACTAGTTACGAGTATACTATCTCTTTATCAACCAGTCTATATATTAGCAGCAGACACAGTACAGTGCGGTAGTTCACGGCTGTGGCTACCTCTGTGTCGGCACTCGGCAGCCCGTCCATAATTGTATATACCACCTAACCGTGGTTTTTTTTTCTTTCTTTATACATACATACTAGTTACGAGTATACTATCTCTTTATCAACCAGTCTATATTAGCAGCAGACACAGTACAGTGCGGTAGTTCACGGCTGTGGATACCTCTGTGTCGGCACTCGGCAGCCCGTCCATAATTGTATATACCACCTAACCGTGTTTTTTTTTTCTTTCTTTATACATACATACTAGTTACGAGTATACTATCTCTTTATCAACCAGTCTATATATTAGCAGCAGACACAGTACAGTGCGGTAGTTCACGGCTGTGGCTACCTCTGTGTCGGCACTCGGCAGCCCGTCCATAATTGTATATACCACCTAACCGTGGTTTTTTTTTCTTTCTTTATACATACATACTAGTTACGAGTATACTATCTCTTTATCAACCAGTCTATATATTAGCAGCAGACACAGTACAGTGCGGTAGTTCACGGCTGTGGCTACCTCTGTGTCGGCACTCGGCAGCCCATCCATAATTGTATATACCACCTAACCGTGGTTTTTTTTTCTTTCTTTATACATACATACTAGTTACGAGTATACTATCTCTTTATCAACCAGTCTATATATTAGCAGCAGACACAGTACAGTGCGGTAGTTCACGGCTGTGGCTACCTCTGTGTCGGCACTCGGCAGCCCGTCCATAATTGTATATACCACCTAACCATGGTTTTTTTTTCTTTCTTTATACATACATACTAGTTACGAGTATACTATCTCTTTATCAACCAGTCTATATTAGCAGCAGACACAGTACAGTGCGGTAGTTCACGGCTGTGGCTACCTCTGTGTCGGCACTCGGCAGCCCGTCCATAATTGTATATACCACCTAACCGTGGTTTTTTTTTCTTTCTTTATACATACATACTAGTTACGAGTATACTATCTCTTTATCAACCAGTCTATATATTAGCAGCAGACACAGTACAGTGCGGTAGTTCACGGCTGTGGCTACCTCTGTGTCGGCACTCGGCAGCCCGTCCATAATTGTATATACCACCTAACCGTGGTTTTTTTTTCTTTCTTTATACATACATACTAGTTACGAGTATACTATCTCTTTATCAACCAGTCTATATATTAGCAGCAGACACAGTACAGTGCGGTAGTTCACGGCTGTGGCTACCTCTGTGTCGGCACTCGGCAGCCCGTCCATAATTGTATATACCACCTAACCGTGGTTTTTTTTTCTTTCTTTATACATACATACTAGTTACGAGTATACTATCTCTTTATCAACCAGTCTATATTAGCAGCAGACACCGTACAGTGCGGTAGTTCACGGCTGTGGCTACCTCTGTGTCGGCACTCGGCAGCCCGTCCATAATTGTATATACCACCTAACCGTGGTTTTTTTTTCTTTCTTTATACATACATACTAGTTACGAGTATACTATCTCTTTATCAACCAGTCTATATATTAGCAGCAGACACAGTACAGTGCGGTAGTTCACGGCTGTGGCTACCTCTGTGTCGGCACTCGGCAGCCCGTCCATAATTGTATATACCACCTAACCGTGGTTTTTTTTTCTTTCTTTATACATACATACTAGTTACGAGTATACTATCTCTTTATCAACCAGTCTATATATTAGCAGCAGACACAGTACAGTGCGGTAGTTCACGGCTGTGGCTACCTCTGTGTCGGCACTCGGCAGCCCGTCCATAATTGTATATACCACCTAACCGTGGTTTTTTTTTCTTTCTTTATACATACATACTAGTTACGAGTATACTATCTCTTTATCAACCAGTCTATATATTAGCAGCAGACACAGTACAGTGCGGTAGTTCACGGCTGTGGCTACCTCTGTGTCGGCACTCGGCAGCCCGTCCATAATTGTATATACCACCTAACCGTGGTTTTTTTTTCTTTCTTTATACATACATACTAGTTACGAGTATACTATCTCTTTATCAACCAGTCTATATTAGCAGCAGACACCGTACAGTGCGGTAGTTCACGGCTGTGGCTACCTCTGTGTCGGCACTCGGCAGCCCGTCCATAATTGTATATACCACCTAACCGTGGTTTTTTTTTCTTTCTTTATACATACATACTAGTTACGAGTATACTATCTCTTTATCAACCAGTCTATATTAGCAGCAGACACCGTACAGTGCGGTAGTTCACGGCTGTGGCTACCTCTGTGTCGGCACTCGGCAGCCCGTCCATAATTGTATATACCACCTAACCGTGGTTTTTTTTTCTTTCTTTATACATACATACTAGTTACGAGTATACTATCTCTTTATCAACCAGTCTATATTAGCAGCAGACACAGTACAGTGCGGTAGTTCACGGCTGTGGCTACCTCTGTGTCGGCACTCGGCAGCCCGTCCATAATTGTATATACCACCTAACCGTGGTTTTTTTTTCTTTCTTTATACATACATACTAGTTACGAGTATACTATCTCTTTATCAACCAGTCTATATATTAGCAGCAGACACAGTACAGTGCGGTAGTTCACGGCTGTGGCTACCTCTGTGTCGGCACTCGGCAGCCCGTCCATAATTGTATATACCACCTAACCGTGGTTTTTTTTTCTTTCTTTATACATACATACTAGTTACGAGTATACTATCTCTTTATCAACCAGTCTATATATTAGCAGCAGACACAGTACAGTGCGGTAGTTCACGGCTGTGGCTACCTCTGTGTCGGCACTCGGCAGCCCGTCCATAATTGTATACTAGTATCCAATCCATCCATCTCCATTGTTTACCTGAGGTGCCTTTTAGTTGTGCCTATTAAAATATGGAGAACAAAAATGTTGAGGTTCCAAAATTAGGGAAAGATCAAGATCCACTTCCACCTCGTGCTGAAGCTGCTGCCACTAGTCATGGCCGAGACGATGAAATGCCAGCAACGTCGTCTGCCAAGGCCGATGCCCAATGTCATAGTACAGAGCATGTCAAATCCAAAACACCAAATATCAGTAAAAAAAGGACTCCAAAACCTAAAATAAAATTGTCGGAGGAGAAGCGTAAACTTGCCAATATGCCATTTACCACACGGAGTGGCAAGGAACGGCTGAGGCCCTGGCCTATGTTCATGGCTAGTGGTTCAGCTTCACATGAGGATGGAAGCACTCAGCCTCTCGCTAGAAAAATGAAAAGACTCAAGCTGGCAAAAGCAGCACAGCAAAGAACTGTGCATTCTTCGAAATCCCAAATCCACAAGGAGAGTCCAATTGTGTCGGTTGCGATGCCTGACCTTCCCAACACTGGACGTGAAGAGCATGCGCCTTCCACCATTTGCACGCCCCCTGCAAGTGCTGGAAGGAGCACCCGCAGTCCAGTTCCTGATAGTCAGATTGAAGATGTCAGTGTTGAAGTACACCAGGATGAGGAGGATATGGGTGTTGCTGGCGCTGGGGAGGAAATTGACCAGGAGGATTCTGATGGTGAGGTGGTTTGTTTAAGTCAGGCACCCGGGGAGACACCTGTTGTCCGTGGGAGGAATATGGCCGTTGACATGCCAGGTGAAAATACCAAAAAAATCAGCTCTTCGGTGTGGAGGTATTTCACCAGAAATGCGGACAACAGGTGTCAAGCCGTGTGTTCCCTTTGTCAAGCTGTAATAAGTAGGGGTAAGGACGTTAACCACCTCGGAACATCCTCCCTTATACGTCACCTGCAGCGCATTCATAATAAGTCAGTGACAAGTTCAAAAACTTTGGGTGACAGCGGAAGCAGTCCACTGACCAGTAAATCCCTTCCTCTTGTAACCAAGCTCACGCAAACCACCCCACCAACTCCCTCAGTGTCAATTTCCTCCTTCCCCAGGAATGCCAATAGTCCTGCAGGCCATGTCACTGGCAATTCTGACGAGTCCTCTCCTGCCTGGGATTCCTCCGATGCATCCTTGCGTGTAACGCCTACTGCTGCTGGCGCTGCTGTTGTTGCCGCTGGGAGTCGATGGTCATCCCAGAGGGGAAGTCGTAAGCCCACTTGTACTACTTCCAGTAAGCAATTGACTGTTCAACAGTCCTTTGCGAGGAAGATGAAATATCACAGCAGTCATCCTACTGCAAAGCGGATAACTGAGTCCTTGACAACTATGTTGGTGTTAGACGTGCGTCCGGTATCCGCCGTTAGTTCACAGGGAACTAGACAATTTATTGAGGCAGTGTGCCCCCGTTACCAAATACCATCTAGGTTCCACTTCTCTAGGCAGGCGATACCGAGAATGTACACGGACGTCAGAAAAAGACTCACCAGTGTCCTAAAAAATGCAGTTGTACCCAATGTCCACTTAACCACGGACATGTGGACAAGTGGAGCAGGGCAGGGTCAGGACTATATGACTGTGACAGCCCACTGGGTAGATGTATGGACTCCCGCCGCAAGAACAGCAGCGGCGGCACCAGTAGCAGCATCTCGCAAACGCCAACTCTTTCCTAGGCAGGCTACGCTTTGTATCACCGCTTTCCAGAATACGCACACAGCTGAAAACCTCTTACGGCAACTGAGGAAGATCATCGCGGAATGGCTTACCCCAATTGGACTCTCCTGTGGATTTGTGGCATCGGACAACGCCAGCAATATTGTGTGTGCATTAAATATGGGCAAATTCCAGCACGTCCCATGTTTTGCACATACCTTGAATTTGGTGGTGCAGAATTTTTTAAAAAACGACAGGGGCGTGCAAGAGATGCTGTCGGTGGCCAGAAAAATTGCGGGACACTTTCGGCGTACAGGCACCACGTACAGAAGACTGGAGCACCACCAAAAACTACTGAACCTGCCCTGCCATCATCTGAAGCAAGAAGTGGTAACGAGGTGGAATTCAACCCTCTATATGCTTCAGAGGTTGGAGGAGCAGCAAAAGGCCATTCAAGCCTATACAATTGAGCACGATATAGTAGGTGGAATGCACCTGTCTCAAGTGCAGTGGAGAATGATTTCAACGTTGTGCAAGGTTCTGATGCCCTTTGAACTTGCCACACGTGAAGTCAGTTCAGACACTGCCAGCCTGAGTCAGGTCATTCCCCTCATCAGGCTTTTGCAGAAGAAGCTGGAGGCATTGAAGAAGGAGCTAAAAGGGAGCGATTCCGCTAGGCATGTGGGACTTGTGGATGCAGCCCTTAATTCGCTTAACAAGGATTCACGGGTGGTCAATCTGTTGAAATCAGAGCACTACATTTTGGCCACCGTGCTCGATCCTAGATTTAAAGCCTACCTTGGATCTCTCTTTCCGGCAGACACAGGTCTGCTGGGGTTGAAAGACCTGCTGGTGACAAAATTGTCAAGTCAAGCGGAACGCGACCTGTCAACATCTCCTCCTTCACATTCTCCCGCAACTGGGGGTGCGAGGAAAAGGCTCAGAATTCCGAGCCCACCCGCTGGCGGTGATGCAGGGCAGTCTGGAGCGACTGCTGATGCTGACATCTGGTCCGGACTGAAGGACCTGACAACGATTACGGACATGTCGTCTACTGTCACTGCATATGATTCTCTCAACATTGATAGAATGGTGGAGGATTATATGAGTGACCGCATCCAAGTAGGCACGTCACACAGTCCGTACTTATACTGGCAGGAAAAAGAGGCAATTTGGAGGCCCTTGCACAAACTGGCTTTATTCTACCTAAGTTGCCCTCCCACAAGTGTGTACTCCGAAAGAGTGTTTAGTGCCGCCGCTCACCTTGTCAGCAATCGGCGTACGAGGTTACATCCAGAAAATGTGGAGAAGATGATGTTCATTAAAATGAATTATAATCAATTCCTCCGCGGAGACATTGACCAGCAGCAATTGCCTCCACAAAGTACACAGGGAGCTGAGATGGTGGATTCCAGTGGGGACGAATTGATAATCTGTGAGGAGGGGGATGTACACGGTGATATATCGGAGGGTGAAGATGAGGTGGACATCTTGCCTCTGTAGAGCCAGTTTGTGCAAGGAGAGATTAATTGCTTCTTTTTTGGGGGGGGTCCAAACCAACCCGTCATATCAGTCACAGTCGTGTGGCAGACCCTGTCACTGAAATGATGGGTTGGTTAAAGTGTGCATGTCCTGTTTTGTTTATACAACATAAGGGTGGGTGGGAGGGCCCAAGGACAATTCCATCTTGCACCTCTTTTTTCTTTTCTTTTTCTTTGCATCATGTGCTGATTGGGGAGGGTTTTTTGGAAGGGACATCCTGCGTGACACTGCAGTGCCACTCCTAGATGGGCCCGGTGTTTGTGTCGGCCACTAGGGTCGCTAATCTTACTCACACAGTCAGCTACCTCATTGCGCCTCTTTTTTTCTTTGCGTCATGTGCTGTTTGGGGAGGGTTTTTTGGAAGGGACATCCTGCGTGACACTGCAGTGCCACTCCTAGATGGGCCCGGTGTTTGTGTCGGCCACTAGGGTCGCTTATCTTACTCACACAGCAACCTCGGTGCAAATTTTAGGACTAAAAATAATATTGTGAGGTGTGAGGTATTCAGAATAGACTGAAAATGAGTGTAAATTATGGTTTTTGAGGTTAATAATACTTTGGGATCAAAATGACCCCCAAATTCTATGATTTAAGCTGTTTTTTAGTGTTTTTTGAAAAAAACACCCGAATCCAAAACACACCCGAATCCGACAAAAAAAATTCGGTGAGGTTTTGCCAAAACGCGTTCGAACCCAAAACACGGCCGCGGAACCGAACCCAAAACCAAAACACAAAACCCGAAAAATTTCAGGCGCTCATCTCTACCTATAACTGGCACTGCAGTAGTGCTCCCCAGTCTCCCCCACAATTATAAGCTGTGTGAGCTGAGCAGTCAGACAGATATATATAATATTATATATAGATAATAGATGATGCAGCACACTGGCCTGAGCCTGAGCAGTGCACACAGATATGGTATGTGACTGAGTCACTGTGTGCTGTGTATCGCTTTTTTCAGGCAGAGAACGGATTATAAATATAAATAAAACTGGTGGTCACTGGTCACTATCAGCAAAACTCTGCACTGTACTGAGTACTCCTAATGCTCCCCAAAATTAGTAAATCAAGTGTCTCTCTAATCTATTCTAAACGGAGAGGACGCCAGCCACGTCCTCTCCCTATCAATCTCAATGCACGTGTGAAAATGGCGGCGACGCGCGGCTCCTTATATAGAATCCGAGTCTCGCGATAGAATCCGAGCCTCGCGAGAATCCGACAGCGTCATGATGACGTTCGGGCGCGCTCGGGTTAACCGAGCAAGGCGGGAAGATCCGAGTCGCTCGGACCCGTGAAAAAAAACATGAAGTTCTGGCGGGTTCGGATTCAGAGAAACCGAACCCGCTCATCTCTAATGTGCAGGGCCCGTTCTGCAAATGCACCTGCATTTTCTGCGGGCGCCCCGCAGAGAAGGTGATCGCCTCTGCCTGTAAATCGAAAGGGGCAGCAACGCTCGGTTTCCAAGACAAATATGGAGCGTTGCAGGGACGGTGACAGAGAAACGGGGGTGGCGACGGAGAAACGGTGGGCGTGACGGGGGCGTGATCAAGGTGGCTGCGTGACGTTACATGCAGCCGCTGTGATCAGAAAAATGTTGGGCAGGAGGCTACCTCATTATTTTCAGCGTGGTCTCGGGGAGGAGGGGGGGTGGCTGATAGCTTGCTGGGCTGCTTTGCCCTGTCATGGGCGGTCCCCAGCATGCAGTCCAAAGGATTGCAAATTCTGCTACGTAGCTGAATTTGCAATCCTTACTGAATCAGGTCCTATGTCTGCTTCTCCTCTATGCACAGCAAAGCAGATCATCAGACACTTGTAGATGTACGCCTACTCTTTTTACAGTAAAGCACTTCAAGCCTTTTTGAAACCTTGTAAACATTCCACTGTAAATAAATACAGAATACATAAATGCAAATACAACTGAGGGCATAATGTGAACTAGGTCCTACAATGGGGTATAATATGAAGGGGACACTACTATGTGGCATACTATGAACTGGGGGCACTGGGTGGCAAAACGTGACCTAGGGACACTACAGAGTGACATAATGCGAAATGGGGGTACTACAACGTGGCATGATGTGAATGGGGTGAACTACAATTTAGCATGATGTGTTGGATGGATTGTTTCTGTGTGGGGTAAATACTGGCTGCTTTTGCATGTAGCCCACAAATGTTAGTTTTATTTTTACACTGCAATTTAGATTTCAGTTTGAACACATCCCACACAAATCTAAATCATGGTTTTGCCCAGTTGCTTGCTTTTTGCTTACAAACCTGAACCAGGTCCAGTATAATCAAATAGAGAAGGCTTTATGTGTGTCATTCTGAGCAGATTGAATTTTATCAGTGTGTGAATGAGTGGGTTAGGAAAGTCTGTTTTTGACATAAGCATTGAAAGGCTATGTAAATTTGGAGCTGTGTGGCCAAAATCTGTAAACTGCCATTGTACAAGAATTAAACCAGAACAGAATTGTTAGCAGTGAGAGGATTTACAGAAAATATTTACTGAAAGGATTAAGCGCTGTAAAAAGTTTATTATTAAAACAGAATACATTACATTTACAAGATTTTGCTGAACATGAGCATTTAATAGAGTATGTATTCTTTACAGACCATGTAGGTTATACAAATGTAATACAATAGGAAAATACAAATCCAGTGATAAACAGAATAGTAGTTGCTCAAATCAATTTATTGATCCATTGCAAGTGCATGTAATAGAGGGGTTAATCTAGACTAGAGAAACATTTTTTTACAATTTAAATACAATAACAGTCCACCCAGCTGTCAAAGAACTCAACACCTTCAGTGCCCATCAGTGAAGTGCGGTGAGGTGAGGCAGATCCTTTCCTGTCATACTAATGTATACACCAGAGTTTTTACTATATAAGGTATATGAAACATAAAAGAATATATTAGAAATATCTTCTTTGAATTATTCTAATCATTTTATAGCCTCACCTGCCTATCTGTTCCATACATCTCTGATCAAAACTCAACAAATTTCCATCAGTTTATACTGCTGCATCTTTGTATAATGTCCACATGAACCCTTTGGCTTATAATTTACATTGGGGGTAATTCTGAGTTGATCGCAGCAGCAAGTTTGTTAGCAATTGGGCAAAACCATGTGCACTGCAGGGGGGGGGGCAGATATAACATTTGCAGAAAGAGTTAGATTTGGGTGGGTTATTTTGTTTCTGTGCAGGGTAAATACTGGCTGCTTTATTTTTACACTGCAAATTAGATTGCAGATTGAACACACCCCACCCAAATCTAACTCTCTCTGCACATGTTAAATCTGCCTCCCCTGCAGTGCACATGGTTTTGCCCAACTGCTAAAAAATTTCCTGCTGCGATCAACTTGGAATTACCCACATTGTGTGTAAATCTATCTCTGGTACTAGCCAGTGACTCATGCCTGCAACTAGACATTTTGTGCCAGAAAGAGAATTGGTATCCTTCTTCCCCATAGCCAGAGGCGGAACTACCGCCAGTGCAACCAGTGCGTTGCACTGGGGCCCGCCTTTGTCCAGGGGCCCAAAGCATGTAATGAGTCAAACTGACTCATTACATGCCGCTGTGCGCTGCTGGCAACCGCTGCCCGCAGCGCACAGCCGCCCGGACAGAGAGGAGAGGAGCAGCAGTACGGGGGAGAAGGAGGAGGAGGGAGCCGAAGGAGGGAGCCGCAGCAGCGCTTTACTACTGGTGGAGGCGCTGCTGCTGCTGGCCCTCTGCTTCACTATAGGCTGTCTTCCGAGAACAGCCTATAGTGAAGCAGAGGGGCAGCAGCAGCAGCGCCTCCACCAATGACACAGCGCTGCTGCGGCTCCCTCCTCCACCTCCCTCCTCCTCCTTCTCTCCAGCCCAGGAATCGTCTGACGCTGCACCTAGGAACCTGAGCCAGCGGAGACGCCGGAGAGGGTAAGTATAATTCTTTCTTTCTGTCTCTTTCTTTCTTTGTTGGGACTGCTTGCCGCTATGTGTAAAAATGGGGGACTGCCTGCCGCAAAGTGTAAAAATGGGGGACTGCCTGCCGCTATGTGTAAAAAGGGGGAATCTGCCTGCCGCAATGTGTAAAAATGGGGAATCTGCCTGCCGCAATGTGTAAAATTGGGGGACTGCCTGCCGCAATGTGTAAAAATGGGGGACTGCCTGCCGCAATGTGTAAAAATGGGGGACTGCCTGCCGCAATGTGTAAAAATGGGGGACTGCCTGCCGCAATGTGTAAAAATGGGGGACTGCCTGCCGCAATGTGTAAAAAGGGGGAATCTGCCTTCCGCAATGTGTAAAAACGGGGGACTGCCTGCCGCAATGTGTAAAAAGGGGGAATCTGCCTGCCGCAATGTGTAAAAAGGGGGGACTTCCTGCTACTATGTGTAAAAAGGGTGAATCTGCCTGCCGCAATGTGTAAAAATGGGGAATCTGCCTGCCGCAATGTGTAAAAACGGGGGACTGCCTGCCGCAATGTGTAAAAAGGGGGAATCTGCCTGCCGCAATGTGTAAAAAGGGGGGATTGCCTGCCGCTATGAGTAAAAATGGGGAATCTGCCTGCCGCTTTGTGTATAAAGGGGGAATCTGCCTGCCGTAATGTGTAAAAAGGGGGACGCTGTCTGCCGTAATGTGTAACAAGGGCACGCTGTCTGCCATAATGTGTAAAAAGGGGACGCTATCTGCCGTTATGTGTAAAAAGGGGACGCTGTCTGCCGTTATGTGTAAAAAGTGCACGCTGTCTGCCGTTATGTGTAAAAAGGGGAAGCTGTCTGCCCTTATGTGTAAAAAGTGTACGCTGTCTGCCGCTATGTGTAACAAGGGCACGCTGTCTGCCGTTATGTGTAAAAAGGGGACGCTGTCTGCCATTATGTGTAAAAAGTGCACGCTCTCTGCCGTTATGTGTAAAAAGGGGGACGCTGTCTGCCGTAATGTGTAAAAAGGGGGACGCTGTCTGCCGTAATGTGTAAAAAGAGGTATCTGTCCGCTGTAAGGTGTAAAGGGGTCTCTACCTGGTGTAGTGGTGCTACTGTGCAGCGTAATTTGAAGAATGGAGACTACTGTGCACCGTTTTATGAATTGGTATTATTTTGTGGCCACACCCCTTCCCCACGAAGCCACGCCACTATGTATTTTTGCGCGCGCCTACGGCGCGCACTGCCCCTGTTTTACATGCAGGGGTGGGGCTCCGATGCCGTTTCTTGCACACAGTGCTAAAATGTCTAGTTACGGCACTGTTGCTAGGTATCCATTTCTCTGGCCCTGAGCAGGTCCCCCTCACCAGATCCTCTCCAGGGGTGAGGGGGTGGACTTGGATGGGATGTGGGGGGGGGGGGAAGCATTTTGTCGCACCTGGGCCCACCGCTTGCTAGTTCCGCCACTGCCCATAGCTATACTAGGGATAGTGCGCTCCTAAGGTGCGCTGCAAAAATATAGGGGCATGGCTTTATGAGAAAGGTGTGTGGTCTCAAAGTAATACCAATTCCTATTATGCCACACAGTAGACTCCATTATTCAAATTACACATTATAGTAGAGCCACTTATACACATTACAGCAGGCAGAGCTTCCTATTACACATTACGCCAGATAGAGCCCCCTATTACAAATTATATCACACAGCAGCAGAACTAAAATGATTTCAGTAGATCCCCCAAATCAGCCCGTTCTTGGTGTAATAACTCCTCAGCACTAACATGTAGTTCCCCACTGATGTCCCACTGATTTCCCACATGTGTCACTGCTCATTAGTATTTGAGCCAGCGAATCACCAGTGACTGGATCTCAGTGCACAATCACATCTATGTTTTTCTTACTTTAACTTTTTTGCACCTGAAACACCTGCACAAAACAAGAACACATTACTGCATGTTTCTCTTTCTCTTTCTTCAGCAATCAGATCTGTGATAATATTGCACTGGCCATAAATGGACTGGAGGACATATATTTGGGAATGCTGAAACACTGAGATGGGAACACTATAGATGCTGATATTAGGACGGATAAACTGTAATCAGTGGCGGAACTAGTGAGTGATGGGCCCAGGTGCAGAAACATGCTCTTTAACATTCCCCTCACTCTGAGTTGTCTCAAGTTAGATAAAAGCACACACATAATATCATAATACTGTATATACTGTTTATCACTTTTCAAGGCTTAGTACATCTGGCCCTTTGTCTCCAATACCTGTGTTATAGGATCACACATGCTCAGTGATATAAATCAATCTCAATTGCAACAGAAATGCCTTGTGGCTTCCCGGTCAACGTACCAGTAATGTCTGTGACATTTAAAGCTGAGTAATTTTTTTATCATGCTTCTTTTGTGAGCCACTTGAGTCTTTCAGTCTGCATTCAGAACCCACTTTGTGACATATGAAACACATTTCCTGCTCTACAGTTAGACCTATGGTCCCTATGGATCTATCCACTTAATCGAGATTTGGATTGTCACCTGTATTACTTATGATCTTCCACAGTTTTCCCTACTCCAATTGCAACTCCAAAGCGACCTTCCGCATGGTGTAATTCTCAGAACTCCTCAGTTTGGTGAAGGTCATGCTTGCAGTTCCACTGTGCATCTCTCGGTATATGCTTATTCAAATACAGGAACTTTCTGTTTACTTCACACTTGGGATGCCTGGGCCCATAACCTACTGATATAGCCTGTAGTGGTGGTGGTCACAAGCAGACGTGACAGTGACTGTTTGGCCACACAGAGAGTCCTTAACCAGGTTTCTGGGTTTATTGGTAAACAGCCGTAACAGGATGCGCAGGAACACAATGCAGTTTTTAGGTCAACAAGACTTAGGTCGACACTGTCTAGGTAGACCACTATTGGTCGACAGTAAGTAGGTCGACATGGTTTCTAGGTCAACAGGGACTCTAGGTCGACATGTTCTAGGTTCAAATGACAAAAGGTCGACATGAGTTTTAAAAAAAAAATTATTTTTTTATTTTTTCATAGTTTACGATCCACATGGACTACAATTGGGAATGGTAACCTGTGCTGAGCACAGCGGTTGCTTAGCGAGGCACCTTGCCCGAAGTATGGCGAGCAAAGCGAGCCATGCGAGGGGACACGGTGCACTAATTGGGATTCCCGGTAACTCTACGAAGAAAGCGACACCAAAATAAAAAAAAAAACTCATGTCGACCTTTTGTCATATCGACCTAGTACATGTCGACCTAGAGTACCTGTTGACCTAGAAACCATGTCGACCTACTTACTGTCGACCTAAGTCTATTCTATCTAACATACCACATCCGTTTAGGAGCAGTAACCAAAGGTATTGCAGCAGTGGTATCAAACAATGGCCCTCATTCCGAGTCGTTCGCTCGGTAATTTTCATCGCATCGCAGTGAAATTCCGCTTAGTACGCATGCGCAATATTCGCACTGCGACTGCGCCAAGTAATTTAACAATGAAGATAGTATTTTTACTCACGGCTTTTTCTTCGCTCCGGCGATCGTAGTGTGATTGACAGGAAATGGGTGTTACTGGGCGGAAACACGGCGTTTTATGGGCGTGTGGATAAAAACGCTACCGTTTCCGGAAAAAACGCAGGAGTGGCCGGAGAAACGGGGGAGTGTCTGGGCGAACGCTGGGTGTGTTTGTGACGTCAAACCAGGAACGACAAGCACTGAACTGATCGCAGATGCCGAGTAAGTCTGAAGCTACTCTGAAACTGCTAAGTAGTTTGTAATCGCAATATTGCGAATACATCGGTCGCAATTTTAAGAAGCTAAGATTCACTCCCAGTAGGCGGCGGCTTAGCGTGTGTAACTCTGCTAAAATCGCCTTGCGAGCGATCAACTCGGAATGAGGGCCAATGGTAAATAATGGGTGTCTCACCTCGGGAGCTAAGTAGTGACACTCTTACACAGTAAAGAAGATGGCTGCAGTCTGTAAATGTGTAGCACATCATCTCTGAGGTTGTACCTCCCTGCAGACTCTGGGTCATATGCAAGTTGATTGACAGGAAGCGGACATTTGGGGGTGGTAACTTGCCGTTTTCTGGGAGTGTCATGGAAAATGTATGCGTTCCCAAGCGTTTTCTGGGAGGGTGTGTGATGTCTGCCCCAAACAGCCTGTTTCTTTTGCACTGTAGGAGTAGGTCCTGGGCTACGTACAGACTGCATAGACTGAAAAGATCGTTATATGGTGACTGAGTTGCAGCTCACCAGCGTACGCAGAGCTTTTTGGAAAGCATTCGCAGACTTGCACGGGGCGGCGACTATGGGATCGCAAACCTCAGCAAATTCGCAGAGGAGTGATCGGGTCTGAATCGGGCCCTATTTTTGGTTTTAGACCACACACAGATATATAGCAGTAGTGTACAGCAGTACTGGTAGTGGTCACTGAGTGACGCACCAATAGAAATATATTTTTTGCTTTGGATCACACACAGATATATAGCAGTAGTGTACGGCAGTACTGGTAGTCATCACTGAGTGATGCACCAATAGAAATATATTTATTGCTTTTGATCACACACAGATATATAGCAATAGTGTACGGCAGTACTAGTAGTCACTGAGTGATGCACCAATAGAAATATATTTTTTGCTTTGGATCACACACAGAGGATATATAGCAGTAGTGTACGGCAGTCGCAGTACTAGCAGTCAGAGCGATGCACCAATAGAAATATATTTCTTGCTTTGGATCACACACAGAGGATATATAGCAGTAGTGTACAACAGTACACAGCCCCTTACAGATAGAGACAACACCTGGTCCTATACACAGCCACAGTATGCTATATGCAGTGCACTACTATGCAGAGCCCTTACACAGTGACAGCAAACCTACACAAGCAGCATCCCATGTTAACTAAACTCTCCTGCAACCCCTCTGCTTTCCCCGGCCCTCCTTTGCTCTCTCCTGCCCCCTTCCCTAACTACAGCACAGAAGGAACACGTCTTTACTGTGCACTCTCCAAGTCCAGAGTGAAGATAGCGCCGCGGCCGATCACAAGGACTATATATAGAATCCAAAACCAGCAAGAACCGACAGCGGGATGATGATGTTTTGCTTCGTTTTCGGATCCGAGTCAGGCATGCAAAAACCGAGTCTGGGTTCGGATCTCCAAGTTCGGCAGATTCGGTTCTCAGGTAACCGAATACGCTCATCCCTTGTTTATATGGTAGAATTTGGGAGGATGCTGGTGCTGCATCCTACTATAATAGTGATCAGGCTGCCAAATGCTGATGTATTATGCCAATTTATTTACATCCAACGCTAAATAAGGCCCTGCTAGTGGCTTATCTATAATGGGTGCAGTGTGTGCAGTTGCACCCATTTCTATGATAGTCACCTCCATGGAGTCCGACGTCCGCTACTGCGGCCCTGTAAAGTTACTGGGAGAATGGTACAGCAGCCATTTTCACTGCAATTTATGCTTGCACAGTGAGGGAATCACTCGGAAAATAGCCTCTGCACCATTTCCCAGAGTCCTGCGCACTAGACTGTAGAAAAGAACTAGAGCTTACTACTGACGTCACTAAAGAGACTGCGCTGCTGGCAAGAGAGACAGAGGAGTTGGTAGGGACGGAGACAGGGACCCTCCTCACTAATATGCCCATGGACCCTGTAGTTTTCTTATGACTCTTAATGCACGTCTGATCTTCGATCTCTATCAATGACTTTTCCTGCATCTCTAAATCCTAGAGGCAAGTCATTTATGTACTCAATCCTGTATCAATCCTGTTCTCATTGCTGCACTACTTTGTACAAAATCTTTTAATCTGGAATTGTTGATTATGAATATTAACATGCTAACTAACTAATAACCTAGCCTGTCTCTACATTATTTCTGGGCACTCTGACATACCATTGTCTGTCTAAGCAAGGCCTACATTTCAATCTTCACAGACTCATTATTTATCAGGGCACACCATACACTAAAACTGAATTTAGAGACAACATATTCTATGAGTAGAAAATTCTTTATAAAAATTCAGCATGAGTCATCCTCTGCGCACCTGACCTTATGTGTTTGATTTTTCTGCAGCTCACCGCTCTGCTCTTATTTTGGAACACAGTGTACTGGGAAGAATAAATTGCAGTTTTGGAGCTCATTGTCGCTTTCATCTCTATTCCTTAATGTACAAGAGAACATTTCTAAAACTAATAAACATGTTTTGTAGGAATTCATAATGACTAACAAAAATTCCATTTTTTCTTTGTATTTATAAATACCCTAAATTCCAATTCAACACCTAACTTCTATCTAATGATGTTCTGATGCAAATGATGAATAGCTAAAAGCAACAATGTACGAAGTAGCATTTATAAAATGCTTGTTTATTCATTTATATACTGCACCCCAGGTACTCGGTGTTATAATTATTGCTGGGAGACAGATGACTGAGCAATTAATAAAATAATCAAATGAAGATACACAGATAATCAATCATTGTGATATCCCATATGTGCAATTAACCATTTTGTGGACACAGCACGCTAACAATCCTTGAGTAAGAGAGGAAGGAATGGGATGCGTTTAGCATCCTAGCTGTCATGTGACCAACGCCGGAATCCCGACACCACTTAGGACACCGGCGCTGGAACACCCATATCCTACATCCTGAAGGTCAGTTTCGGGATACAGGTTAGTACCCGGGTGGGGTTAGGGTTGGTCCTAGCAACCACCCCCCGAGAGTTAGGGTAGGGGACAGGGACGGGTGGTTAAAAATACTTACCACTTCAGTTTTCTGGATCTTCTATGTGGGGATGCACAGTCGGTCATGTGACTACCGGCATCCTGAGTGCCAGGATATGTGTCCGAAGGAACACCCTTTTTAAGTGGAGATTCTATAATCCCAATCGTTCTAGTTTATATTTAGAAGCGAAACTTAGTGGGGTATAGACAGGTCCACTGGGAGCTATGGGCACTTTAAGAAATTAATAGTGTGGGCTGACTCAGTTTAGAGGAGGAGAAGGTCACGTCACATGGAAGCTCCTGAAGAGTTTTCTGCATTTATTTTTTCTGTTTGCTATTTTCAGGCAGGTCTGGATGGCACCAGCCTGTCTGCTTCGTGGGACTTAGGGGGAGGGGGGGGGGGGGGGGAATGGCCCAACCTCTTGAAGGGTTAACGGTCCCATTCCCTGCTGACAGGACACTAGCTCCTGAGGAAACTATTCACATGCTCCACCACGGCAAGCGTACATTCCCGCAGCACGTCGCCACCTCTAACAGAGCCAGAAGAATGAAGAGTGGTGAGTACTAAGCCAGTGTCCCGGTTAGTGAGTCGCCGGCCATTATGGTGGCATGAGGGTACAGAGATGAATGGCTTTTATGGGGGCGATGGTGTCTCCAGACTCAGTACACAGTGTGGAAGCACCGCTTCTGAGGGAACGAACTGAGTCTAAGTACACTACAAGTGTACTCAGTACCCAGACTGGCATTACTGACTTAAAAGGCGACTGACTCCATTTTAAGCACTAAAAATTACCTCAGCCAGTATAAAAAAGCGTGAAGACCGTGCGCCATTGAAGGGGCGGGGCTTCACTATGAGCGGATCCAGCTGCTCACCAGCGCCATTACCCTCTGCAGTGGACACAGACGCTGACTGACAGGGACGCGCAACTCCTCCGGAGAGACTCCAGATTACCTCAGTGTTACCAGGAGGTCATAGCAGGAGGGGAGCGCTTACTACTATACTAAGTCCCCAATCTGGGTACTTAGTCTGCGACCCAGCTAAGCTTGACATTAGCAGTAGGGGCACTGTGTGCTGGCTCCAGGCTACCTCTGTGTCTCTCTTGAAGGGCTCTTTGTGGGTTAATTGTGCATTTAACCTGTTCCTGTGTGTGTGTGTGTGTGTGTGTGTGTGTGTGTGTGTGTGTGTGTGTGTGTGTGTGTGTGTGTGTGTGTGTGCTGTCACAGTATGCCAGACAAAGAGTGTGTTTCTTTTAAGGCACAGTGTTCCTCTTCTCCAGGGAGTTCACTCCAGTGTACTCAGTGCAGTGTACTCTCCTATGCTAGTGGGGCGGAGCCAGCATTGCTGGATTCCATTAGGGGAATGATTTTCAATATTTCCACTAAATTGTCCCGCAATGAGAAAGAGACGCAATACTTAAGACAATCGATGGCTGAGTTTATGCAGCGAGACCCAGTACACAAACCAGCATCTCAGTCCCCTGCCATTTGTCCGCAAAAACGTCCTTTGGCCCAGATCCTGCAATCTGACTCTGATGATGAGGGGTCAGACATGGAAGAGGGGGAGGTGGACTCAGAAGTGGGGGAAGGTACCCTGTCACAGGTAATAGAGGCTCTCATAGAGGCTATCAGATAAGTTCTGCATATCCCTGATAAGGTAACAGAGGAGACTGAGAAATCTTATTTTAAAATAAAAAAGAAATGCTCAGCCACTTTTCCTGTGTTAAAGGAACTCAATACCCTGTTTGAAGAACCGTTGGTTAATCCTGATTAGAAATTTCAAATCCCTAAAATGTTGATATTATCTTTTCATTTTCCTTCTGAGGATAGGAAGAAATGGGAAAATCCACCAATAGTGGATGCATCAGTTTCCAGGCTGTCATGCAAAATATTTTTGCCTGTCCCTGGTGCAGCCTCCCTGAAAGACACGGCTGATCGTAGAATTGAGAACACGCTCAAATCTTTGTATACAGCTGCTGGGGTGGCCCCGGGACCCACTATAGCATGTGGGTGGATCACTAAAGCTATTGCTAAATGGTCATGTAACCTAATTGAGAGGTTAGATTCCTTATCTAGGGGGGAGATTATTTTACTGCTGCAGCATATACAGGACTCTGCAAACTTTATGGTGGAAGCCATAAAAGAAATAGGCTTGCTCAATGCCCGCACACTGCTATGGCAGTGTCAGCACGCAGAGGCTTATGGCTATGCCAGTGGACTGCTAATGTGGACTCCAGTAAAGGTGTGGAAGGTCTACCATTCACAGGAGAGGCCTTATTTGGAGACGGACTAGACAAATGGATCTCCAGAGCTACTGTGGGTAAGTCCACATATCTTCCTTCTGCAGCTCCCCCAACCAGGAAGGCCTACTCAGGACCTACTCTACAGTCCTTTCGGACTGCCAAGTTTAAGGGCAAAACAAGTGGATCTTCTACAGCCAACAGAGGCGCTAGAGGTAAACCACGCAAACCAGCAACTGCCTGTTCTCAGGAGCAGAGCTCAAGCTCTGCTTCCTCAAAGTCTTCAGCATGACGGTGGACAGCGATGCCTGGAAGACTGGCAGGTGGGAGCCTGACTAAAAAATTTCAGTCACATCTGGACAACATCATGCCAGGATCCCTGGGTCATAGACCTTATTTCCCAAGGCTACAGACAGGAGTTTCAGGACCTCCCACCTCACAGATTCTTAAAATCAGGCTTTCCAGTTTCACAGTAGGCAAGTATAACCTTACAGGATGCCATTCAAAAACTGGTACAGACTCAAGTCATTGTTCCAGTTCCACCTCATCTCCAAAACAATGGATATTATTCCAACTTGTTTATAGTACCGAAACCGGACGGTTCGGTAAGGCCGATTTTGAATCTAAAATCGTTGAACTCGTACTTACGAGTGTTCAAATTCAAGATGGAGTCTCTGAGAGCGGTGATCTCAGGTCTGGAGGAGGGGGAATTCCTTGTGTCTCTGGATATCGAGGATGCATACCTTCACATTCCAATCTGGCCGCCTCACCAGGCTTATCTACGGTTTGCACAGCAGGACTGTCACTACCAGTTCCAGGCCCTGCCTTTTGGTCTCTCCACGGCACCGAGGGTGTTCACCAAGGTAATAGCAGAGATGATGTTTCACCTTCGCAAGCAGGGAGTGAACATAATTCCGTACCTGGACGATCTTCTGATAAAGGCACCATCCAGGGAAAGGTTGTTGGACAGCTTTGATCTCACAACCAAACTACTCCTGGATCACGGGTGGATTCTAAACCTTACGAAATCTCACTTAGAGCCAACTCGGAGGCTCCCATTTCTGGGAATGATACTGGACACAGAGTCGAAAAAAGTTTTTCTTCCATTGGAAAAGGCATTGTAATCCAGTCGATGGGTTGGGGTGTCCTAAAGCCAACCCGGATATCGGTGCATCTATGCATTCGCCTTCTGGGGAAAATGGTGGCCTCTTATGAGGCTCTTCAGTACAGAAGGTTTCCTGCAAAACCCTTCCAGCTAGATCAGTTGGACAAATGGTCCGGATCACATCTTCACATGCACCAGAGGATCCGTCTGTCGCCAAAGGCCAGGATTTCCCTTCTGTGGTGGCTACAGACTTCTCACCTAATCGAGGGACGATGGTTCGGGATTCAGAATTGGATTCTGCTAACCACAGACGCAAGCCTCAGAGGTTGGGGAGCAGTCACCCAGGGGGTGCAGTTTCAAGGAAGATGGTCAAGTCAGGAAGTTGTCGTTCCAATCAACATTCTGGGACTCAGGGTTATATACAATGCCCTTCTGCCGGCCTCATATCTTCTTCAAGATCGGGCCATTCACGTTCAGTCAGACAATGTGACGTACATAAACAGGGCGGAACGAAAAGCAGAGCAGCAATGTCAGAGGTATCAAGAATTCTCCTCTGGGCAGAAAACACGCTGTGGCATTGTCGGCGATCTTCATTCCGTGAGTAGACAACTGGGTAGCAGACTTCCACAGCAGACACGACCTGCACCCGGGGGAGTTACTTGACACGTTGATGGGGATATCCACAAATCAACATGATGGCCTCTCTTCTCAACAAGAAACTCAGGCGGTATTGTTCCAGGTCGAGAGGGCCACAAGCAGTGGCGGTAGACGTTCTGACAACTCAGTGGGTCTACCAGATGTTGTACGTTTCCTCCACTTCCTCTGATCCCAAGAATTCTAAAAAGAATTAAAAGGGAAAAGGTTCAAGCAATACTCATGGCTCCGGACTGGCCAAGAAGGGTCTGGTACGCGGACCTTCTGGAGATGCTCCTCGAGGATCCGTGACCTCTACCTCTTCGTGAGGATCTTCTGCAACAGTGCCCATTCGTCTATCAAGACTTACCATTTAACGGCATGGAGGTTGAATGGCTGATCCTAGCCAGGAGAGGGATTCCTGACAAGGTCATCCCGACTGTGATCCAAGCAAGAAAAGGGGTAACGTCTAAACATTACCACCGTATATGGAAGAAGTATGTTTCTTGGTGTGAGAACAGACAGTATTCTGCAGTGGAATTTCATCTGGGAAGTCTCCTGCTTTTTCTGCAGTCGGGAGTGGATGTGGGCCTACGCCTAGGTTCCCATAAAGTCCAGATTTGGCTTTGTCTGTTTTCTTTCAGAAACAATTAGCTTCTCTCCCTGTGGTCCAGATGTTCTTGAAAGGTGTTCTGCACATCCAACCTCCCTTTGTGCCTCCCACTGCACCTTGGGATCTCAATTTGGTGCTGCAGTTCCTCCAATCGGACTGGTTTGATCTGTTACAGGAGATTGACGTAAAGTACCTTACGTGGAAGACCGTCACACTATTGGCCTTGGCCTCAGCGAGACATGTGTCGGAACTAGGGGCATTGTCTTACAAGAGCCCCTATTTCATTTTTCATGAGGACAGAGCTGAACTCAGAACTCATCAGCAATTTCTTCCTAAGGTGGTGTGTGCGTTTCACATCAACCAACCTATTGTGGTTCTCGTTGTTACCGACACCTCTGTTACTTCAAAGTCTTTGGATGTTGTGAGGGCTTTGAAGGTGTATGTGAAGAGAACAGCTCATCACAGGAAATCAGACACGCTGTTTGTTCTTTACGATCCCAATAAGATTGGGTGTCCTGCTCCAAAGCAGTCAATTGCGCGCTGCATCAGGCTCACTATCCAGCATGCTTATTCCACGGCAGTATTGTCAGTTCCTATATCTGTACATGCGGCTGCCCGGGGTGTCACGGCCTTACAGCTCTGCCGAGCAGCTACTTGGTCAGGTTGAAACATGTTTGCAAATTTCTACAAGTTTGATACTTTGGCCTCTGAGGACCTTCAGTTTGGTCAATCAGTTCTGCAGGAACTTCAGCACTCTCCCACCCAGTTTCTAAGCTTTGTTACTTCCCCATGGTACTAAATGGATTCTAGGACGTAAGAGAATTTAGGATTTTAATTACCTACCGGTAAATCCTATTCTCGTAGTCCGTAGAGGATACTGGGTGCCCGCCCGGTGCTTCGTTATTCCTGCACTGTTACTTGGTTTAGTATTGTTGTTTGGTTCAGCTGTTGCTGTTCCTGTTCCAAGTTTGGTTACCATGGCTTTCCTCTTGTTTGTGTGTTCTGGTTCGGAATCTCACCACTATCCTTTTATATCCTTCTCTCAAAGTATGTCCGTCTCCTCCTGCACAGTTTCCTATACTGAGTCTGTTAGCAGGGACATAGAGGGAGGAGCCAGCCCACACTATCAATTTCTTAAAGTGCCCATGGCTCCTACTGGACCAGTCTATACCCCATGGTACTAAATGGATTCCCAGTATCCTCTACGGACTACGAGAAAAGGATTTACCGGTAGGCAGTGGTGCAAGTAGAAAAAATGTGTTATAGGTACTGTGTGCGTGCGCCGAAGGCGATTGCGCCCAAAAATGGGGCGTGGCCAATGAAAATGGGGGTGTGATACACACATGGGGGGAGGGGCAGATACACATATGACCACAATAGTGCCAGATATACATTACCCCACAGTGCCAGATACACATTGCCTCACTGTGCCAGATACACAAATGCCCCCAGAGTGCCAGATATACATTGCCTCACAGTGCCAGATATACATTGCCTCACAGTGCCAGATACACATTGCCCCACAGTGCCAGATACACAAATGCCCCCAGAGTGCCAGATATACGTTGCCTCACAGTGCCAGATACACATTACCCCACAGTGCCAGATATACAAATGCCCCCATAGTGCCAGATATACATTGCCTCACAGTGCCAGATGCACAAATGCCCCCACTGTGTCATATATACAGTACATTTCCCCCCAGTGCCAGATACAGTAATGCCCCCACAGTGCCATATATGCCCCCAGTGCCAGATACACATTCCCCCCAGTGCCAGATATGCTCCCAGTGCCAGATACAGAGATGCCCTTAGTGCCAGATACAGAAATGCCCCCAGTGCCAGATACATAAATGCCCCCATGGTGCTAGATATGCTCCCAGTGCCAGATACAGAGATGCCCCCAGTGCCAGATATGCCCCCAGTGCCAGATACAGAAATGCCCCCAGTGCCAGATACACATGTCCCCCCAGTGCCAGATACACATGTCCCCACAGTGCCAGATATGCCCCCAGTGCCAGATACAGAGATGCCCTTAGTGCCAGATACAGAAATGCCCCCAGTGCCAGATACATAAATGCCCCCACAGTACTAGATATGCTCCCAGTGCCAGATACAGAGATGCCCCCAGTGCCAGATATGCTCCCAGTGCCAGATATGCCCCCAGTGCCAGATACAGAAATGCCCCAAGTGCCAGATACACATGTCCCCCGAGTGCCAGATATGCCCCCAGTGCCATATACAGAAATGCCCCCACAGTGCCAGATACACATGTACCCCCAGTGCCAGATATGCCACAGTGCCAGATACACATGTCCCCACAGTGCCAGATATGCCCACAGTGCCATATACAGAAATGCCCCCCAGTGACAGATACACATGTCCCCCCAGTGCCAGAT
This sequence comes from Pseudophryne corroboree, assembly GCF_028390025.1. Lineage (NCBI taxonomy): Eukaryota > Metazoa > Chordata > Amphibia > Anura > Myobatrachidae > Pseudophryne > Pseudophryne corroboree. Next base: position 309,634,374 of record NC_086447.1, on the reverse strand, counting down.
ATGCCCCAGTGCCAGATACACATGTCCCCACAGTGCCAGATATGCCCCCAGTGTCAGATACAGAAATGCCCCCACAGTGCCAGATATGCTCCCAGTGCCAGATACAGAGATGCCCCCAGTGCCAGAAATGCCCCCAGTGCCAGATACAGAAATGCCCCTAGTGCCAGATACACATGTCCCCGCAGTGCCAGATATGCCCCCAGTGCCAGATACAGAAATGCCCCCACAGTGCCAGATATGCTCCCAGTGCCAGATATACCCCCAGTGCCAGATACAGAGATGCCCCCAGTGCCAGATACAGAAATGCCCCCAGTGCCAGATACACATGGCCCCGCAGTGCCAGATATGCCCCCAGTGCCAGGTACACATGCCCCCCATCCCCTGCTGCTACCTGTTCCCGTGTGTGAGGGGAGGAGAGCGCAGCATGCGCCTCTCCTGCCCCTCAGTCTCCATCGGTGGTGCGTGTCACGGTGTCTACCTTCAATTAGGTGACAATTAGCCAATCAAAGCTCGCGGTCCGGCAGCCAATCAGGAGCCTTGGCTGCCGGTCCGCGAGCTCTGATTGGCTCACGGGCCAGCACTGAATTGAAGGTAGACACTGAGGGGCAGGAGAGGTGCACGCTGCGCTCTCCTCCCCTCATGCAGCAGCGCTGTTTGAGCAGCAGTGGAGGGAGGGCGCGGTGGTCCGGCGGCGGTGGGTACGGTGTACCCATGGCTAAATTCTTAAGAGTACGCCGTACCCACCTGTACCCGCCCACTTGCGCCGCTGCCGGTAGGTAATTAAAATACTATTTTTGTAGACGAGCATATAATCCAACTAATCCTGACCTGTGTATTGAAAGCATGGGTGTACACTGAGATCTACTGTATCTTAAAGAGCCCAGAAGACGGGACCACGAGTATAGCAAGAAGAATTTAGTAAGAGGAGTTCTTATAGCTGGAATTAGGAGGATCCCTATCAACTGCCCCACAAACCACAAGCAAGAGCAGAAATAAAAGGGGAAATAACAAGTTGAAAGCCAGTGAGTTTCAGATTTTGATACTAGTGATTTTATATTACCTGTTAAGCAAAAGATAAGGATTGCATGAAATCACAATTGCTTTATGTGATGCAAATTGTATAGAGCCTGTGAAGAGACGCTGTAAATGCATGTTCACAATTTATCCTTTATTTATAATGATCTGGAATTCATTATATTCTTCATATGTGTTTGTTAAATACTTCACTTGATTCCCCTACATTGGGGGGTAATTCTGAGTTGATCGCAGCAGGAATTTTGTTAGCAGTTGGGCAAAACCATGTGCACTGCAGGGGAGGCAGATTTAACATGTGCAGAGAGAGTTAGATTTGGGTGGGGTGTGTTCAATCTGCAATCTAAATTGCAGTGTAAAAATAAAGCAGCCAGTATTTATTTACCCTGCACAGAAACAAAAGAACCCACCTAAATCTAACTCTCTCTGTACATGTTATATCTGCCTCCCCTGCAGTGCACATGGTTTTGCCCAACTGCTAACAGAAAAATTCCTGCTGCGATCAACTCAGAATTACCCCCATTGTGTGATACCACTATATGTTTACCACTCATGCAAGGCTGTAAGTAAAATTTTGTGGGCCCCATAGCAAAATCTTGAAAGATCTCCACCGCTATAACTACTATGCCCCTAAAGCTGGGTACACAGTAGGCAATATTTTAAAATATATTTTGGCCCTTCTGAGCGATATTGTTTGTAATATCCAGTGTGTACGCTCAATATCGTTAATGATGTGCGCTCCCGCAGTTCATTAACGAGGTCTTCTCATCTGTACATGCAGCTCAATTTTGACTATATCATCAACGACTGCGTGTTCGGAGCGGTGACATGATGATGTCACTGAACGATATCATTAGAGCCATCTTTCAGTGTGTATGCACTTTATATATATATATATATATATATATATATATATGCAGGGAGTTAACAGGCAGTTCAAGGAAAATCGTTAAATATATCGTTCATGGACGATATTGTCTAATGTGTACCCAGCTTTGGGGGGGACGGGACAAATAGGGTGTTGGGGGGCAAAGAGAGAGAGAGAGAGAAAAAGAGAGGGAGAGAAAGGTGGTTAGGGAGAAAGAGAGGGCTTCATGGAAAAAGAGGGTATAAGAGAGGAGAGAGAGAGAGGATGCCAGAGAAATGGGGAGGATAAAGAGAGGGAGGGGTGCAAGTGAGAGAGAATGCCAGGGAGGGAGCAAGAGAGAAAGTGGGGAGTGTGAGAGTGTGTCAAGGAGGGAGAGACAGGGTGTGAGGTAGAGAAAGAAGGAGAGAGGAGAGACAGGGAAAGCGAGATGGTATCAGAGACAGCACCATGTGGAGAAATAGTGAGAAAGGAAGAGACTGTCAGAGAGAGAGGGAGAGAGTGCATCAGTGAGAGAGACATGTCAGGCGGGATGGAAAGAGAGACCGCTTCAGGGGGGGAAAGGGAGGGAGTGTCAGGGTGAGGGAGGGAGAGAGAAACACTATGTCAGAGGGGGAGAGAGACTGACAGAGAGAGAGAGTGTTAGGGAGAGAATGTGAGGGAGAGAGACAGTGTCAGGGAGGGAGAGAGAAAGAGACATTGTCAGGGAGAGAGACAGTATCAGGGATAGAGAGTGGGAGAGAAAGAGAGGGAGGGGGCGAGCTCAAGAGACACTACCTGATTAAAGCACAGAACGGGGGACATAGAAGGACAAACAACAGATGGGGGAGGGCATGGGTTTACAGGGGGGACAAAGATGGACAGATGGACGGACAGAACACCATATGGGGGCATAGATGGAAAGATGGATGGGGCGTAATAAGTGGCTCCACCTTCCTCTCCTCCACAGAGTGGCTCCGGGCAGCAGGAGTGGCTACTCCTCCCTCCATGGAGCGGCTCCATGCAGGCTCCGGCTAGGCAGCGGTTCCTCCTGCCTCCTCGGAGCTGCTCCAGGCAGGCTCTGGCCGCGCAGCAGCTCCTTCTCCCCTCCATAGAACGGCGTCTGGGCAGCGGCTCCACCTCCCTCCCCTCCAACGTCACTTCACTCATTGGCGGCTTGCAGAGCTGTGGTAACAGCTCCGCCTTCCTCCCTCTCTCCCAGGTACTAAACTTACGTGCCTATAAAAAGCACAGTGCAAAAATTCAAAAGGTTGCAGGGAATTGCCTGCTTGGTCTTGGGGCCCGCCAAGCGACCGGGCCCTATAGCAGTTGCATCCCCTGCACCCTCTATAGTTATGCCACTGCACACATGAATGTACAGCTCTTGTTTAATATAGGGGATTCTAGATACAAAATTGTCACCACTGTAAAATAACAGCATAAATAATATAGGTCGCAAGGCCATATCAATTCATAAAATCATAAACTGTGTAATTGCTGTTTTTAATTGACCATTTCACTGTGGTAGATTGGCTCAGAGATTTAAGATGCTTATGTCATAGGTAAAATGACTCAGACATCTGGAGTTAATACATACTCGCCTTTAAACTTTTAATAAGTAATGAAATGTCATTTGCTGCCATTAAAAGTATCAAGTTATAAACGTATCCCTGATGTGCCCAAACTCTAGGAACATAGGGTTTCAATTCTGTAAGGCTATTTAAAAGTTTTGATTAGTTCATTCTTGCAGAATGATTAGAAAAACGTATATGATTACAGCTATCTACATTTTGTTAACTATGGAAAGTACGCGTAAAATAGTTTTCTTATCAATATTAAATAATTGAATATAGAAAGAAGCAAAATGAAAATTAGTTTTATGTAACAATGAGAACAGTGATCTCTCTAAGTAGCTATAGCTCTCTAGTGGAATATCCTTCACACAATTAAAGATATTGGGGGTCATTCCACGCCAATGGCTCGCTGCAGTTTATCACAGCAATCGGGTCATATCTGTGCCGGAGCCGCAGTGCGCCGGCGCATGCTGGACGACCGAAGGCCGTTGCTTCCCAGAGATCGCCACCGCCTGATTGACAGGCAGAGGCGGTCGCTGGGCGGGAGGGGGCTGGACGGTGGCGTTAAGCTGCCATTCAGGGGGCGCAGTCAGGCCAACGCAGGCGTGGCCGGACATTTGGGGTGGGCCGCGGCGGCTGCGTGACGTCACACACAGCTGCTGCGACCCGGGCAGCGAAAAGGTTCTCCCGGCCAGCCGCAGGAACTGTGCTGGCCGGGAGTTACTCCTCAAATGCACTTCAGTGGGGAGGGGGGGGCACTGACATGCGGGGCGTACCAGCCCTGTGCTGGGCGTCCCCCCCGCATGTCTGAGTGCCTGATCGTAGCTGTGCTAAATTTAGCACAGCTACGATCAACTCGGAATGACCCCCATTGGGCCTAATTCTGAGTTGATCGCAGCAGCAAATTTGTTAGCAGTTGGGCAAAACCATGGCCCTCATTCCGAGTTGATCGCTCGCAAGGCGATTTTAGCAGAGTTACACACGCTAAGCCGCCGCCTACTGGGAGTGTATCTTAGCTTCTTAAAATTGCGAACGATGTATTCGCAATATTGCGATTACAAACTACTTAGCAGTTTCAGAGTAGCTTCAGACTTACTCGGCATCTGCGATCAGTTCAGTGCTTGTCGTTCCTGGTTTGACGTCACAAACACTCCCAGCGTTCGCCCAGACACTCCTCCGTTTCTCCGGCCACTCCTGCGTTTTTTCCGGAAACGGTAGCGTTTTTTCCCACACGCCCATAAAACGGCCTGTTTCCACCCAGTAACACCCATTTCCTGTCAATCACATTACGATCGCCAGACCGATGAAAAAGCCGTGAGTAAAATTACTAAGTGCATAGCAAATTTACTTGGCGCAGTCGCAGTGCGGACATTGCGCATGCGCATTAAGCGGAAAATCGCTGCGATGCGAAGATTTTTACCGAGCGAACAACTCGGAATGAGGGCCCATGTGCACTGCAGTTGTGGCAGATATAACATTTGTAGAGAGAGTTAGATTTGGGTGGGTAATATTGTTTCTGTGCAGGGTAAATACTGGCTGCTTTATTTTTACACTGTCTGCTTTCAGTTTGGACACACCACACCCAAATCTAATGGGAGGTACACACGGAGAGATCCGTGTTTATAATCTAAGCAATCTGACTCGATGGCTTGGATTTTAAGCACGGATCTGCTGTGTGTATGCCACCCAGCGATAGCGATGCGCGGCCCTGCGCATCGCTATCGCCGGTGCTAGATTGAGCCTGCATGCAGGCTGAGTCTAGCGGGTCGCTCACTTCACCGCTGTGTGAAGTGAGCGCCCCCCTCCCTTCAGCATAGATGATGTGTGCTGAGCGGTCTGTGTTAAGATCGCTCAGCACAAATCTCCCCCGTCAGTACCCCCATTAACACTCCCTGCACATGTTATATCTGCCTTCCCTGCAGTGCACATAGGGGGTCATTCCGAGTTGTTCGCTCGTTATTTTTTTTTTCGCAACGGAGCGATTAGTCGCGAATGCGCATGCGCAATGTCCGCAGTGCGACTGCGCCAAGTAAATTTGCTATGCAGTTAGGAATTTTACTCACGGTTTTTTCTTCGTTCTGGTGATCGTAATGTGATTGACAGGAAGTGGGTGTTTCTGGGCGGAAACTGGCCGTTTTATGGGTGTGTGCGAAAAAACGCTACAGCTTTCTGGGAAAAACGTGGGAGTGGCTGGAGAAACGGAGGAGTGTCTGGGCGAACGCTGGGTGTGTTTGTGACGTCAAACCAGGAACGACAAGCACTGAACTGATCGCAGATGCCGAGTAAGTTTGAAGCTACTCAGAAACTGCTAAGAGGTGTGTAATCGCAATTTTGAGAATCTTTCGTTCGCAATTTTAAGAAGCTAAGATTCACTCCCAGTAGGCGGCGGCTTAGCGTGTGTAAAGCTGCTAAAAGCAGCTTGCGAGCGAACAACTCGGAATGAGGGCCATAGTTTTGCCCAACTGCTAACAAATTTGCTGCTGCGATCAACTCTGAATTAGGCCCGTAGGCCCTCATTCCGCTCATTCCGAGTTGTTCGCTCGCTAGCTGCTTTTAGCAGCCGTGCAAACGCTAAGCCGCCGCCCTCTGGGAGTGTATCTTAACTTAGCAGAAGTGCGAACGAAAGGATCGCAGCGCTGCTACAAAAAAAGATTGTGCTGTTTCTGAGCAGCTCCAGACCTACTCCTAGCTTACGAACACTTCAGACTGTTTAGTTCCTGTTTTGACGTCACAAACACGCCCTGCGTTCAGCCAGCCATGCCTGCGTTTCCACAGGCACGCCTGCGTTTTTACACACACTCCTCGAAAATGGTCAGTTGACACTCAGAAACATCCACTTCCTGTCAATCACTCTGCGGCCAGCAGTGCGATTGAAAAGCGTTGCTAGACCTTGTGTGAAACTACATCGTTCGTTGTAAAATTATGACATGCGTGCGCATTGCGCCGCATGCGCAGAAGTGCCGGTTTTTTGCCTGATCGCTGCACTGCGAACAAAAGCAGCTAGCGATCAACTCGGAATGACCACCATTGTCTTAACACTGCTATTTGCACTGGGTTTAAGAATTTTTAATGTCTACAAAAGCCGAATACTAATTCTTTGAACATGCTACTTATTTATTTCCATGAGTACTGATATATTCATATCTATTTTTACATCATGTTTTATACTGATTTAAAATGACAGTTACATAGTTAATGAGGTTGAAAAAGTTAAACGAGTTCAATATTTTCTTAATTTACAAGTATCAACCCTCTTTTCATGCTTCCAAGGATTTTATTAGTTTTTATTGCAGTAGATATATTTTGCTGATTGCTGCTACTCATTACTGTCTATTAATGTTCATAAATCCCTTTTCATCTCTGATCTACGGAACTGTAGTCCAATTAGTATGGCTACTGTTCTTTTATCTATGTCTCTTTAAAGTGGAGCTGTAATCACTAATTAAGATTCCCTGATTAAACTTTTCCAATGTGTTGTGACAGCCATTTTTCACAATAATGTCTTTTATGTTTTACATTTTTACCTATTCTCTCTCTCTCTCTCTCTCTCTCTCTCTCTCTCTCTCTCTCTCTTTATTCTATACAGATGTAAGGAAAAAATCAATAGGCATTCTAGTGGCATGCAAATAAACAGCTATAGTTCTAAATAGAAATTAAACTATCTGCAAACTGTTCCTTCTATATTTGACGCAGCTATTTGATTGTTAGAGCTGTCTTATAGTAACATAGTAATTGAGGTTGAATAGAGGCATATTGCCCATTGTGTTCAACCTGTATTAAGTTGTGATATTCCTACATACCCGCTGAATAATGTTTTATGACTAGTTAACTACTATAACTCATGTTACCCCCGGATTAAATACGTTGATATTTTAAATATTATAACCTTGGATATCATTTTCTTTCAGAAATTTATCCATTCCTTTTTTAAATCCAATTACAGAGTCCGCCATGACCACCTAATTGCCCTAACAGTGAAGAACCCTTTCCTCAGTTGCGTTCGGAACTTTCTCTCCTCCAGCCGCAGCGAGTGCCCACGTGTCCTAAACTGTGTTCTTTTAATAAATAATTCCTCTGATAACTCTTTGTGATGTCCCTTTACATATTTGAAGATATTAATAATATCTCCTCTTAGGCGCCTCTTTTCTAGTGTATACATATTCAACCTAGTAAGCCTTTCCTTATAATCCAGTCCCTCTAGGCCAGGGGTGGGGAACCTTTTTTCTACCAAGGGCCATTTGGATATTTAGAAAATCCTTAGGGGGCCATACAAAAATTATCAACTTAAAAATTAGCCTGCCTACAGTCATTTGTTATGCCCCAGCAGATATAACCCCAGTCACTTGTTATACCCCATTAGATATGCCCCCCGTCACTTGTTATGCCCAATTTGATTTGCCCCCTGTCAGTTGTTTTGCCCCTTTAGATATGCCCACTGTCAGTTGTTTTGGCTCATTAGATACTCCCCTGTAGTTATGCCCCTAGTAGTGCCGCTTACACACACACACACACACACACACACACACACACACACACATTAAAAGAAAGAAAAAAAACCCACAATGCTCACCAGCCCTGCTCCTGCTTCCGGACCGCTGCCCTCCCTCTCCTCGAAACTATGGGAGAGATTTCATGACGTCTCTCCCATAGCGCCGCACAGCCACACATGTACACTGCCTGCGACAGAAGCTGGAGCTCAGGAGTGAGCTCCTGCCGAGGAGCCGGGCGCCCGCTGGTGGTAAAATCTCAGCGAGCGCTTGGCATCTCCTCTCGTTAAGGTGAGCCTGGCTGGGCCGGATCAAGTGGCTTTGGGGGCCTTATACGGCCCTTGGGCCTGAGGTTCCCCACCCCTGCTCTAGGCCTTTAATCAATTTAGTAGCTCGACTTTGAACCCTTTCGAGTTCACAGATGTCTTTTTTATACAATGGTGCCCAAAACTGAACACAATATTCCAGGTGCGGACGTACCAATGCTTTGGCAGGATTACATCCGAGTCCCTTGTCTCAATTCCCCTTTTTATGCACGCTAGCACCTTACTTGCCTTCTTTACTGCACTTTGACATTGTGTATGGTTATTAAGACTATTATCAATGAGTACCCCCAAATCTTTTTCCAACTCTGTTTCCCGTAGGTGTTCCCTATTTAATATGTAGGCTGCGAGTTTGTTTTTAGTCCCGAAATGCATAACTTTGCATTTGTCTGTATTGAACCTCATTTTCCATTTAGACGCCCAGAGTTCAAGTTTAGATAGATCATTCTGCAAGGACTCCACATCTAATTCTGAGTTAATTACCTTACACAGTTTAGTATCATCTGCAAAGATTGACACTGTGCTTTCCAGGCCTATTTCTAGGTCACTGATAAATATGTTGAACAATAGTGGTCCGAGTACGGACCCTTGTGGTATGTTATTGATGGATCTGTTCTCTAATGAATAAAGGTGATTTTATCCACAGAATCAATACAGTACAGGTGTTTCCTCTATGCAGTACTGGTTTGACTTAAATGTTTTAAGTGGATCCTATTTATTGGGTTCTCTGCATTTTTTCTATACATGTCTGAAAACTGGTACAAAGAAAAAGGCTGCCTATTATGTATCATTAGGGAACCATTGACAGCTGCACAAAGATAGTACATACCTGTACTGTAAAGTGCCTGATTCTGTGTCGCACTAAAAGTGGCTGCATTTGCAGTCAGCTACCGTATGCTCATGTGAAAATCTATAGGGCTAATGCATGGGTTTTGTGTCTACAAGCAGAGTGCCATGTCAGCCACTGCAAACACCACCATTATTACTGGCAGTTTTACCAGCCCTGTGCTTTGTGCAAGAGATCTGTCCGAAATGGGCTTCTCTTCCCATACACAGGACTCAGTCACACAGAGAGCTTTAGATACATGACCACAACACTTCCATGACACTCCCACAAGTCAGGGCTGTTACATGCAATCACAATGTTGAGGCACAGTTCCTACCCCAAAATGCCATATTTAACTTAAAGATATCTATCCAAGTTCTGTCCTGCTTTGAATAAGACAGACATATGCTAAACTGCATAAATTTGCATCTGCACATGCGTTGTATATGAAAACTCGCCATTTATGTCCATGCACAGACATCTGCCAGAATCAGGCCAATATCGGTGTTACACATTGTGAGATGACAAAGCTTAGACTAGAGCTGTGTCAATATTTTCTTTATTTGCTGAAAATACCCTGGATATCATGAAAGCTGATGTGATTACTATTATTGTCTGTTAAACGTGTGAGTCTTTAATATAAAATGGTAGCTGTTCAATCAATTTAATGGTCCTTCACATGTGCATGAAAGGGGTTAGTCTAGACAAGAACAAAGAAAAATATTCCCCCAGCACACCACAAAGGATCAGCAGTGAGATTTGAAAACTGCCTGATAATAGAAATACAGAGATTACTTATCCTAATGCACTGGGAATAATGTTCCTTTTTTTCTTGTCTAGAACAATGGTTCCAAAACTCGGTCCTCAAGAAGCACTAACAGTCCAGGTTTTAGTGATGTCTGTGCTTAAGCACAGATGACTTAATTAGTACCTCAGCTAGTTTTATTATATTATCTGTGCTCAAGCATGAATATCCTTAAAACCAGGACTGTTAGTGCTCCTTGAGGACTGAGTTTGGGAAACCCTGGTCTAGACTGTTGAGTCTGCAAGCTCTGAACACCAATCAGGTTAGCAAGGGCTACTGAAGCCACTGGCTACCATAGTCTGCTGTAGGGTTGCAGGGATGTGGAAGAGTGGAATAGCTTCCCGCCAGAGGTGGTTGATCCTAAGTTAGTAGAGCAGTTTAAACTTGTTTGGGATAGGCATATGAATATCCTAACAAAGAATTAAGGATTAAATAGGTTTGAGGTTACCTAAAAGTTAAAAAGGGGCAGACTATATGGGCTAAGTGGTTCTTAGGTGCAGTCAAATTCTATGTTTCTATGTACAGTATGCTATATGGCCATAGGGTTTTAAAGTGTGCTGCAGTGGCCACTGGTCTACTGAACGGGTTGCGGTTGGGTGACCAGCGGTCGGGATCCCTGCGGTCAGCATACTGATGCTGGGAACCCAGCAGCCAGGATGCCGGCAGTGGGGCGAGAGCACAGGTTTTATTCCTACTCTATTGGTGTTGTGGACACCCACAAGTGGAACTAGCCCTGGGCCCCCTGCCGGCATCCTGACGGCCAGGATCCTGGCATCGGTATGCTGACTGCCGGGATCCCGACCGCCGGTTACCTGACTACATCCCCACTGAACTGTGTGGCAAGCACAAGGTGAGAGCTATAGGCTGGTATAATTTGCTGACCGTTCAAACGATATAATATATAATCCATTGATTACCTAGAATTAATGCAGATCCTATGATTGATGTATGCACATCTAAATATTTACAATTGTTCTGTACAAAATTTCTGTCTTTTAACTTTTGGGGCCAGCTATTAATTTTGCAATAATTTTATTGAGCCTAAAAAAATTCAAGAGTCATGTGGCTGCTATTTGGAGAATACCACATCTCTTTGTTGTAGTTTACCATTATTGCCCTTTTATACAGTATGTGAACAGGACATCACATTTAGGGGCATATTTATCACTATCAACATCTTAGATGCGGTTATGATATGATAACTTTGCCTACTTTCACTTTTCAATATTTGAAATGTCCCTGCGAATCCAGCACTTCTCAGGTATTTTTCACAAAAAAACTATCTTGAGAATGGGTCTGTGCATGTGCCTGCTTCCATTCTGCTGTGCTCCAGTCTTCCCCCGTGCGGCTGCCAGCTCCCTGCGTCCTCTCCTGCCCTTCTCCCTAGTTATAATATATAATAATAAAATAGAACTTACTGTGCACTGCATATAGTCGGCATCTCAAATGACTGCAGGTCAGTTGACTGGGTCACAGAGAAGATGCTCACGATCCCTGTTCCCTTAATGGGGGTAAGTTTATTTTATTTATTTTTTATTAACTATTTTCTCTGTGATCAGCCTATGGTCTATTAGACACCTAGGCTAATAACAGAAGCTATCTCCGGGCTCTGCTTTGCTTATAAACATACAGGAATGGTAAAGCAGTAGTAGGGGAAATGGAGGGAAGCCTGCATAATGCCGTATGTGTAATACCCAGCAGCACCAGATTTAAGCTCTGACCCGTTTCTAAGCCCCACCTCCCGGTGATGCCACAATTGAGCGCCACCTCCCAGTGATGTCACCCATCACTCATCGGGAGGCAGGGGGAAGCTGGCTGCACAAGGGGGAATGGCATTGTGGAACATAAAAAGGGCATCACATTCTGTCTGTGGCTGCAGCCCCTGGAGTTGGGACCTGAGTTTATAATAACTCAGGTACCCAGTGTCCACGTTTAGAGTGGCAATCATTTTGGTTGAGACTGTGGGACAGGAGGAGGGAGCTCCTGTTGTACCCTGGTGTTAGGGGGGGCACTGCCTTGAGGGCACAGTTAATGCAAGGGGCAAAGCCCAATAAGTAAAGGGACCCCTTTGAAGTTCCCCACCTCCTTAAGAGAAGGGGAAATCCCTGTAATATACAGGCCCCCTCCAAGTGCAACCAGATAGGAGAAGCCCTGAGAGAAGCATGAAGTTGCCTCCTGCAAATGACTGCAGCTGGAATAACAGAGCCCACAGTTTCAGAGAGAGACTCCAAGCAGTGAACAAGAGGGGGGGGGGGTGCTTTTGGCTGTTATGTGCCTGCAGTGAGAACAGTGCCACAGTGAAAGATACGAGATCTCCAGTGAAGAGACAGCCCATGTTTCAGAGGGGGAGCGTCTCTATGAGATATTTAATGCTGGATCCCTGGTTGATAGCCCCTGGAGAAGTGCCTCATAGTGAGGGATGGGTCATTGCAAGATGGCAGCGAGGCTAGAAGGGAGTCCTGTTGAAGAGTCCTGAGTAACCGTATACTTAAGTGAAAGAGCTCACCAGTGGAAGGGTTTAAGGCCTGCATAAGGTGAAGGTTGTTAGCATGTCAGACGAGAGGTACCTGGATAGTGGGATATGTATTAGTGGCAGAGTCCTTGGATATAGAGGATGGTAGTATGCCTGAAGAAGGTGTATGTGGTATGATGGAAGGAGAGAGGGTCCCTGTGTATTCAGATGTTTCCGTACGTTAGATTGAGACGAGTGCAATGAACTTCAAATCTGTATGTTCTATGATGTAATTGTTGGACTGACATGCTGTAGAAATACTGCACCCAGCAACATCGGGTATGTGCTGTCTTTTCACTGCTGTGACATGTGCATAAGACTGTGCTGGAGGTTTTTGTTTTGAGTGGAAACTCTACCTAACCTTTTGTATTCATCAAGTTTAAAGTATATAGCATTTACCGTCTGCTGAAAGTATCGTGCTTGAGGAAGTTGGCAAAGTAGAGCTTGTAACCATCACTCTTACTGTGCTGGAGCATATGGAGTGTAAATAAAGTTTTCCTGTTCTTTCCTCCATCCGGTACTTTGTGCTAAGCACCCAAGTATTTTGGGGGCCCTGCTGGTTATGGACTTCATACCCACACCATAGCTGGAGCAGAAGAGAGCAACCACAAAGCGGTGAGACTCTATATTAGGGTACCCCAAGTAAGTGTACCACAGTACCAGTAGGGTTTCACATATGAAAATAGGGGTATTATTGCAAGATTCCCTCCAGTAAATTTGAGTATATTCCATTACAAGTATCTAATTACTAAAAGAATGAGAATTTATGAGTTTGTAGGATAATTTTGTGAATAATCCACCAATAGCACATTCATACAGTTCAACATTTCAGTGATACTAAAATAATGTGAAAATGGTGTGAAAACAGATTTTCACATTATTTTAGTAAAGAAATTAATGGTAAATATGCCATTTAGTATAAATTCTTAACAAAACATTATATAAAATGTGAAATGAGGTGCAAGAGAGCTAAATGACAAATATATTGGACTATCAGATCCTATAACTTGAAATGTTTACCTAAAGTATTTTGTGTCCTAGAAAATCCCTGCTGATGACCTCATTGTATCTTTGCTGAAGGAGTAAGGTGGTAAATCACTAGCAATAACTCAGTGATCAATAACTACTGCTGAATCTTCCTTGAGACGTGGAGCGCGGCCTGAATCTGTCATTCTGAATTAGAGCAAATATGGTGTCATCAGCAACTCATACAAATAGACCTGCCACATTGTACATTGACAAAACACTTGGATCATTTCTGTTGTCATTAATAGTTACTCTGGAATATCTGTTTCTGCAAAGTGCACAATTCCAGAAAAAAAGCAATATAGCTTTACTTAATGTTATTTGTAGTGTTTTTTTCTTTTACTCTATCTTACCTGTAATTGAATGCTGAGAAATATTTTACTGAAGAATAATCACCCTATAAAAACACTTAGCATCTGTACAGCGTATTGACTTCTTTTAATATAATAACCCTTCCCAGATTCACATTATCACTTACTGTACTCTGTCCTTATCTTGCCCTCAGTTCCAGTTCTTGAACTACTGTATTTTGTACTTTTCTTTCTTTTCTTGTAATATTAATTTCCCTCTTCCTAGCCTAATCTTCTGTTCACACCGCTGTCACCATAAATTCCCATCCAGTGGCATTACAAATTCCCTGTATTATTAATCTAACATGAACACTGATGGTACCCACCCCTCATGTAAACACCCTAAACTTACTGTTTGCTGTTATTCTTACCCTTTCCTATTTTAGATTCCTACATGGTTGAGTCACATTATTATGACCACCTACTACATTTAATGTCGGCAGCCCATAGCACATAAAGTACGTCACATGTTGTGCGCTGGCTTGGTGGGTATATAAGGTGTGCGATAGGCTGTCTGCACACATATCACTCGCTGATGTCATGGGTAAAAGGGGTTATTTATCTGAGTTGCAAAAAGGGGTGATTATCGGCTTTCAGGCCAAGGGTGGCAGTATTTCTGAAACAGCGCAGTTTTCGAACTGTTTGCGTGCTGCTGTGGTGAAGGAGTATCGTGACTGGACAAATGGCACCATTGTGAATAACCGACGTGGAAACTGCGGAACATCACGTGCCATTGATGTGAGAGGTGAACGTCGGCTATGAAGGTGCGCGAGAGCCGACCGACACGCAAAAGTGGAGCAGCTCACCATCAAATGAACCTGGGGGCTAGCAAGCGTGTGCCTAAAATGATAGTTCAGCGAACCCTGCTGCGTATGGGGCTCCAAAGCGGTTACTCTGGCTATTAGCAGGTGGTCATAATAATCTGACTAGACCGTGTATATTAATGTCAGTATAGTCCTGTCTCACCAATCTGTATTATATCTTCAGCTGTATCATGGCACTTGGCACATCGTTGTGTCGTTTTGAAGGGCTTTTTAAATGTTGGCCTGATTATACATACAGTAGAAATGTTCTTTTTTGCCAAAGTATGACTAAAAGATGAAAATGATGGTTTAGAATAATGCTTGATCATTACCAGCTCTGACCTTGTGTAAAAATCAAGTCCCTTTGCCAGGTGGAAATGAACTTGTCTCACACTACAAACCAAAACACATCTCTGAAAATGCACCCTCTCCACAGCTTTGTCTTACTTTAATAATGTAAGCCCGCAAAAATGAATTCTTGTTTTTGTACTGCTCTGCGAATCTATGCCCATACTCCAAGCACCTTCACTAAGGTATATGCTGCTCCGCAAACTCTGCCACCTCGCTGTGCAAACACAAGTAACATAAAGACCTAGGAGCATGTGGGCAAACTGAGGTGCACAGAAGACTTCATTATGAATAAACAAAAGCCTATGTGAGCAGGATAGTCTCGGGAGAATATTTATTAAGTGATAGCCTCCTTCTTCAGCACTGGTTGACCTCCAGCATATGCAGGGATGCTTGTACGGGGGTTTTGGTTTGTTTGGCTGAGGTTTTTTCAATTTTTCATTTTTTTTTTTGGTTGTGTTTGGTCCTGCTTGAGCACGGTATCCGGACTCCAGGTCGACAACAAAAAGGTCGACACACCTTAGGTCGATGTCAATTTGTTGACACACCTTAGGTCGACATGGACAAAATGTCGACATGGACAAAAGGTCGACAGGAACAAGGTCGACATGGAAAAAGGTCGACATGAGTTTTTCACAAATGTTTTCTTTTTTGGAACCTTTTCATACTTAACGATCCACGTGGACTACGATTGGAACGGTAATCTGTGCCAAGGGAAGCGGAGCGGAGCGAAGGCACCATGCCCGAAGCTGCGAGGGGAAGCGGTGCACTAATTGGGGTTCCCGGTCACTCTACGAAGAAAACGACACCAAAAAAACATTAAAAACTCATGTCGACCTTTTTCCATGTCGACCTTGTTCCTGTCGACCTTTTGTCCATATCGACCTAAGGTGTGTCGACCAATTGGCGTAGACCTAAGGTGTGTCGACCTTTTTGTTGTCGACCTGGAGTCCCAGACCCCTTGAGCACTGGGGTCCCAGCAGCATGACGTGTGGTTGCATGTAATTATGTAATGTGTGTGAAATTTGTAAAAATATTTTTTTTCTTTTTACAACAGACATGTCCAGGGACAAGCGGCCCCGAAGCCCCCCTTCCCCCCACCCCTCAGAAGCATTTTCCCTGCACAGCAATGAGGAGTGGGAGCCGACCCAGGAGGAAGATACGACCGACCAGGCATGCAGTGACCAGCCGCGGTCGTCAAGGGACCAAAGACAGAAGTAAAAGAAAAGGCCTAGACAGGTAAATACTGACAACACCTGCAGACACAATAGCATCCAACTTGACATACCCTAGTTTGCGCACTGCCATGCACACCTACAGGTATCTTTGCGCACTGCCAGGGATACTGACACACTCACAGGTACATACCGACCTTATTAAATGCATGTTTTTTTTATCCCTAAAGGCAAGAAGCCAGCCAGAGGATCAGTCGGAGGAGGAAGCCTCTGGTGAAGACGCAGGACAGAAGAAGCCGCGTGGACCCAGATACACAACTGTGCCCAAGTGGATGGCGTCGACAGGTCCTACGACGTTCTGTATGGACCAAGGGCACGGACCACAGCAGCTAAGACCAAGCGAAACATCTGGGATGCCATCGCGAGACAAGTCACTGCAGTATCTGGAAACCGCCGGAGCACCAGAAACTGCATGAAGCGGTACAGTGATTGCCGCAGACAGACCAAGAAGAAGATGTTGATTCAGCGCCGACAGGAGACAGCTACGGGAGGTGGTTCGGCTCTCAATCTGAAGTGGCTACCCTGGGAGAACGTTATTAAAAGGTGCATGAACCCTGTCATGGTCCAAGGAGTTCGCGGAGGTGTGGACTCTAGCGTCCTGCTGGCTTTCCCGAGGAGGAAGAACCTCCCAGAAGACGGAAGACGGCGGGAGACAAGCAGTCCAAAAGGAGGCCTGATGGTAAGAATACATTCAGATGAGCTGCACTAATCTTTTTTTTTAATTTTTTTATTTGCTAATGTGTTTGTTCTTTTTCCCCAGACACGCCTGCCCATAGGACATCACCTGCGCTCAGGACATTGCCAGCGTGCGGACAATCACCTGCGCAGCAGGCATCGGCAGTAGCGCGCGGACTACCACCTGCGCAGCAAGCATCAGCAGCGCGCAGATCATCACCTGCGCGCCACACATCGTCAGCGCGCAGAAAGTCACCTGCGCGCCACACATCGTCAGCGCGCAGACCATCACCTGTGCGCCAGACATCAGCACGCAGAACGTCACCTGTGCCCCAGACACCGTCGGCGACCACACCACCAGCTGGGCACCAAACTACATCTCCTGCGCGCAGGCCATCACCAGCTCGTCATCTCTCCAGGAGCTCTGGGACTGTGACCGAAGAGCCTCAACAAGACACTACCCTTGTGGACCCATCACCCGAACTGTTTGAGTCTACAGGGTTAACGGACGAGACTTTTCTTGGGTTTAAAGACAGCTGTGCAGACGTATCCAGCCATACCCTTGAAAAGTCTCCAGAATTGAGGACAAGTGAAGCTCCTGGAGCAGCGGCACCACCGGATGGAGAAGGTTTTTATTTTTTTTATTTTTTGGGGGGGGGGCATTTTTGTATAGTCTATTAACTGTTTTTTTTTTTCTTTTGCAAACAGAGGTGCCACGGACCAGCAGCGGACTTGCGTCGGGGATTGGTCCCTTCTTCAGGCCGGATCTCCTACAGGATTTGTCGGACGACGAGGTGGAAGTGCAGCAGTCCGCTGTTTCTACATCCCTGTGTGAGTATTTATCAAATTGTGAACCTTCAAACAAATGTATGAATGTGTATACTAATTTCTAATTTTCTTTTCAGCTTCACAAATGCAATTGGCTGCAGACGTCCAGCAAGGGCAGGATCCCTCAAATATTCAGAGGGTCAACATCCTGGCAGCAGAGATGAATGTCAGCCAGGATAGTTTTCGGGTTGTCGTTGGAACCAAACTGGACACCATTGAGAAGACAATGGATAAGATGGCAGACGGTTTGGTTAACATGCAAAAGGCTCTTGCCGACAGCACGGCAGAAACGCAAAAGACCAGATGAGAAGATCACAGGGAGACTATGGCCACATCCATCAACCGGCTGGTGGATAACACATCATACCTGGCTCACAGCGTTGACAATATGTCGGAGAGCCATCGACATTCCGCATCCAGCCAACAGATCATCGCAACAATGCTACAGATGATCTATGATAAGCTCCCAGAGTCAGCTCAACAACACGCTGGTGAACCACCACATCCGCCACCACAAGCCACACTGACGCCTCCTGCCCTTGCTCCACCACGATCCTGGTATGGACGGTCACAGCTGTACCAAGGATATACAGGGATGTACCACCCCTACCAGATGCCTCCACCACCGGCCGCCACGTCTACACCAGCACGGCCACCGAGGCCAATTCAACACACCCCACAGCTGCCCAGGGCATCGACGCCACATCAAGAGGAAGTAGAGGATCCGGATGGCCAACAACCACCATAAGCCCGGTCGTATTATTTTATTATTTACTCATGTTTTTCATTTTTCCCTTTCTACCCATCCCATTAGTTTTTCTTTTTTCTTAATATTGTCTTATATGTGTGTTGGGCTCCCCCACCCCCGACCGTATACTACCAAGGAGCTTTATGTCTAGGCATACATGCGCCGGCATGTATGCGGATGCGTGTGGTAACTGATGAAAGCTCCTTGTGGTTACATGTATGATGGGCCAAAGAGCTATTCTGATACCACTTTTTTTTTTTTTTTAAACTCCTTTTTGTATTGGTGTAAAATAGGCTTTCACTGTTGTGAATTTACTATTCACTAGTGTTTATTTTTGGCTTCTTCATAGGATTGGGTGGAAAATTGAAGTGGACGGCGTAGTTCGTGTTGTGCGTACCAAGGTGAGTAAAGCCATGTTTCAATGTATGTATTCAAGAAACTTTGGACCGCCTGCACTTGGGGAACAACACAGTCCAGCAATGGGTCATGCTGGGCTGTGTGGTTCCCCAAGTGCAGGCGTGTCAAAGTGCTGACCACTGACACCACTCTGCCACTTTGGACCGCCTGCACTTGGGGAACAACACAGTCCAGCAATGGGTCATGCTGGGTTGTGTGGTTCCCCAAGTGCAGGCGCGTCAAAGTGCTGACCACTGACACCACTCTGCCACTTTGGACCACCTGCACTTGGGGAACAACACAGTCCAGCAATGGGTCATGCTGGGCTGTGTGGTTCCCCAAGTGCAGGCGTGTCAAAGTGCTGACCACTGACACCACTCTGCCACTTTGGACCGCCTGCACTTGGGGAACAACACAGTCCAGCAATGGGTCATGCTGGGCTGTGTGGTTCCCCAAGTGCAGGCGTGTCAAAGTGCTGACCACTGACACCACTCTGCCACTTTGGACCGCCTGCACTTGGGGAACAAAACAGTCCAGCAACGGGTCATGCTGGGCTGTGTGGTTCCACAAATGTTCTTGGGAAAGAAATGAACATGACATCAATAGTGTCTTTACTTAATATGGATTTTTTTTTTTATTTCACAGATCTCTACACAAGAAATGAATGTAAAGAAGAACACACACTACTTTTTTTGTTTTTATTACATTTTATTTTTTAATAAAAAAATAATAATTTTAATTCTTCAATAAATTTTTAAAATGAGAAGTTTTGTGTGGTTTTTTTTCAATTATTAGTTAATAAAATGTAAAATAGGGCATTTCAGAGATGCAGTGGTATTGTGATAGGTTGCCCATGGTACAGCAGGGGAACTGTCTTGTCCCTTGACATCCACGCTAGTTCCTGTACCTTGGGAAGGATACTCCGCAAGACCTGTGGAAGATAATAGTATGGTGTCATCCAAAGACAAGGTACAAGCAACACTTGAACACAAGCAGGTTACATTGGCCTTTGTCCCAAATGCAACCCTCCGGCACTTGAGAAACTACACATCCAAGCATGCCCTGACACAGCGTAAGCATTGCTGTGTCAGGGCATGATTGGATATGCAGTTTTGCAAATGCCAGAGGGCCGCAGTTGGGACATGCCTGGGTTACTTTTAGACAAGAGGGAGTTTTGGCCAATACATCTCACCTGAGGGGGGTGGGGGTGTCTGCAACATGGCGGAGGTTCAGGTCCACATCCCAAGTAGGTCACCCATGGTTCAGCAGGGGAACTGTCCGGTCCCTTCATCCACGCTGGTTCCTGCAAATCGGGAAAGATACTCCACAAGACCTGCGGAAGAGAATAAGGAGGTAATTTGAGAGTGTTTCCTCCACCCTGGGAAAGAACAAAAGGTAAATCTTATAGGGATAGTTCCGCAACAGGTTATTGATACAGACCTTGACCACTAAGGATTCTTGGTCTGTAACCGACTTTAAACTGATGATGTACACTGAGTGTGCCAATTGCTAGTCGGTGGTGCTCCCAGAGTCAGTAAGTTTGAGGTATTAAAAGGAGAGAAGAAAGACTCTATGTTGGGGCACTCTTAAGAGTGCCCCAACATAGAGTCTTTCTTCTCTCCTTTTAATACCAAAGAACAAAAGGTCCCAGCAACACTGTGCATATACACAGGTTACTCAGACAAGATGGAGTTTTGGCCAATACAGCTCACCTGAAAGAATGACTCTAACATGGCGGTGGTTCAGGTCCACATCACAAGTAGGACATCCATGGTGGAGTGGGGTAAACTGGTCCAATACTGGAGTGGTTTTGCAGAAGTGTATCCTGGGTAAAACTGTTCAAGCATGGGTACATTCCCCTCAGCAGAGTGAAGAAAAAAATATTCTTTTTAAAAATCTATTAAAAAATACTTGTGAGTCAAAGATAGACAATCCAAGTACATAATCCCTTCTAATAAAAATAGATATGCTATTAGCAATAAAAAAAAAAAGTTTTAAATTTTTTTTATTAGATTCCGCCAGCAAAGTGAGGCGGAATGAAATTCACGAAATTACTGTCGAAAAGCACTGTTGTTGAATCGACAATCTTCAATTGAATATACTTTTGTCGAAAAGCCGCGTTTTGACCTTTGCAGACATGTCGAATTTTGAAAATGTCGATTTACAAAAAGTCGAATCTGAAACGGCAGGTATTTTGACGAAAAGTACTGTATTGCATTGTCGAATCCAATTCGACATGTTTTTTTGTCGAAAATGCCCCGTTTTTTTACTTTTGCGGCAATTCGACCGCAATTGCATATACCCCTATGTGTTATATTTGTATATTCCTTACACTACAGCCTCTTTGTTTAGATTTGACTTTGAAGATAAATGAAACTGAATACTCTGTAATATATAATAACTGAACGATAGGTAAGTAGGTAAGTTAAAAGTGGAAAAATCAGGGCTATTTTTGGGCCCAAACATCATTCCTGAAGCTCTTTTCTAAAATGACGTCACCAGGAACGGCATTCCGGAATGTCTGTGGCCCTGTCTGCCCTGCTGCCTCTGCTTCGGCACTGAGGGACTGAAGCTGAGCGCAACCCATGTCTCTCCTTCCCCTCGCTGTGTTCCACCTCTGGCAGCCTATCAGCTCACAGACCGGCAGCGGCGGCTCCTGATTGGCTGCTGACCCATGAGCTTTGATTGGCTTACAAGCCTGCGTCATATATCAAATGGCTGCCGCATCGGAAACGGGACACAGTGATTTATTTATTATTTATTTATTAGCAGTTTCTTATATAGCGCAGCATATTCCGTTGCGCTTTACAATTAGAACAACAATTATAGAACAAAACTGGGCAAAGACAGACAGAGGTAGGAAGGCCCTGCTCGCAAGCTTACAATCTATAGGGAAATAGGCATTGATACACAAGGATAGATGCTACCTGTCACATAATGGTTCCCCAGGTTGCTAGGTTCTTAATGGGTTGTATATGATATGATCACCCAACAATGTTGGAAGACAAAATGTGAGTTTATGTGGACTGTACAGAGGGGATGTAACTTGATAGGGAAGCTGTGAAGGTTATGTGTGTGGGTCTGAAATTTGGTAGGCTTGTCTGAAGAGATGAGTTTTCAGAGAACGTTTAAAGGTTTGGAGACTAGAGGAGAGTCTTATTGTGCGTGGGAGTGCATTCCACAGAGTGGGTGAAGCCCGGGTAAAGTCCTTTAATTTTGAGTGGGAACAGGTAATACATGTGGATGAGAGACGCAGATCTTGTGCAGAGCGGAGAGGTCTGGTAGGGAGATATTTTGAGATGAGTGAGGAGATGTATGATGGTGCAGTTTGGTTAATAGCCTTGTATGTAAGTAAAAGTATTTTATATTTGACACGGTAGAATACCGGTAACCAATGGAGGGACTGACAGAGCGGATCAGCAGATGAAGAACGTCTGGCGAGGAAGATTAGCCTCGCAGCTGCATTTAAAATGGATTGAAGTGGTGATAGCCTATGTTTGGGAAGACCAGTAAGGAGACTATTACAATAATCAATGCGGGAGATGATGAGTGTATGGATTAGAGTTTTTGCAGTGTCTTGTGTAAGATAAGGGCGTATTTTGGATATGTTTTTAAGGTGCATGTAACATGATTTAGAGACAGATTAAATGTGTGGAACAAAGGACAGTTCAGAGTCAAGGGTGACACCTAGGCAACGAGCTTGTGGGGTGGGGTGGATAGTTGCATTGTCAACAGTTATAGAGATATCAGGTTGGTAACTACTCTTAGCTGGTGGGAAAATAATTAATTCGGTTTTGGAAATGTTGAGTTTGAGGTGGCGAGATGACATCCAGGATGAAATGGCAGACAGGCATCCAGTGACACGAGCCAATACTGGTGGTGACAAATCTGGGGAGGATAGGTAGATTTGAGTATCATCAGCATACAAATGATACTGAAATCCAAAGGAGCTGATTAGTTTACCAAGAGAGGAGGTATAGATTGAGAAAAGCAGAGGACCTAAGACTGAGCCTTGCGGTACTCCAACTGATAGAGGTAGAGAAGAGGAGGTAGAATCAGAGAAGTGAACACTGAAAGAGCGATTAGATAGGTAGGATGAGAACCAAGAAAGGGCTGTGTCCTGAAGACCTAGGGATTGTAGTGTTTGTATGAGAAGAGAGTGCTCAACAGTGTCAAAAGCAGCAGAGAGATCTAGAAGAATAAGTAGTGTGTAATGGCCTTTTGATCTAGCAGTGACTAGATCATTCACTACTTTGGTCAGTGCCGTCTCTGTGGAGTGTTGAGCACGAAAGCCTGACTGAAGTGGATCCAATAAGTTGTGCGAGTTAAGAAAGTGTGTAAGGCGAGTGTAGGCAAGCCTCTCAAGTAGCTTAGAGGGACTGGGTAGCTGAGAAATGGGACGGTAGTTCGAGTGTGTGTTTGGGTCAGAGTTGTGTTTTTTTAGAATGGGAGTAATGACTGCATGTTTAAACAGAGAGGGAAAGATACCAGTAGAGAGAGAGAGATTACAGATTTTAGTTAAGGTTGGGATAAGCACAGGAGACAAAGTTTTACTGACCTGTGAGGGTATAGGATCAAGAGGAGAGGTAGTGGAGTAGGAGGATGAAAAGAGTGTTGATACTTCATCTTCACTTGTGGGATCAAATGAAGAGAAAGTTCCAGAGGGTTCAGGTAGGGGATTGAGCAGGTCACTGGCTGAGTTAGAGCATACCATTTCATCTCGGATTTTATCAATCTTATCTTTGAAGTAGGAAGCAAGTTCTTGTGCACGGATAGTAGCTAGTGGGGGAGGTGAGGGAGGGTAAAGAAGTGATTTAAATGTATTAAAAAATCGCTTGGGGTTGTTGGCATGATAAGAGATGAGAGATTGGAAATATGTTTGTTTGGCAGTGTCCAGGGCCTGACGATAGGAGTGGTAGGTAGTCTTATATGTGAGAAAGTCACTTGGATTCTGAGATTTCCGCCACTGACGTTCTACTTTACTTGACAGTTTTTGTAGGTGTCTTGTTGATTTAGAGTGCCATGGTTGGCATCTAAACCTACGTGGAGTGTGATGGGTAGCTGGAGCCACTTCATCAAGGGCACTCTCTAGGGTCTGGTGCAGGTGTGATACAGCAGTGTCAGGTGTAGTAAATGTAGAGATTGGTGAGAGCAGTTGTTGCAGAGAAGTGGAAAGTTGTTCAAAATGTATATTGTTAGTATTTCTGCGGGTTAGAGGAGGCTTGCTTGGTTTTAGTGTCCTAGAATTTAAAGTAATAGAAGAGATTGTGAAGGTGATCAGGTTGTGATCAGAGAGAGGGAAAGGAGTGTTAGTGAATTCGGAAACTGAGCAGAGCCTGGTGAACACAAAATCAAGGCAGTGGCCCTCATGGTGAGTAGAGGAGTCGGACCATTGGGTTAGGCCAAGAGAGGAGGTTAGAGAGAGGAGTTTGGATGCATGAACAGATTGTGGACTGTCAAGAGCTATATTGAAATCACCCATAATGATGGTGGAGATGTCAGAGGATAAGAAGTGTGGGAGCCAGGCAGAGAAATCTTCTAGAAATTGTTGTTTAGGTTGCCCAGGAGGGCGATAGATAGCTGCAACACGCAGAGAGAAGGGGGTGAAAATCCTGATAGAGTGAACTTCAAATGAGGTGAATGCGAGTGATGGAACCTGAGGTAGAACAGTGTATGTGAAAAACTGTGACAGTAAGATTCCGACCCCACCACCTTTACTATTATTAGGCCTAGATGTGTGTGAGAAGTGGAAACCACCATGTGACAGTGCTGCAGGGGAGGCAGTGTCTGATTGTGTGAGCCATGTTTCTGTTATAGCCAGCAGATTAAAGTTGTGAGATATGAAGAGGTCATGGATGGATGTTAATTTGTTACAAACAGAGCGTGCATTCAATAAGGCACATTTTAGTGATTTGGAGGGGGATGGGAGACACGTGATATTTATGAGGTTAGATGGATTTCTATGTTGTTTTGAGACAGCAGAGTGTGAGAGGGAAAGGTGGCTGGGGCCTGGATTTGGTGATATGTCACCAGCTAATAAAAGCAGAAGAGTGAGATAAATCTTGGTGGATGTTTGCGAGTGTTTGTACTGGTGGCCAATTGCGGTTGTCAAAGTACTTGCAGAGAGGAAAGTATAAATCTCATGAGTGTTTAGAAGAGGGGGGTGGAGAATAGAGATGAGCGGGTTCGGTTTCTTTGAATCCGAACCCGCACGAACTTCACTTTTTTTTCCACGGGTCCGAGCGACTCGGATCTTCCCGCCTTGCTCGGTTAACCCGAGCGCGCCCGAACGTCATCATGACGCTGTCGGATTCTCGCGAGGCTCGGATTCTATCGCGAGACTCGGATTCTATATAAGGAGCCGCGCGTCGCCGCCATTTTCACTCGTGCATTGAGATTGATAGGGAGAGGACGTGTCTGGCGTCCTCTCCATTAGAATAGAGATAGATAGATTAGATAGAGAGAGATTGTGCAGAGTCGCAGACAGAGTTAGTTTACCACAGTCAGTGACCAGTGCAGTTGCTAGTTAACTTTTATTTAATATAATATATCCGTTCAGTTCTCTCTGCTATATCCGTTCTCTGCCTGAAAAAAAAAACGATACACAGCACAGTCAGTCACACAGTGTGACTCAGTCTGTGTGCACTCAGCTCAGCCCAGTGTGCTGCACAGTCATCAATGTATAAATTAAAAGCTTATAATTAATTGTGGGGGAGACTGGGGAGCACTGCAGGTTGTTAGCAGGAGCCAGGAGTACAATTATATTAATTAACAGTGCACACTTTTGCTGCAGGAGTGGTGACCAGTGCCTGACCACCAGTATAGTATTGTTGTATACTACTAATATCTCTTTAAATATCAACCAGTCTATATTAGCAGCAGACACAGTACAGTGCGGTAGTTCACGGCTGTGGCTACCTCTGTGTCGGCACACGGCAGGCAGTCCGTCCGACCAGAATTGTATTATTTATTATTATATACCTACCACCTAACCGTGTTTTTTTTTTCATTCTTTATACCGTCATAGTGTCATCCTAATTGTTACGAGTATACTACTATCTCTTTATCAACCAGTGTACAGTGCGGTAGTTCACGGCTGTAGCTACCTCTGTGTCGGCACACGGCAGGCAGTCCGTCCGACCAGAATTGTATTATTTATTATTATATACCTACCACCTAACCGTGGTTTTTTTTTCATTCTTTATACCGTCATAGTGTCATCCTAATTGTTACGAGTATACTACTATCTCTTTATCAACCAGTGTACAGTGCGGTAGTTCACGGCTGTGGCTACCTCTGTGTCGGCACACGGCAGGCAGTCCGTCCGACCAGAATTGTATTATTTATTATTATATACCTACCACCTAACCGTGGTTTTTTTTTCATTCTTTATACCGTCATAGTGTCATCCTAATTGTTACGAGTATACTACTATCTCTTTATCAACCAGTGTACAGTGCGGTAGTTCACGGCTGTGGCTACCTCTGTGTCGGCACACGGCAGGCAGTCCGTCCGACCAGAATTGTATTATTTATTATTATATACCTACCACCTAACCGTGGTTTTTTTTTCATTCTTTATACCGTCATAGTGTCATCCTAATTGTTACGAGTATACTACTATCTCTTTATCAACCAGTGTACAGTGCGGTAGTTCACGGCTGTGGCTACCTCTGTGTCGGCACACGGCAGGCAGTCCGTCCGACCAGAATTGTATTATTTATTATTATATACCTACCACCTAACCGTGGTTTTTTTTTCATTCTTTATACCGTCATAGTGTCATCCTAATTGTTACGAGTATACTACTATCTCTTTATCAACCAGTGTACAGTGCGGTAGTTCACGGCTGTGGCTACCTCTGTGTCGGCAGTCGGCAGGCAGTCCGTCCATCCATAATTGTATTATTATTATAATATATACCACCTAACCGTGGTTTTTTTTTCATTCTTTATACCGTCGTCATAGTGTCATACTAGTTGTTACGAGTATACTACTATCTCTTTATCAACCAGTGTACAGTGCGGTAGTTCACGGCTGTGGCTACCTCTGTGTCGGCAGTCGGCAGGCAGTCCGTCCATCCATAATTGTATTATTATTATAATATATACCACCTAACCGTGGTTTTTTTTGCATTCTTTATACCGTCGTCATAGTGTCATACTAGTTGTTACGAGTATACTACTATCTCTTTATCAACCAGTGTACAGTGCGGTAGTTCACGGCTGTGGCTACCTCTGTGTCGGCAGTCGGCAGGCAGTCCGTCCATCCATAATTGTATTATTATTATAATATATACCACCTAACCGTGGTTTTTTTTCCATTCTTTATACCGTCGTCATAGTGTCATACTAGTTGTTACGAGTATACTACTATCTCTTTATCAACCAGTGTACAGTGCGGTAGTTCACGGCTGTGGCTACCTCTGTGTCGGCAGTCGGCAGGCAGTCCGTCCATCCATAATTGTATTATTATTATAATATATACCACCTAACCGTGGTTTTTTTTGCATTCTTTATACCGTCGTCATAGTGTCATACTAGTTGTTACGAGTATACTACTATCTCTTTATCAACCAGTGTACAGTGCGGTAGTTCACGGCTGTGGCTACCTCTGTGTCGGCAGTCGGCAGGCAGTCCGTCCATCCATAATTGTATTATTATTATAATATATACCACCTAACCGTGGTTTTTTTTCCATTCTTTATACCGTCGTCATAGTGTCATACTAGTTGTTACGAGTATACTACTATCTCTTTATCAACCAGTGTACAGTGCGGTAGTTCACGGCTGTGGCTACCTCTGTGTCGGCAGTCGGCAGGCAGTCCGTCCATCCATAATTGTATTATTATTATAATATATACCACCTAACCGTGGTTTTTTTATACCACCTAACCGTGGCAGTCCGTCCATAATTGTATACTAGTAAACTATCCAATCCATCCATCTCCATTGTTTACCTGAGGTGCCTTTTAGTTCTGCCTATAAAATATGGAGAACAAAAAAGTTGAGGTTCCAAAATTAGGGAAAGATCAAGATCCACTTCCACCTCGTGCTGAAGCTGCTGCCACTAGTCATGGCCGAGACGATGAAATGCCAGCAACGTCGTCTGCCAAGGCCGATGCCCAATGTCATAGTACAGAGCATGTCAAATCCAAAACACCAAATATCAGAAAAAAAAGGACTCCAAAACCTAAAATAAAATTGTCGGAGGAGAAGCGTAAACTTGCCAATATGCCATTTACCACACGGAGTGGCAAGGAACGGCTGAGGCCCTGGCCTATGTTCATGGCTAGTGGTTCAGCTTCACATGAGGATGGAAGCACTCAGCCTCTCGCTAGAAAACTGAAAAGACTCAAGCTGGCAAAAGCACCGCAAAGAACTGTGCGTTCTTTGAAATCCCAAATCCACAAGGAGAGTCCAATTGTGTCGTTTGCGATGCCTGACCTTCCCAACACTGGACGTGAAGAGCATGCGCCTTCCACTATTTGCATGCCCCCTGCAAGTGCTGGAAGGAGCACCCGCAGTCCAGTTCCTGATAGTCAGATTGAAGATGTCAGTGTTGAAGTACACCAGGATGAGGAGGATATGGGTGTTGCTGGCGCTGGGGAGGAAATTGACCAGGAGGATTCTGATGGTGAGGTGGTTTGTTTAAGTCAGGCACCCGGGGAGACACCTGTTGTCCGTGGGAGGAATATGGCCGTTGACATGCCAGGTGAAAATACCAAAAAAATCAGCTCTTCGGTGTGGAGGTATTTCACCAGAAATGCGGACAACAGGTGTCAAGCCATGTGTTCCCTTTGTCAAGCTGTAATAAGTAGGGGTAAGGACGTTAACCACCTCGGAACATCCTCCCTTATACGTCACCTGCAGCGCATTCATAATAAGTCAGTGACAAGTTCAAAAACTTTGGGTGACAGCGGAAGCAGTCCACTGACCAGTAAATCCCTTCCTCTTGTAACCAAGCTCACGCAAACCACCCCACCAACTCCCTCAGTGTCAATTTCCTCCTTCCCCAGGAATGCCAATAGTCCTGCAGGCCATGTCACTGGCAAGTCTGACGAGTCCTTTCCTGCCTGGGATTCCTCCGATGCATCCTTGCGTGTAACGCCTACTGCTGCTGGCGCTGCTGTTGTTGCCGCTGGGAGTCGATGGTCATCCCAGAGGGGAAGTCGTAAGCCCACTTGTACTACTTCCAGTAAGCAATTGACTGTTCAACAGTCCTTTGCGAGGAAGATGAAATATCACAGCAGTCATCCTACTGCAAAGCGGATAACTGAGTCCTTGACAACTATGTTGGTGTTAGACGTGCGTCCGGTATCCGCCGTTAGTTCACAGGGAACTAGACAATTTATTGAGGCAGTGTGCCCCCGTTACCAAATACCATCTAGGTTCCACTTCTCTAGGCAGGCGATACCGAGAATGTACACGGGCGTCAGAAAAAGACTCACCAGTGTCCTAAAAAATGCAGTTGTACCCAATGTCCACTTAACCACGGACATGTGGACAAGTGGAGCAGGGCAGGGTCAGGACTATATGACTGTGACAGCCCACTGGGTAGATGTATGGACTCCCGCCGCAAGAACAGCAGCGGCGGCACCAGTAGCAGCATCTCGCAAACGCCAACTCTTTCCTAGGCAGGCTACGCTTTGTATCACCGCTTTCCAGAATACGCACACAGCTGAAAACCTCTTACGGCAACTGAGGAAGATCATCGCGGAATGGCTTACCCCAATTGGACTCTCCTGTGGATTTGTGGCATCGGACAACGCCAGCAATATTGTGTGTGCATTAAATATGGGCAAATTCCAGCACGTCCCATGTTTTGCACATACCTTGAATTTGGTGGTGCAGAATTTTTTAAAAAACGACAGGGGCGTGCAAGAGATGCTGTCGGTGGCCAGAAAAATTGCGGGACACTTTCGGCGTACAGGCACCACGTACAGAAGACTGGAGCACCACCAAAAACTACTGAACCTGCCCTGCCATCATCTGAAGCAAGAAGTGGTAACGAGGTGGAATTCAACCCTCTATATGCTTCAGAGGTTGGAGGAGCAGCAAAAGGCCATTCAAGCCTATACAATTGAGCACGATATAGGAGATGGAATGCACCTGTCTCAAGTGCAGTGGAGAATGATTTCAACGTTGTGCAAGGTTCTGATGCCCTTTGAACTTGCCACACGTGAAGTCAGTTCAGACACTGCCAGCCTGAGTCAGGTCATTCCCCTCATCAGGCTTTTGCAGAAGAAGCTGGAGGCATTGAAGAAGGAGCTAACACGGAGCGATTCCGCTAGGCATGTGGGACTTGTGGATGCAGCCCTTAATTCGCTTAACAAGGATTCACGGGTGGTCAATCTGTTGAAATCAGAGCACTACATTTTGGCCACCGTGCTCGATCCTAGATTTAAAGCCTACCTTGGATCTCTCTTTCCGGCAGACACAGGTCTGCTGGGGTTGAAAGACCTGCTGGTGACAAAATTGTCAAGTCAAGCGGAACGCGACCTGTCAACATCTCCTCCTTCACATTCTCCCGCAACTGGGGGTGCGAGGAAAAGGCTCAGAATTCCGAGCCCACCCGCTGGCGGTGATGCAGGGCAGTCTGGAGCGACTGCTGATGCTGACATCTGGTCCGGACTGAAGGACCTGACAACGATTACGGACATGTCGTCTACTGTCACTGCATATGATTCTCTCAACATTGATAGAATGGTGGAGGATTATATGAGTGACCGCATCCAAGTAGGCACGTCACACAGTCCGTACTTATACTGGCAGGAAAAAGAGGCAATTTGGAGGCCCTTGCACAAACTGGCTTTATTCTACCTAAGTTGCCCTCCCACAAGTGTGTACTCCGAAAGAGTGTTTAGTGCCGCCGCTCACCTTGTCAGCAATCGGCGTACGAGGTTACATCCAGAAAATGTGGAGAAGATGATGTTCATTAAAATGAATTATAATCAATTCCTCCGCGGAGACATTGACCAGCAGCAATTGCCTCCACAAAGTACACAGGGAGCTGAGATGGTGGATTCCAGTGGGGACGAATTGATAATCTGTGAGGAGGGGGATGTACACGGTGATATATCGGAGGGTGAAGATGAGGTGGACATCTTGCCTCTGTAGAGCCAGTTTGTGCAAGGAGAGATTAATTGCTTCTTTTTTGGGGGGGGTCCAAACCAACCCGTCATATCAGTCACAGTCGTGTGGCAGACCCTGTCACTGAAATGATGGGTTGGTTAAAGTGTGCATGTCCTGTTTTGTTTATACAACATAAGGGTTGGTGGGAGGGCCCAAGGATAATTCCATCTTGCACCTCTTTTTTCTTTTCTTTTTCTTTGCATCATGTGCTGATTGGGGAGGGTTTTTTGGAAGGGACATCCTGCGTGACACTGCAGTGCCACTCCTAGATGGGCCCGGTGTTTGTGTCGGCCACTAGGGTCGCTAATCTTACTCACACAGCTACCTCATTGCGCCTCTTTTTTTCTTTGCGTCATGTGCTGTTTGGGGAGGGTTTTTTGGAAGGGACATCCTGCGTGACACTGCAGTGCCACTCCTAGATGTGCCCGGTGTTTGTGTCGGCCACTAGGGTCG
Organism: Pseudophryne corroboree; assembly: GCF_028390025.1. Taxonomy (NCBI): domain Eukaryota; kingdom Metazoa; phylum Chordata; class Amphibia; order Anura; family Myobatrachidae; genus Pseudophryne; species Pseudophryne corroboree. The sequence continues at coordinate 309,602,976 of NC_086447.1, read as the reverse complement.
CTAATCTTACTCACACAGTCAGCTACCTCATTGCGCCTCTTTTTTTCTTTGCGTCATGTGCTGTTTGGGGAGGGTTTTTTGGAAGGGCCATCCTGCGTGACACTGCAGTGCCACTCCTAGATGGGCCCGGTGTTTGTGTCGGCCACTAGGGTCGCTAATCTTACTCACACAGCTACCTCATTGCGCCTCTTTTTTTCTTTGCGTCATGTGCTGTTTGGGGAGGGTTTTTTGGAAGGGCCATCCTGCGTGACACTGCAGTGCCACTCCTAGATGGGCCCGGTGTTTGTGTCGGCCACTAGGGTCGCTAATCTTACTCACACAGCTACCTCATTGCGCCTCTTTTTTTCTTTGCGTCATGTGCTGTTTGGGGAGGGTTTTTTGGAAGGGACATCCTGCGTGACACTGCAGTGCCACTCCTAGATGGGCCCGGTGTTTGTGTCGGCCACTAGGGTCGCTTATCTTACTCACACAGCGACCTCGGTGCAAATTTTAGGACTAAAAATAATATTGTGAGGTGTGATGTGTTCAGAATAGGCTGAAAATGAGTGTAAATTATGTTTTTTGAGGTTAATAATACTTTGGGATCAAAATTACCCCCAAATTCTATGATTTAAGCTGTTTTTTAGGGTTTTTTGAAAAAAACACCCGAATCCAAAACACACCCGAATCCGACAAAAATAATTCGGTGAGGTTTTGCCAAAACGCGTTCGAACCCAAAACACGGCCGCGGAACCGAACCCAAAACCAAAACACAAAACCCGAAAAATTTCAGGCGCTCATCTCTAGTGGAGAATAGAAGCTGTAATGTGTACAGAGGGGTGAGTTTCAGGGTGAGTGTAGAATGTGTTAAATTTGGTGAGAATTCCATGAATTGAAATTAGACACAGTAGTGTGATGAGCATGCTGAGGTTGTTTGTGTATTATGGGTTAAGTGGAGGTAGAGTAAGTTGTTAAAGTAAGTTACCTTTTCTTGATGTTTTTCAATGTTTGTTCAACTGTTTTTTCTCTAACGTCCTAGTGGATGCTGGGGACTCTGTCAGGACCATGGGGAATAGCGGCTCCGCAGGAGACAGGGCACAAAAGTAAAAGCTTTAGGATCAGCTGGTGTGCACTGGCTCCTCCCCCTATGACCCTCCTCCAAGCCTCAGTTAGATTTTTGTGCCCGGCCGAGAAGGGTGCAATCTAGGTGGCTCTCCTAAAGAGCTGCTTAGAGTAAAAGTTTTGTTAGGTTTTTTATTTTCAGTGAGTCCTGCTGGCAACAGGCTCACTGCATCGAGGGACTTAGGGGAGAGAAGTGAACTCACCTGCGTGCAGGATGGATTGGCTTCTTAGGCTACTGGACACCATTAGCTCCAGAGGGAGTCGGAACACAGGTCTCACCCTGGGGTTCGTCCCGGAGCCGCGCCGCCGACCCCCTTGCAGATGCCGAAAAATGAAGAGGTCCAGAAACCGGCGGCAGAAGACTTTTCAGTCTTCATAAGGTAGCGCACAGCACTGCAGCTGTGCGCCATTGTTGTCAGCACACTTCATAACAGCGGTCACTGAGGGTGCAGGGTGCTGGGGGGGGCACCCTGGGCAGCAATGATAGTACCTTATTCTGGCTAAAAATACATCACATATAGCCCCTGGGGGCTATATGGATGTATTTAACCCCTGCCAGGTCTCAGAAAAACGGGAGAAGAAGCCCGCCGAAAAGGGGGCGGGGCCTATTCTCCTCAGCACACAGCGCCATTTTCCCTCACAGAAATGCTGGTGGGAAGGCTCCCAGGCTCTCCCCTGCACTGCACTACAGAAACAGGGTTAAAACAGAGAGGGGGGGCACTGATTTGGCGATATGACTACATATATTAAAATGCTATAAGGGAAAAGCACTTATATAAAGGTTGTCCCTGTATAATTATAGCGTTTTTGGTGTGTGCTGGCAAACTCTCCCTCTGTCTCCCCAAAGGGCTAGTGGGTCCTGTCCTCTATCAGAGCATTCCCTGTGTGTGTGCTGTGTGTCGGTACGTGTGTGTCGACATGTATGAGGACGATGTTGGGAGGCGGAGCAAATTGCCTGTAATGGTGATGTCACTCTCTAGGGAGTCGACACCGGAATAGATGGCTTATTTAAGGAATTACGTGATAATGTCAACACGCTGCAAGTCGGTTGACGACATGAGACGGCCGGCAAACATATTAGTATCTGTCCAGGCGTCTAAAACACCGTCAGGGACGTTATAATGCCCATTTTACCTCAGTCGGTCGACACAGACACGGACACTGACTCCAGTGTCGACGGTGAAGAAACAAACGTATTTTCCTTTAGGGCCACACGTTACTTGTTAAGGGCAATGAAGGAGGTGTTACATATTTCTGATACTACAAGTACCACAAAAAAGGGTATTATGTGGGGTGTGGAAAAACTACCTATAGTTTTTCCTGAATCAGATAAATTAAATGAAGTGTGTGATGAGGCGCGGGGTTCCCCCGATAGAAAATTATTGGCGGTATACCCTTTCCCGCCAGAAGTTAGGGCGCATTGGGAAACACCCCTTAGGGTGGATAAGGCGCTCACACGCTTATCAAAACAAGTGGCGGTACCGTCTCCAGATACGGCCGCCCTCAAGGAGCCAGCTGATAGGAGGCTGGAAAATATCCTAAAAAGTATATACACACAAACTGGTGTTATACTGCGACCAGCGATCGCCTCAGCCTGGATGTGCAGCGCGGGGGTGGCTTGGTCGGATTCCCTGACTGAAAATATTGATACCCTTGACAGGGACAGTATTTTATTTACTATAGAGCATTTAAAGAATGCATTTCTATATATGCGAGATGCACAGAGGGATATTTGCACTCTGGCATCAAGAGTAAGTGCGTTGTCCATATCTGCCAAAAGATGTTTATGGACACGACAGTGGTCAGGTGATGCAGATTCCAAACGGCACAAAGATGTATTGCCGTATAAAGGGGAGGAGTTATTTGGGGTCGGTCCATCGGACCTGGTGGCCACGGCAACTGCTGGGAAATCCACCGTTTTTACCCTAAGTCACATCTATGCAGAAAAAGACATCGTCTTTTCAGCCTCAGTCCTTTCGTCCCCATAAGCATATCTGCCCAGGGATAGAGGAAAGGGAAGAAGACTGCAGCAGGCAGCCCATTCCCGGGAACAGAAGCCTTCCACCGCTTCTGCCAAGTTCTCAGCATGACGCTGGAGCCGTACAGGACCCCTGGATCCTACAAGTAGTATCCCAGGGGTACAGATTGGAAAGTCGAGACGTTTCCCCTCGCAGGTTCCTGAAGTCTGCTTTACCAACGTCTCCCTCCGACAGGGAGCCAGTATTGGAAACAATTCACAAGCTGTATTCCCAGCAGGTGAGAATCAAAGTACCCCTCCTACAACAAGGAAAGGGGTATTATTCCACACTATATTGTGGTACTGAAACCAGAAGGCTCGGTGAGACCTATTCTAAATCTGAAATATTTGAACACTTACAAAGGTTCAAATCAAGATGGAGTCACTCAGAGCAGTGATAGCGAACCAGGAAGAAGGGGACTATATGGTGTCCCGGGACATCAGGGATGCTTACCTCCATGTCCCAATTTGCCCTTCTCACCAAGGGTATCTCAGGTTCGTGGTACAGAACTGTCACTATCAGTTTCAGACGCTGCCGTTTGGATTGTCCACGGCACTCCGGGTCTTTACCAAGGTAATGCCCGAAATGATGATTCTTCTTCGAAGAAAATGGACGACCTCCTGATAAGAGCAAGGTCCAGAGAACAGTTGGAGGTCGGAGTAGCACTATCTCAAGTAGTTCTACGACAGCACGGGTGGATTCTAAATATTCCAAAACCGCAGTTGTTTCCGACGACACGTCTGCTGTTCCTAGGGATGATTCTGGACACAGTCCAGAAAAAGGTGTTTCTCCCGGAGGAGGAAGCCAGGGAGTTATCCGAGCTAGTCAGGAACCTCCTAAAACCAGGAAAAGTGTCAGTGCATCATTGCACAAGAGTCCTGGGAAAAATGGTGGCTTATTACGAAGCGATTCCATTCGGCAGATTCCACGCAAGAACTTTTCAGTGGGATCTGCTGGACAAATGGTCCGGATCGCATCTTCAGATGCATCAGCGGATAACCCTATCTCCAAGGACAAGGGTGTCTCTCCTGTGGTGGTTACAGAGTGCTCATCTTCTAGAGGGCCGCAGATTCGGCATTCAGGATTGGATGCTGGTGACCACGGAGGCCAGCCTGAGAGGCTGGGGAGCAGTCACACAGGGAAAAAATTTCCAGGGAGTGTGATCAAGTCTGGAGACTTTTCTCCACATAAATATACTGGAGCTAAGGGCAATTTATAACGCTCTAAGCTTAGCAAGACCTCTGCTTCAAGGTCAGCCGGTATTGATCCAGTGGGACAACATCACGGCAGTCGCCCACGTAAACAGACAGGGCGGCACAAGAAGCAGGAGGGCAATGGCAAAAACTGCAAGGATTTTTCGCTGGGCGGAAAATCATGTGATAGCACTGTCAGCAGTGTTCATTCCGGGAGTGGACAACTGGGAAGCAGACTTCCTCAGCAGGCACGACCTCCACCCGGGAGAGTGGGGACTTCATCGGGAAGTTTTCCACATGATTGTGAACCGTTGGGAAAGACCAAAGGTGTACATGATGGCGTCCCGCCTGAACAAAAAACTGGACAGGTATTGCGCCAGGTCAAGAGACTTTCAGGCAATAGCTGTGGACTTTCTGGTAACACCGTGGGCGTACCAGTCGGTGTATGTGTTTCCTCCTCTGCTTCTCATACCCAAGGTATTGAGAATTATAAGACGTAGAGGAGTAAGAACTATACTCGTGGCTCCGAATTGGCCAAGAAGGACTTGGTACCCAGAACTTCAAGAGATGCTCACAGAGGACTCATGACCTCTGCCGCTAAGAAGGGACTTGCTTCAGCACGTACCATGTCTGTTCCAAGACTTACCGCGGCTGCGTTTGACGGCATGGCGGTTGAACGCCGGATCCTAAGGGAAAAAGGCATTCCGGAAGAGGTCATTCCTACCCTGGTCAAATCCAGGAAGGACGTGACCGCACAACATTATCACCACATGTGGCGAAAATATGTTGCGTGGTGTGAGGCCAGGAAGGCTCCACGAAGAAATTTCAACTCGGTCGATTCCTGCATTTCCTGCAAACAGGAGTGTCTATGGGCCTCAGATTGGGGTCCATTAAGGTTCAAATTTCGGCCCTGTCGATTTTCTTCCAGAAAGAATTGGCTTCAGTTCCTGAAGTCCAGAAGTTTGTCAAGGGAGTACTGCATATACAACCCCCTTTTGTGCCTCCAGTGGCACTGTGGGATCTCAACGTAGTGCTGGGATTCCTCAAATCACATTGGTTTAAACCGCTCAAATCTGTGGATTTGAAATATCTCACATGGAAAGTGACCATGATGTTGGCCCTGGCCTCGGCCAGGCGAGTGTCAGAATTGGCGGCTTTGTCTCACAAAAGCCCATATCTGATTGTCCATTCGGACAGGGCAGAGCTGCGGACTCGTCCCCAGTTTCTCCCTAAGGTGGTGTCAGCGTTTCACCTGAACCAGCTTATTGTGGTACCTGCGGCTACTAGGGACTTGGAGGACTCCAAGTTGCTAGATGTTGTCAGGGCCCTGAAAATATCGGTTTCCAGGACGGCTGGAGTCAGGAAAACTGACTTGCTGTTATCCTGTATGCACCCAACAAACTGGGTGCTCTTGCTTCTAAGCAGACGATTGCTAGTTGGATGTGTAGTACAATTCAGCTTGCACATTCTGTGGCAGGCCTGCCACAGCCAAAATATGTAAATGCCCATTCCACAAGGAAGGTGGGCTCATCCTGGGCGGCTGCCCGAGGGGTCTCGGCATTACAACTCTGCCGAGCAGCTACGTGGTCGGGGGGAGAACACGTTTGTAAAATTCTACAAATTTGATACCCTGGCTAAAGAGGACCTGGAGTTCTCTCATTCGGTGCTGCAGAGTCATCCGCACTCTCCCGCCCGTTTGGGAGCTTTGGTATAATCCCCATGGTCTTGACGGAGTCCCCAGCATCCACTAGGACGTTAGAGAAAATAAGATTTTACTTACCGATAAATCTATTTCTCGTAGTCCGTAGTGGATGCTGGGCGCCCATCCCAAGTGCGGATTGTCTGCAATACTTGTACATAGTTATTGGTACAAAAATCGGGTTATTATTGTTGTGAGCCATCTTTTCAGAGGCTCCGCTGTTATCATGCTGTTAACTGGGTTCAGATCACAGGTTGTACAGTGTGATTGGTGTGGCTGGTATGAGTCTTACCCGGGATTCAAAATCCTTCCTTATTGTGTACGCTCGTCCGGGCACAGTATCCTAACTGAGGCTTGGAGGAGGGTCATAGGGGGAGGAGCCAGTGCACACCACCTGATCCTAAAGCTTTTACTTTTGTGCCCTGTCTCCTGCGGAGCCGCTATTCCCCATGGTCCTGACGGAGTCCCCAGCATCCACTACGGACTACGAGAAATAGATTTATCGGTAAGTAAAATCTTATTTTTTAACTGTTCGGATAACACACTTATTAATTCCACACTTAATAAATTCCAGCAAGCTACCCCCAGCAAGCTGACCCCTTAACTGTCTCTAAGGAAATACTGTCTCTGATTAGGAACAGGCCTACCTCTGAACATTTGGTCACCTGATTGAAATGCTAATTGATCATCAAACAAATTGCACAGGGTGGGTCAACAGACTAAAACTACTCTAGCTATTCACAATAAATTCAATCACATACATAGGAAATTACAAGAAAAACATCACATACATTTAAATATAAGATGTGGTTTGTACGCAGCATGTGTGTCAGTCTGAGCCTGGTAGCATAGTAGCACACTGCACTCTCCTCCCCTCAGGCTCAGACAGGGGAAATGGAAGCGGAGGTAGCAGCAGAGGGATGAGCACTATTACTAGAGCCAATATGTAACTGGTATTACTGGGGGACAATGTGTAACTGGCACTACTGGGGCGATGTGTAACTGGCAATACTGAGGGAAAATGTGTAATTGGCACTACTGTGGGCACTGTAACAATATACTGGGGCAATGTGTTTATATACAGCACTGCTGGGGCATTATATGTATATATGGCACTACTGGGGCCATTATGTATATATATATATATGATACTGCTGAGGGTATTATGTGTATATATGGTACTGCTGAGGGCATTATGTGTATGGTACTGCTGAGGGCATTATGTGTATATATGGCAGTGCGGAGAGCATTATGTGTATATACGGCACTGCTGGGGACATTATGTGTATTTAAAAAAAGTTAATGCATCCGGTTGATGCCCCACCCCTTTGGTAGCTCCACCCACATCACCATCCACTTCTGCACCTATTTTCCTACAAAAATAGCACTGGGAATAACATCAGATTCCATGGGCTGATCAACAGATCTGAATACATAGGATGAGAACGATGTAAAGATATGTGTTCAGAGTACTGAGTTAAATTTGAAAGATTCATTGGGATAACTTTACTTAGGTGGGAGGTTTTTTTTAGAACTGGTGATGTTGCTCATAGCAACCAGATTCTACTTAACATTTATCTATCTGCTTCTAGAAGATAATAGATGGAATCTGATAGAACCTCTCATACCACATGCCACCCTCTGTCCGGGGACCCTCTGGCCAAAGCACACTGACATCACTAGCTCTCCCTTTAAGCAGCAGCAGAACCAAAGCTGTAAGTGACAGGGCCGTCTTAGCAGCGTAGGCCCCTGGGCACATCAATGCACTGAGCCCCCTACCCATCCTCCAGCATTAGAGGTGGGGGGTGCTATCAGCGGCAGCTTTGATGTCCCGCGGGTAGTAGGGGGTGTTCTATCTTCTACTGCACAGATGGGGCTAAACTGTAGAGGGGGCATTGGGCTGAATGAAGAAGCCCTAGTACATGACTTCCAGGGTGGTAGGTGGTGTTTAATATGTAGGGGAGGGGTGGATAGTAGAGTGGGCTTAATATTTATCGTTTTCCGTGGGAATGCAGATATAATTTTCCGTGGAAATGCAGATTTTGCTTGACTGCAGATATCTCAAGTTCCTGAAAATATATTTATTAGCTTATAATGGGCTAAAAACAACTAGAGAGTCCCACCTTTCTGGAGATACTGGGGACTTGGGGATCAGAGTTCAGGAGCCTGAGCAATTCACCAACGAAAATCTAAAACTGCATATTAGGCGTGTGGAGCTGGAGCAGGGACCGGCTGCTGGAAGGCTGATATATCTGATTCTGGGCATAGTAGAGACAAGCTGCCAGTGTCAACCAAAAGGGGAGAGTCACAGCTTTTGGATTATACCCCGAGAAAAAAATCTAAGACAGAACCCGAGATACCTGGCTGGGAAGAGCAATTAACAGGCTTGGATGGGGACCACTGCTTTCAAGTCGGATATCTCCGGTTCCCCAGGGCTGAATTAAAAAAATCTGCTACCCCTGGGAAGAGGGGACCCTCAGTTATCAGTATTTCGCTCTTATACTCCTGGGGCCCTTGGGCAAGAGCCCATTGAGCCCATACGAAAAGACGGCCCTGGTAAGTGGATCCTAGCTGTAACCTGTTATCTAATGAGAGCATTCAGATGTAGAGAGAGACACACACACAGAGTCCTGTCCCAGTGTGTGAGTAGTACAGTGGCTGCTGTTATTCTTGCATGTGACAAGATAAATTAGAGATTTCCTTTTTCTTTGTGTATTTTAAGGTTGTTTAAATTGCCTTTGTTAGACTACACAAAAACTTTAAAAATAGTTGTCTCTCAATTAGGTGGAGCTATAAAGAGTACCCAGGCATTAGTAAACTATTACCGTATATACTCGAGCATAAGCCGACTTTTTCAGCACCTTTTTTGTGCTGAAAAAGCCACTTCGGCTTACACTCGAGTGAGTATTTAGGAGGGACACGGAGGGCACAGTGCGCGGCTCTCCTGTGTCCTTCCTGCGTCTTCGGCGGCAGCGGCGTGTGTGTGTGTGTTAAAGGAAGTGCACGAACCGGCACTTCCTTTAACACACACAAGCCACCGGAGACGCAGGAGGGGCACAGGAGAGACGCGCGCTGTGCCCTCCGTGTCCCTCCTTCAGAAGACAGCGCGGGAGCGATGGGACAGCGCGGGAGCGACGGAGGGTAAGTAACAAACTGGCACTGTGGGGCATATCTGGCACTGTGGGGCATATCTGGCAGCATGAGGTCATATCTGGCATTGTGGGGCATATCTGGCAGCATGAGGGCATATCTGGCACTGTGGGGCATAGCTGGAAGCATGAGGGCATATCTGGCATTGTGGGGCATATCTGGAAGCATGAGGGCATATCTGGCACTGTGGGGCATATCTGGCATTCTGGGGTATATCTGGCAGCATGAGGGCATATCTGGCACTGTGGGGCATATCTGGCAGCATGAAGGCATATCTGGCACTGTGGGGGAATATCTGGCAGTATGAGGGCTGTGTACGGCTAGAGCTGCATTTCCCACCCTAGGCTTATACTCGACTCAATACGTTTTCCCAGGTTTTTGTGGTAAAATTAGGTGCCTCGGCTTATATTCGGGTCGACTTATACTCGAGTATATACGGTACTTTAAATATAATCTAAACTATAGGTTTGAATTTAATATACAGAATCTAATATACACCCGACCCCTATTCCCATTTTCTTTAACAAAATTAGAGCACATCATGCTCTCTCCCTTGGCTTTGAGGATCAAAACCAGGAGGTTGATGGTATTCCTATTAAAGGAATAAGTGAAGAATAAATGATAATTGTTAGTGTTAGAGAAGAAACAAAGGGAAGTGACATGTCAAGATTCTCATCCCGAATAAATGTAATGGCCATAGAAAGCCAGACTTGTGCCTCACCCACGTTGCCACACATGGAGGGCCTCAAACTTCCCCATGTAGAGCTTGTCATAGCTTGGCACAAACCTTGTCCCCATGGCTATTCCAGTTGCCTGAAGATAAAGAGTGTAAAGAAATAAAATAATTCTGTTCAAGTATAGAAGAATTTTCTTAGGTTGCCGCACAAGAACCCCATCGTTTTTCAAAACTGAATGACAGATATACACTTGTCATTTGGTTTATTGCTATACAGGACACATCTAGGTAATTATTTGCATTATTATTGTAAGTGCCATACAATCTTTATGTAATTGACATATTGATCAGTGACTTAACCATCTCGCTCTGCGTAACATTATTCAATATACGATTAAATAAAAATGGCACAGGGGATAGAAAATACAAGGATGACATAAAAGAGAAAATGGTTGCAAAACAAAGAAAAACAGAGATTGGACCAGTTTACTGTGTGTGGCTCACCCTATTGCTGGCATCTGCTGCTAGTCCACATATGCCAGGACAATGTATAGAAACATCCAGGTCTGTACATCTGCTACCGCACATGTATTTGACTTGTAAAAGTAGTGAAAACATATGCTGCACCAGTTGTTTATACAGTACTTAGTGTAAGTAAGCATCCATAAATTGTCTTCACTGTGTCAGCATTTCTGCCCCTTACAAAAATGTCTGATACAGCTGGCATCCAACAAGGCTGCCGAACTCAAGCGTCATTACATTCGGCACTAGATATCATTCATCAAGTACATTAAATACTGTAGCTAGAAGCGATGGGAAAATGCTACACCTGTCCTCTTTAGAAGGTTTGATCAGAATCAGCTTTATTGGCCAGGTGTACTCACGTACACTAGGAATTCTTTGTGGTACAATGCATCACCAAGCAGCAACATGAAGGGGGAATACATAGCATAAGAAGCGGGAAAAACGTAGCATACATTACACGTATGAGTTGATACTGCACATTGCAACTGTACAATAGACTCGACATATTAGACATATTATAAATGTAAGACTAAAAACGAAGGCTGCTTGGCAGAGCAGCACCGAGGCAGTCATCTGCGGTGCCAACTAGAACTCAAACAATGCACCTAATACAGAAGATTTAAGTATTACATCAAAAGATAAACCACACAGACAAAAAAAAAACACACACACACACACACACAGAAACAATAATGCATGATTGCTGTAGGCATTTTGGGTAATAACCTCAAGGGGCTGTGTATTCCACCCTCACAAGGTACCAGGTGTGGCAGCCATCTTAGGCGCACTGCGTAGGAATACCCAGGGTGGAATAGTCCAGCCCTAGAAGAGAACACAAAATTAGGAGATTGCAGAGTCCTTAAGTTCAGAGTAGGGTTCCAATAAAACCATCAGGTCCATGTATTTTTCATCCCATCTACAAGTGCACCAGATAAGGCAGCCATGTTTGGCGCACTATGAAGGTTACACAGTGGGAGATGAGCCATACAAGGGCCAAATGCATGTATGGGAAAACTGACAAGTGTGTAGGAGTATGCTATACCCTGCATGGAAAGATCCAAATGAATCACATCCTGCCCATGGAGGAACCATCCGAGGCAGCAATGTGGGGCGCACTGCGTAGGTTACTGCTGGCAGGGTGTGCAACCAATGGAGGTACACATTACAGGAATAGCACACAGTGGGGTGGAAGTACTTGTAAGAAGAAAGAGAAGAGAAAAACACATTTGCAGGAAAAACTACTAACATCAGTGACGTGCGGTGAGGTCACTGGTTGGGGAGGCACTGGCAGCTAACAAGCCCTCCAGACCCCCCCCCCCCCCCCCCCCCCCCGAAAAAAAAAAAAAAGTGTGGTCCCCCGACACATCAGTAAAACCAGCACTCAGTGTGGGGTCCCCCTGCCATAACATTAATCTGCCCCCCCAGCCAGTAAGCCCAGGGTTGGAATTCCTCGGAAAGTGGGAACCCCAAAAAATAAAAATGGGGTCCCCCCTCCCGAGCAATAACCAGCACTGGGCTGATAGCCCAGTGCTATGCCCCGCACCCCTGGTGGCGGTGGGTGCGGGGTTCATTGTGTTAATATTGTTCTTTACAGGTGGCCTACAGGTCCCAGCAAGCCTGCCCCAGCATGCTGGCACTTGGAGAACCACAAGTGCCAGCATGCCCGGACATAAAGGGCCTGCTGGCACCTGTAGTCCACCTGCAAAGAATAGTAATATTGTTCTTTACAGGTAGCCTACAGGTCCCAGCAAGCCTGCCCCAGCATGCTGGCACTTGGAGAACCACAAGTGCCAGCATGCCCGGACATAAAGGGCCCGCTGGCACCTGTAGTCCACCTGTAAAGAAAATATTAAAATAAAAACACCACACGTCTTGAAAATAAGCTTTATTAAACCGGACCTTCACCTGGGGGCGGCGGTCTTTAAGCTCTTTTGCGTGGCCGCTGCCTTCCCAGGGCTTCCGGCGTCTTCACCTGGGGGGGGCGCCACCTCCCCAGGGCTTCCAGCGTCTTCTTCACCTGGTGGGCGGCGGCTGCTAAGCTCTTTTGCATAGCCGCCGCCCAACCAGGACTTGCGGCGTCTTCTTTCTTCAGGAGCTCTTCACAGCTCCTCCTCTGCCGTCGGACTGACTCTCCTCCGCCTCGCGCTCACTTATATAAGTCAGCTGAGGGGTGGGGCGATGACGCGGCGAGCCGTGATTGGCTCGCGGCGGCCATCTTGAATTTCAAAAATGACGCTGAGGCGCCATTTTTGAAACTGGAACCGCTCCGCTGCCAAACTCTGCTGGATAAAGGTACATTTCCACCGCCGCCGCAACCGCACCACCGCCGCATCCCGCCGCCCGCACCATTGCCGCATCCAGCCGCCCGCACCTCCTCCGCCAGCGTCGCCCACACAGTGATTGACAGCGGATCCAGTGACAGATCCGCTGGCCAATCACTGTGGCCTCACTGACAGGGACGTGCTTTCATAGGTTGAAAGCACGTCCCTGTATGAAAGCGGCACCTCTAATGGTGCCGCTTTTCCATATATTTTCTATGGGCTTTTACAGCCCAAGGCTAGTCCCCGCCCGTGCCCGCCCCCCGCTCCCCATACTTTCCCCAGTGACAACGGGAGGCACCACGATCGGTGCCTCCCAAACACATACAGAGGGGAGCAATCCTAAGAATAATATTAAGAAGATACATATGACACAGAATATGTGTCATATGCATCTTCTTTGTATTATCTTACTCATTAATGACAGGGGAGGCACTGCCTCCCCTGCCACCCCTGACTGCACGTCCCTGACTAACATTATTTTGTGAAAATGATAAATGTCCTGGTCTCATGAGAGCAGTGCGGGTGGGTGTGAGAATGTGGGGTGCACACTAATGTCCAATGGAACTGACCCAGAAAAGTCTGGTCCTGATGCACACGCCCCTCAGTTCCCTGCTCAGCTTGAGGGGTAGTCCCGGGGGCAGTCATGATGTTCTTGGACAGAGGAGTTGTAGGCATTAGTCCTGGTGTTTTCATGGCAGAGGTGAGGAGAGGCCACATAATGGTCCTGAGTTGCAGTGTTTGGGGAACTAGTTTAATTAGAAATTTTAGCGTAGTCCAAATTCAGTTCAAACTCTGGTTCTAACTTAATTCTTAAAATACATCCTTAAGAAATGCATTCTTCGCAAATGCAAGCAGGCCAAGTCCTGACTGCAGGCCTTGATAATATTGCTCTTAAATGCTCCAACTATATCAGCTGGCAAAAGGGGAGGTGTGCAATCAGAAGTTCAGCTAATTAACAGAGGGGATTTTGCATTGAAGAAGTATCACAGACATTTGCAGACAAACTTTCTTGGGGTGTGAAAAGTGTAGCCAGAGAGAGATGAGAGACTCAGATATACAAGCATGAGGATGGTGTTTTTACCTGTGAAGAGAGGAGAGATGGTTTTCAGTTCCGGTTCTAACTTCATTCTTAAAATACATTCCCCCTCCACCTACAGTATATAATGGATACTGGCACACAGACAAACACTGACACACAGATGCTGACACACAGACGTTACCATGCAGACACTGACACAGATGTTGACACACTGACATGCTGACATACAGATGGTCGCAGACACACTGATACACAAATGCTGACACACAGACGCTGTCAGACAGACACTGACACACAGACACATGCTGACAACCTTTATCGCCCCCACCCACCCGAAGCCCAAACCCCACCACACGCCACACACACAGTGCAGCTTGTTGCAGGCACCGCTTTACTTGCAGCTGTCAGATTGTGACTCGGGACAGACTGCAGAGAACAAGAATGTGTCTCCTGGCTAGAAATCAAGCATGTGCACAGCATCTATTAACAGGAAACAGGATCTGGGGGCATACCAACAGCTCACTAAGTGCTGGCCATGTCCCCAAAGTGACGTAAAATGGGTGCACGGCTCGCGATCGCAGCACTCTCGCGAAACCACACGCCCTTTTCTGTAGGCCATGCCCCATTTTGGCCACCTGGGAGTCTCGCTTACCCATCCCCCGATGTTGGTAGGTATGTAAATATAGCATTGCAGGCCTAACCAGGGGCTGCCTGGGATCTTTTAGCCTGGGGGGCAAATGCAAGCAAGTGGCCCTGGCTTCTGCAATGTAATAAGGTAGTAACAAAACAACGTGTACTGTAAGAGTGGTTTGTCTAATGTGAGTCTGATTTAAACTTGTTATGTCACAGAGCTATAATCAATTCAACAAATACTGTGCCAGCTCATTCTGACAAACCAGAGACTTTCCTAATGACATACAGTGCATCCGGAAATTCACAGCACTTCACTTTTTCCGCATTGTCTTATTGCAAAATAGAATAAATTAATTTTACCCCTCAAAATTCTACACACAGTGGGCCTAATTCAGACCTGATCATAGCTGTGCATTTTTTTGCACAGCGGGCGATCAGGTCTGAACTGCACATGCGCAGGCGCCGCATTGTGCTGGTGCATGCCAGAGATGTGATCGGCAACTCGGCCCAGTGATCGCCTCTGCCTAATTGACAAGCAGAGGTGTTCGCTGGGGTGGGGTGGCGGATGTGGGCCTCCGTTTTGGCGGCGAAGTCCGGGCAACGCAGGCGTGCCCGGGCCGTGCAGGGGGCGGGCCGCAGTGTCTGAATGGCGTCACACGCAGCCGCTGCGACCTGGAGAGTGATGGGTAAGCTCCCTTCCAGCGCGCAGCAGCTGCGCTGGTAGGGAGCTACTCTTCAGGTACAAAAGCATTGCCACTGTGCGATGCTTTTGTACCTGTGCGGCGGGGGGAGGGCCAGACATGCGGGCGGACTAGTCCTGTGCTGGGCATCTCCCCGCAAGTCAGGGTGGCTGATCAGAGCGCTACGATCAGGTCTGAATTAGGCCCAATATCCCATAGTGACAACGTGAAAAAAGTTTTATTTCGATTTTTGCACATTTATTAAAAATTAAAAACTAAGAAATCACATGTAAATAAGTATTCACAGCCTTTGCTCAATACTTTGTTGATGCGCCTTTGGCAGCAATTACAGCCTCAAGTCTTTTTGAATATGATGCCATAGGCTTGGCACACCTATCTTTGGGCAGTTTCGCCCATTCCTCTTTGAAGCACCTCTCAAGCTCCATCAGGTTGGATGGGAAGTGTCAGTGCACAGCCATTTTCAGATTTTTCCAGAGATGTTCAATCGGATTCAAGTCTGGGCTCTGGCCGGGCCGCTCAAGGACATTCACAGAGTTGTCCTCAAGTCACTCCTTTGATATCTTGGCTGTGTGCTTAGGGTTGTTGTCCTGCTGAAAGATGAATCGTCACCCCAGTCTAAGGTCAAGAGCGCTCGGGAGCAGGTTTTCATCCAGGATGTCTCTGTACCTTGCTGTATTCATCTTTCCCTCTATCCTGACTAGTCTCCCAGTTCCTGCCACTGAAAAACATCCCCACAGTATGATGCTGCCACCACCATGCTTCACTGTAGGGATGGTATTGGCCTGGTAATGAGTGGTGCCTGGTTTCCTCCAAACATGACGCCTTACATTCACGCCAAAGAGTTCAATCTTTGTCTCATCAGACAAGAGAATTTTGTTTCTCATGGTCTGAGAGTCCTTCAGGTGCATTTTGGCAAAGTCCAGGCGGGCTGCCATGTGCTTTTTACTAAGGAGTGGCTTCCATTTGGCCACTCTACCATACAGGCCAGATTGGTGGATTGCTGCAGAGATGGTTGTCCTTCTAGAAGGTTCTCCTCTCTCCACAGAAGAATGCTGTAGCTCTGACAGATTGACCATCAGGTTCTTGGTCACCTCCCTGACTAGAGCCCTTCTTCCCTGATCACTCAGTTTAGACTGCTGGCCAGCTCTAGGAAGAGTCCTGGTGGTTCCGAACTTCTTCCATTTATGGATGATGGAGGCCACTGTGCTCATTGGGACCTTCAAAGCAGCAGATATTTCTCATACGTCCTAGAGGATGCTGGGGTCCACTTCATGACCATGAGGTATAGACGGTTACGCAGGAGCCATGGGTACTCTTAAGACTTCAATGGGCGTGAACTGGCTCCTCCCTCTATGCCCCTCCTCCAGACCCCAGTTTTAGAAATGTGCCCAGGCAGACTGGATGCACTCCAGAGGAGCTCTACTGAGTTTCTCTGAAAAGACTTATGTTAGGTTTTTTATTTTCAGGGAGAACTGCTGGCAACAGTCTCCCTGCTTCGTGGGACTGAGGGGGCAGAAGTAGGAACCAACTTCCTGAAGAGTTTCATGGCTCTGCTTCTGGCTGACAGGACACCATTAGCTCCTGAAGGGTACTGAACGCTAGCCGTGTCTAGATGCTCACTCCCACAGCACGCCGTCACCCCCCTCACAGAGCCAGAAGTCAGAAGACAGGTGAGTAGAAGAAGACAGATCTTCTATCAAGAAAAGTGACGGCTGAGGTACAGCGCGGCTGGCGGGAGCGCAGCGCGCCATTGCTGCCCACACACACAGGCACTGCAGGGCATGGGGGGGCACCCTGGGCAGCAAAAACACCTCTATAAACTGGCAAAAAGGGGGCATAAGATGCCCAGGCACAGCCCTACCCCCGCCAGTATAAATATTATGTAAAAAATCTGAGGAGAAACGCACCATTGTGGGGGCGGAGCTTCCTCCTCAGTCAGCCAGCACACTGTTTAGCACCATTTTCTCTCATTCACAGACTGCAGAGAAGAAGCTGGTCCTCCTACACTTCTGAACAAGTATCAGGGTGAAAAAAAAGGGGGGCCTGGGTGCTAAAACATATTGTTCATAATATAATAGTGCTTAAAGGTTTCTGTATGGAGTACGTGACACTGGGATTTTGTCTCTGTGTACAAAGTACGCGGCACGGGGATTTTTTCTTTGGCGCTGGGTTGTGAACTGGCTGCTCCTAAACTGTGTCCCTCTGACAGATTTTACTGTGGGTCTGTCCCCTATAAGTCCCAGTGTGTCTGTGAGTGTGTGTTGTACACGTGTGTAAGACATGTCTGAGGCAGGGAGTTCCTCCCCGGAGGAAGGCATTTTGGGGACACAGAGTTGTAATGTAATGTGGTGGCACTGCCGGCACACCAAGAGCCAGCATGGGTGAAAGAAATACGTGATAGTATGCATCATATCAATAGGAGATTAGATAAGTCTGAATCTCATGCTGAGTGCTGTAGAAAATCTTTGGAGGATGTGATTTCTCAGGGCTCTGTTCTTCCAACCGCAGGCGACCCCTCTGGGTCACATAAGATACCTTTTGTGAATATTGTGCATACTGATACCGACATGGACACTGATTCTTGTGTCGACGATAGTGACTCCAGAGAAATAGATCATAAATTGGCAAAAAATATACAATATATGATTGTAGCTATAAGGGAAGTTCTGGAAGTCACAGAAGCCACTCCTGTACCTCAAGAGAAAGCTTATTTCTAGAAAGAAAACCAAGGTCACCTTCCCTCCTTCCCACGAGCTTAATACTCTCTTTAAAGGGATGTGGGTGAATCCCGAAAAGAAATTTTGTATTCCCAAGAGAATTCAGATAGCTTATCCTTTCCCGGTGGAGGACAGGAAAAAATGGAGTCACCCCCTGTGTTAGACAGTGCTCTGTCCAGGTTGACAAAGAAGGTAATTCTCCCTGCACCTGGCACGGCTTCACTAAAAGAGCCAGCAGACCGCAAAATGGAGACTACATTAAAATCCATTTATGTTGCCAATGGTACGCTGCTCAGGCCCACAATTGCTTGCGCGTGGGTGACTCGCACTATTGAAAAATGGTCAGAAAGCGTGTCATCAGAAATTGACACGATTGATAAAGATACTCCTTAAGTTAGGGAATATCAAAGACGCTGCCGCATACATGCTAGAAGCGATGAAAGATATTGGACTCTTGAGTTCACAAGCCGCTACCATGGCAGTATCGGCTCGGCGGGCGTTGTGGATTCGCCAGTGGAACGCGGATGCAGATTCCAAAAGAAATATGGAGGCTCTCCCATATAAAGGTGAGGCCTTATTTGGCAATGGACTGGATGCGTTAGTCTCGGCGGCTACCGCAGGTAATTCGACAGTTTTGCCCCCTGCAACAGCAAAAAAGACATATCACCCACACATGCAGTCCTTTCGGCACAATAACTACAAAAAAGCGAGAGCTTCCCTCTTCTTTGCAGGTAGGGGAAGGGGATAGGGACAGAAGTCCACAGCGGCTCCAGGTTCCCAGGAGCAGAAGTCTACCCCTACTTCTGCTAAATCTTCAGCATTACGCTGGGGCTCCTTTGCGGGAGGCCATTCGGGTGGGGGCACGTCTCAAACTGTTCAGCTAAGGTTGGATTCTGTCTGGCCTGGACCCATGGCTTTTGCAGATAGTATCCCAGGGGTACAAGCTGGAGTTTCAAGACCTCCCCCCATGCCGATTTTTCAAATCGACCTTGCCAGCTTCTCTTCCGGAAAGGGAAGCAGTAACAGCGGCAATCCAAAAATTATGTCAGGATCAGGTTATAGTCCTGGTACCTTTGTCACAACAAGTTCCGAAGCTGGACGGCTCGGTCAGACCGACCCTAAACTTAAAAAATCTGAATCTCTACTTGAAACGATTCAAGTTCAAAATGGAATCACTGAGGGCAGTGATTTCCAGTCTGGAGGAGGGGGACTACATGGTGTCTGTAGACATAAAGGATGCTTACCTGCATGTTCCCATTTATCCTCCTCACCAGGCTTATCTGAGATTCGCTGTTCAGGATTGCCATTACCAATTCCAGACGTTACCTTTTCGATCTCTCCACGGCGCCGAGGGTATTCACCAAGGTGTTGGCGGAGATGATGGTTCTCCTGAGTCAAAAAGGAGTCAATATAATTCATTATCTAGACGATATCCTGATAAAGGTGAGATCCAGGGAGCAGTTGTTACAAAACATCACACTCTCCCTGTCAATACTCCATTCAACACCAGAGGGACCTGTTGAACAAGTGTTCGGCATCCCACCTACACATGCACCGGAAGATAATCCTGTCGTCAAAAGCCAGGTTTTCGCTCCTGTGGTGGCCACACAGTTCTCACCTACTAGAGGGACGCAGGTTCGGGATTCAGGACTGGGTCCTGGTAACCACGGATGCAAGTGTCCAAGGCTGGGGAGCTGTCACTCAGGGGGAAAAAACTTCCAAGGAAAATGGTCAAGTCAGGAAGCCTGCCTTCACATAAACGTGCTGGAATTGAGAGCCATTTACAACGGCCTTCAACAAGCGGTACATCTTCTTCAAGATCATCCCGTGCAGATCCAGTCGGACAATGTAACAGCAGTCGCATACATAAACAGGCAGGGTGGAACGAAAAGCAGAGCGGCAATGGCAGAGGTGACGAAGATCCTCCTCTGGGCTGAAAGACATGCAAGTGCTCTGTCGGCAATTTTCATTCCGGAAGTAGACAACTGGGAAGCAGACTTCCTCAGCAGACACGATCTCCATCCAGGAGAGTGGGGCCTCCACCGAGATGTCTTCGCAGAAGTGACAAGTCTTTGGGGAGTTCCTCAAGTAGACATGATGGCATCTCGTCTCACCAAGAAGCTTCAGAAATATTGTTCCAGGTCGAGAGACCCTCAAGCAATAGCAGTGGATGCGCTAGTTACCCAGTGGGTATTCCGGTCAGTGTATGTCTTCCCTCCACTTCCACTGATCCCAAAAGTTCTCAGGATCATAGGAAGAACAAGGGTTCGAGCAATCTTCATTGCCCCAGACTGGCCAAGGAGGGCTTGGTACCCAGATCTTCAGGAGTTGCTCATAGAAGATCCTCGGCCTCTTCCTCTTCACGAGGACCTGCTGCAGCAGGGGCCATGCGTGTATCAAGACTTACCGCGGCTACGTTTGACGGCATGGCTGTTGAGCTCCGGATCCTAGCCCGGAAGTGTATTCCCAAGGAAGTCATCCCCACCCTTATTCAGGCCAGGAAAGGAGTAACGTCGAAACATTACCACCGTATTTGGAGAAAATATGTGTCCTTATGTGAATCCAAGAAGGCTCCTACGGAGGAGTTTCAGTTGGGACGTTCTCTCCATTTTCTGCAGGCTGGTGTGGAGGCGGGCCTCCGGTTGGGGTCAATCAAGGTTCAGATTTCGGCCTTGTCAGTGTTCTTCCAAAAACAATTGGCCTCTCTTCCAGAAGTTCAGACCTACGTGAAAAGGGTTTCTGTACATCCAGCCTCCATTTGTGCCTCCAGTGGCACCATGGGACCTTAACGTGGTATGGCAGTTCCTTCAATCGGATTGGTTTGAGCCTCTACAAGAGATAGAGTTGAAGTTTCTCACTTGGAAAGTGGTGATGCTTTTGGCATTGGCATCCACACGGCGGGTGTCTAATTTAGGGGCCTTGTCCCACAAGAGCCCTTACCTGATCTTCCATGAAGATAGGGCAGAGTTGAGAACTCGTTAACATTTTCTTCCAAAGGCGGTTTCATCTTTCCACATAAACCAACCTATTGTGGTGCCAGTAGTTACTGACACGTCCACTGAGTCAAAGTCTCTAGATGTGGTTAGGGCTTTGAAGATTTATGTCGCTAGAACAGCTCGAATACGGAGTCTTTGTTTGTCCTGTATGCTCCCAACAAGATTGGGTGTCCTGCTTCCAAGCTTCCAATCTAAATTGCAGTGTAAAAATAAAGCAGCCAGTATTTACCCTGCACAGAAACAAAATAACCCACCCAAATCTAACTCTCTCTGCAAATGTTATATCTGCCTCCCCTGCAGTGCACATGGTTTTGCCCAACTGCTAAAAAATTTCCTGCTGCTATCAACTTGGAATTACCCCCATAATACCCACAGTAGTTGTGCTGCATACACATTTTATGTCCACAGTAGTTGTGCCCATTACACATAATGCCCACCGTAGTAGTGCCGCTTACACATTTAATACCCACGGTAGTTGTGCCCATTACACATAATGCCCACAGTAATGCTGCTTACACATAATGCCCACAGTATTAGTGCCCCTTACACAATGCTCACAGTAGTTATGCCCCTTACACAATGACCACAGTGGTAGTGCCCCTTACACACAATGCCCACAGTAGTAGTGTCACTTACAAAAAATGCCCACAGTGGCAGTGACACTTACACACAATGCCCACAGTAGTAGTGCCGCTTACACAAAATGCCCAGTTGCAGAGCTGCTTACACACAATGCCCACAGTAGTAATGCTGCTTACACAAAATGCCCACAGTAGCAGTGCTGCTTACACAAAATGCCCACAGTAGCAGTGCCCCTTACACATAATGTCCATAGTAGTAGTGCACAATGCCCACAGTAGTTGTGCCCCTTACACAATGCCCACAACATTTGTGTCCTTACACTGCCCACAGTAGTAGTGCTCTTTACACAATGCCCACAGCAGTAGTGCCCCTTACACAAAGCCCCACTCCTGCACCCAGTGCTGCCTGACAGCTACTTGCTTTTGCCATCTCTCCCTTCACACACTACGGGAGCTGGAAGGTGGAGCTCAGGAGAGAACTCCAGCCACTGACTGCTGGAAAAGAGCTGCCAGCAAATGGATAACATAACTTCACTGTCCAACAGCATTTCGGTGGAACCATCCACAGTGTTGCGCTTTACACGGCTGCATACCTGGCATAATGGTGGAGCTGGCTTTGCCAGTTCTGACACCCCCTCCTTAACTAAATTACAATAATATCCCATATATGACAGTCCCTCTCTTATTTGAATACAAATCAAACCCTAGTTCTAGTAACTCCCCCTTCAGTCATAAGCATGTCCCAGAAGTGCCCCCTCCAACAATTATAATCACCAGCACTTCCCTCTAGCTCCAATCATAGCTGCCCCCTCTTCCTCCCACAATTATTATTATGCCCAGAACTATCCCCTTACTCCCACAGTTATACCCATGTATCTCCCCTTCATTTTTCAGAAAGCATCCAGACCATTTGAAATAAAGACCTCAGATCTATGGGGATGGCCCAGTATACTTACCGCTCTTCCTGCTGTAGGTCTGCTCCTGTTGCCTCTCTCTCCCAGCATGTTTGCTGCAGTTTTCTCTGATTGGCCATCCACCAATCAGTGCTTGTATATGCCCACAATAGTGATTGTTGGATAACCAGAGTCATCCACCAATCAGCAATACTAGCAGCTAAAACAGTGTACAGTGCATTGTGACTGAGATGTGGCTGTCAGTGTGCATGTAGTGAATAGCATCATGTGAGTGGCAGGCTAGAGACTGGTAGTAAGAGCTGCTTGACCACTCTAATCTGATTGCGGGCAGGCAGCATCTCTGCCTGTGGCCCTAAATGGCTACAAGTGTACCAGCACAGTAGGCAGCTGCAACCCTGCCCAGGCTCATAAAATTAAGGAGAAAAAGAAAAAAGAAGAATAAGAAACAAGAAAGAATAGAAGAAGAAACAAGGAAGAAAAAGAAAAATAAGAAGAAGAAATAAGAAGAAGAAAGAAGAAACGGAAGAAAAAAACAATGAAAGAAAGAAGAAACAAGAAAGCCTCCCATCAGAGGTGGTAGAGGCTAAGACAGCAGAACGATTTGAACATGCAAGTGATAAACATAAGAAAAATAAGAAGAAACAGAAAAAGGAGAGAAGAAGAAAAGAAAAATAAGAAGAAAGAAGAAGAAACGAAAAAGCTTCCCATCAGAGGTGGTTGAGGCTAAGACAGTAGAGCAATTTAAACATGCATGGGATAGGCATAAGGATATCCTTACAACGAAAAAAGTATTAAAGGTTTGAGGTAAAAATATGGAAAATAAAAGGGGGGGGGGGGGGGGAGACTACATGGGCCAAGTGATTCTTATCCATCAAATTCTATGTTTCTAAGAAGAGAAAGAAAAATAAGAAAAAAAAGAATAAGAAACAAGATGAAAATGAAGAAGAAAAGAAAAACAATAAGAAAGAAGAAACAATAAAGCCTCCCATCAGAGATGGTAGAGGCTACAACAGTAGCGCAAACATTCTGATAGGCATAAGAAAAAGAAGAAGGAACAAGGCAGAAGAAAAAAAGAAGAAACAAGAAAGAAGAAACAAGAAACAAGAAAAAAAAAGAATGAAGAAAAAGAAAACACCAAAAAAACCAATGAGAATGCGCTTCTTCAATCTGATGTAGATTTTAATTAATTAAAAAGTAATTACCATACACATATATGATTGATACCTGCCAGCATCACATAAAACATTAAAACACAATTATAATAAATACTTATTAATAATAAGCTCTCACCGTATAAGTATACTTATAACACGGATTAATATTGTTATTAGATACTGCACTTCATGCATTTGATTTATTTTATAAGCGAAAAAAGCACAAACATACACAGTTGCAAGAAAAAGTATGTGAACCCTTTGGAATTTCCTGGATTTCTGCATAAATTGGTCATAAAATGTGTTCTGATCTTCATCTAAGTCACAACAATAGACAAACAGTCTGCTGAAACTAATACCACACAAACAATTCTATGTTCTCTTGTTTTTATTGAACACACCATGTAAACATTCACAGTGCAGGGTGGACAAAGTATGTGAACCCTTGGATTTAATAACTGGTTGACCCTCCTTTGGCATCAATAACCTCAACCAAACATTTCCTATAGTTGCATATCAGGCCTGCACAACGGTCAAAGAGAATTTTGGACCATTTCTCTTTACAAAACTGTTTCAGTTCAGCAATATTCTTGGGCTGTCTGGTGTGAATCGCTCTCATGAGTTCATGCCACAGCATCTCAATTGGGTTGAGGTCAGAACTCTGACTGGGCCACTCCAGAAGGCGTATTTTTTTCTGTTGAAGCCATTCTGTTGTTGGTCTACTTCTGTGCTTATGGACGTTGCCCTGTTGCATCACCCATCTTCTGTTGAGCTTCTATTGGTGGACAGATGGCCTTAAGTTCTCCTGCAAAATGTCTTGATAAACTTTGGAATAACTTTTTCCGTTGATGATAGCAATCTGTCCAGGCCCTGAGGCAGCAAAGCAGCCCCAAACCATGATGCCCCCTCCACCATACTTCACAGTTGGGATGATATTTTGATGTTGGTGTGCTGTGCCTTTTTTTCTCCACACATAGTCTTGTGTGTTCCTTCCAAACAACTCAACTTTGGTTTCATCTGTCCACAGAATATTTTGCCAGTAGTGCTATGGAACATTCAGGTGCTCTTTTGTAAACTTAAAATGTGCAGCAATGTTTTTTTTTGGACAGCAGTGGCTTCGTCCATGGTATCCTCCCATGAACTCCATTCTTGTTCAGTGTTTTACGTATGGTAGATTCGTCAACAGAGATGTTAGCATGTGCCACAGATTTCTGTTAGTCTTTAGCTGGCACTCTAGGATTCTGCTTCACCTCATTGAGTTTTCTGCGCTGTGCTCTTGCAGTCATCTTTACAGGATGTGCGCTCCTAGGGAGAGTAGCAACAGTGCTGAACTTTCTCCATTTATAGACAATTTGTCTTACCATGGACTGATGAACACCAAGGCTTTTAGAGATACTTTTGTAACCCTTTCCAGCTTTATGCAAGTCAACAATTCTTAATCATAGGTCTTCTGAGAGCTCTTTTCTGCGATGCATGGTTCACATCAGGCAATGCTTCTTGAGAATTGCAAACTCAAAACTGGTGTGTGTTTTTTATAGGGCAGGGCAGCTTTAACCAACACCTCCAATCTCGTCTCATGATTGGACTCCAGGTTGGCTAACTCCTGACTCAAATTAGCTCTTGGAGAAGTCATTAGCCTAGGGGTTCACATACTTTGTTCACCCTGCACTGTGAATGTTTACATGGTGTGTTCAATAAAAACATGAGAACACAATTGTTTGTGTGGTATTCGTTTCAGCAGACTGTGTTTGTCTATTGTTGTGACTTAGATGAAGATCAGAACACATTTTATGACCAATTTATATACAAATCCAGGAAATTCCAAAGGGTTCACATACTTTTTCTTGCAACTGTATAAGAATCCCCTTTATATGGTGGTAGATCAGTTCCACAATTTAAATGCTCATTAGTAGCTTTCTGCTCTTACTAATATCAAGCAGAACATGCATTAATATATTTGCATCCAAGTATCAGCTCATCCGGTTAGTAACAGTAGCAAAGCATGTGGTTATTTTGTAACCTGCTCCTCAAGCCTTTCTCACAGCTTTTGTTAGTGTTTAGGCAATTCATGCATTCAATCTAGCGTTATTATAAGTAATCCATGCTTTCATGCACATGAATAGAAACAACAAAGGAGTTTTATGTATACCATACAACGTGCCTTTACTGTGTTCACGGTTTTAGAATTGTCCCTCCTGGCTGGTTCTCTCACATACAGCCTTATCTAGAGTCCGTGGGCAGTTGTTAGGATATGTTCCTCCAAGTTTCCACCTTAGCACTGGGGTTAGCAATCAGTCGGCCAGCTGGTAAAACAGGAGATCATGACAGACAGATGCGTTTCCCCACCTCCTCATAGATATCAGCGGCTTCCTCAGTGTCAAATGCTCTACATTGTATCTCCTCCTTTTAAACACCGATTCTTGCAGTTCTTGCATGTGCAGTGTGCATGCTGATCAAGCCTCTATTTCATTTTGATCCACTGCGCATGTGCAGAATAATTCCATGCGTTCTGGCTATTCAAGCCTTGTTTTTACTGGATATATAACCTAGAGATCTGTGCAGCATCATTTATACGGTTTCTTTTACCTCTATTTAAGGAGCCAGATTAACACCATAAATAATTAATATACACACTAAAATCCACTATAAATATATACATATCACTTTTTAACATTGGCATTGTTATACTATATTTACAGTACAGGTAATACTACCCTCTAGTAGTCACACATGGGAATAATTTCAAACTATGACAACCTTCTAAACTGTATTTATACTTTATACTCTATTCTATGTTTTATTAATTTTATGTATTATTTACATATATATTATATATATACATACAAATAATACATAAAATTAATAAAACAGAATAGAGTATAAAGTATAAATAAGGTTTAGAAGGTTGTCATAGTTCGAAATTATTACCATGTGTGACCACTAGATAGTAGTATTACCTGTGCAAATATATTAATGCATGTTCTGCTTGATATTAGTAAGAACGGAAAGTTACTAGTGTGCATTTAAATTGTGGAACTGAGCTACCACCATATAAAGGGGATCCTTATATATGTTTATGCTTTTTTTGCTTAGAAAATTTATCAAATGCATGAAGTGCAGTATCTAATAACAATATTAATCCATGTTATAAGTATACTTATACAGTGAGAGTTTATTATTAATGCTTTGTAAAAGTGTATAGGAGTATTTATTATAATTGTGTTTTCATGTTTTATGTGATGCTGGCCGGTATCAATTATATGTGTATGATAATTACCTTTTTTATGAATTCAAATCTACATCAGATTGAAGAAGCGCATTCTCATTGTTTTTTTGTGTTTGAATTTGTAAGGCGTAAAAACCAATTACTTCTGAGAAAAGCTACATTCAATTCTGATCAATCTTGGCACCAGGAGATTTTGGTTGAAGAAAAGGAAAAGTAGGACAAAAAAGAAGAAAGAAGATAAGAAAAAGAAGAAGAAATTAGAAAGAATTAAAAGAAGAAGAAAAAGAAAACATGCATGTGATAGACATAAGAAGAAGAAACAAGACAGAAAAATAAGATGAAAAAGGAAAAGAAGAAACAAGAAAGAAGATAAAGAAAAAGAAGAAAAAAAAAGAAAAGTAAGAAGAAGAAATAAAACAGAAAAGAAGAAAAAAAAAGAAGAAACAAGAAAGAAGAAGAAACATAAAGCCTCCCATCAAAGGTGATTGAGGCTAAGACAGCAGAGCAATTGAAACATGCATGGGGAAGATACCTGCATAAGGATATCCTTACAAAAGAAAAAAAGTATCAAATAAGGTTTGAGGTAAAAATATGGTAACAAATCGAGCAGACTAGATGGGCCAAGTAATTCTTATCCATCAAATTCTATGTTTCTAAGAAGAAGAGAAAGAAAAAGAAAAGAAGAAGAAACACAAAGTAGAAGAAACAAGAAAGCCTCCCATAAGAAATAAGAAAGAAGAAAAACAAGAAAGCCTCCCATCAGAGGTGGTAGAGGCTATGACAGTAGAGCAATTTAAATATGCATGTGATAGACATAAGAAAAAGAAGAAGAAAAAGAAGAAACAAGGCAGAAGAAAATAAGAAACAAGAAAGAAAGAGAAACAGGATAGCCTTACAATGAAATAAGGATCAAATAAGGTTTCCATCAAATTCCATGTTTCTTAGAAGAAGAAGAAGACAAAGAAAAAGAAGAAATAAGACAGAAGATAAAAGAAAAAGAAGAAAGAAGAATGAAATAAGAATAAGAAACAAGAAAGAAAAAGAAAAAAAAAGAAGATGAAGAAAAAGAAGAAACAAGAATAAAGCAGAAGAAAAAAGAATAAGAAAAAAGGAAAATCAAGAAATAAGAAATATGTAGAAATACAAGAAAGTAGACAAACAAAAAGAAGAAAAAGAAGAAACAAGAAAAAAGAATAAAGAAGAAACTAGATAAAAGGAAAAGACAAAGAAAATCAGTAAGAAACATCAAAGAAGATGATGATGAAGAAAAGAAACAAGAAACAAAAAAGAAGAAACAAGAAAGAAGATAAAAAAGAAATATGAAAGAAAGAAGAAGAAATAATAGAGAAGAAGAAACAGTATGGGGCAGTACGGATGGTGTAATGGTTAGCATTACTGCCTCACAGCACTGAGGTACCTCTGGGTACTCTGGTTTCCACCCACAATCCAAAAATATACAGGTAGGTCAATTGGATCCCAACACAAATTAACCGTAGTATGAATGTGTGCACGTGTACATGTGGTAGGGAATATAGATTGTAAGCTCCACTGGGGCAGGGACCGATGTGAATGGGCCAATAGTCTCTGTAAAGCGCTGCGGAATATGTGTGCGCTGTATAAATAACTGGTAATAAATAAATAATAAATATCTGACCAAAAAATAAAAATACATTAAAAAGCTTTATTAATTGTGATACTCAAGAAGATGTTAAATGCATGTTCTGAATTGCACAAATTATTTATATAAAGCCCACATGGATTGATGACACTTCAGGGGGAACGTGATTACTTCAGGCTATGGTAAGAGTTCCAATGACACAGACTTTGTTTTGCTGCAATATAAACAAATGCAAGTGCTTTGAGACCATATAAACATATTCTATACACAGAGAGCGGAGTTAATATACAGTTGTATTTTAACTTTCACATAAAAACCAATATAAATAGAAAACAATAAATATGTGGTTGTACAGTATATTAGCATAAGCACTGTAATATTCGCATAAGCACTGTAGCCCCTATGCATATAGGGACATACATTTCATAGGTTACATAACCCTCCCATGAAAGATAACAGGACAGGCAGCCATTTTGGGCACACTACATAGGATACCCTGGGTGGAATAGGCAATGCCTAGAAGAGACAACACAAAATGGGGAAGTTGCTGTGTACTAAAGCTAGAAGCAGAAACCTTACATAACCATCAGTTCCAAGTATTTTTCATCCCACCCACAGGAGTACCAGGTGATGCAGCCATTATGGGTGAAATACCAAGGATACAATGTGTGAGATAAACCATACAAGATATATTTGGTTAACTAAAACATGTGTAGTATGAATAGATACTGTAGTTATGCCCCTGGACCAGCTCGTTGTAATGTGGTATAAAATGAACTGGAGGGCATTATGTTACATAATATGTACTGGGGCACTATAATGTGGCACAATATGAAGTAGAGGCACTATATGCCATAATGTGAATTGGGGGTACTGTGTTGCATAATGTGTACTGGCAGCCCTACAGGGTGACAGTGTGCACTAGGGCACTACTATGGTTCATAAAATGAACTAGGGGACAACTATGGAGGATAACATTAACTAAAGGTGGGTACACACTAGTAGATATATCTGCAGATCAACTGATCTGCAGATATATCTATGGACGGATCGGGCAGTGTGCTGTGCATACACACTGCCCGATCCGTCGGGGACTGACGTCATGAACTGGGCGGGCGTGTACACACGCCCGCCCAGTTCAGCTGTCAATCACCGCCGGCCGCCGCAGCATGTGTACGGGCGGTCGGCCGACCGCCCCGTACACACACAGCGACGCGCCAATATATCGGTAGATATATTGGCTGTCGGCTGTGCTGCACGGCCGACGCGATACGTCTGTGAACGACGGAGTTCACAGACGTATCGGCCGTACACACTGGTCGACGGTCCCGCGATATATCGGCCGTTCAAGAGAACGTCCGATATATCAACCAGTGTGTACGGGCCTTAAGGCACTTGTTGTGGAGAGGCATCTCTTTAGAAGCATTGGGAATTTGGGACAGGGGTCCCTTCAAAATATTGCTATGGGGCCCTCAGAGTTCTGGCTACACCCCTGACTGTACCCAACACTTTATCCCACAGGTACGGAAACCTGTTTTTATGGTTGAGGAAATTTTTGGGAGCATCTCAACAAAAATGCTGATTGATTGGGGCTTTACTTGGACTCAGAGTGCCAGTCATCAGTGACCCAGAGCCCTCAGAAGGGAGGTACAGATTGGGCACTGAGAATAGGTATTTGCTGTGGGCATGTGCATTTGGTTTAGGGTTTTTCTTTGCTGTTTGTTTACTACTACTTTTGTGCAATGATATTCGCACACGATTCTTAGTCTATTTCTGTGTTTTATTATTTTCTATTGAAAGTAACTGCAAATTGGTTTGATTAATTATTGTCAATACATTACTAATTTGCAATATATTTTTAAACAGAAATAACTGTCATGTGTTTGTGCCGCTGCTCTGTTGCTTAGTTTAGCCAGCAAACCTTTGGCCTGTGTTGGTGAATTGAGTTTAAATGACTAGAAATTCATGTTATTGAGGTTAATAATATTGCAAGAACAAAAAAGGCCCAAATGATGTGATTTTAGCTATCTTTATCAGTCAATCAGAACACCAACCATCTGATTGGCTAGAGCACGGGAAAACTGATTGGTTGAGTGCAGATCAGTAGTGTTCTTTCATTCTAATGCAGCACAATTTGTTATACTTTACATTAAAGTACTTCAGCTTGAAGTGTAAACAGATATCTAGTCCCCAAATTGTTATATGGCCATCTACCAGGGACGTGCAGTCAGGGGAGGCAGGGGAGGCAGTGCCTCCCCTGTCATTAATAATTAAAATAATACAAAGAAGATACTTATGACACATATTCTGTGTCATAAGTATCTGCCTTTATATTATTTTAATTATCTTTACCTTTTTAAAATAACGTTTAAATAGTGTTTTAGAGGCACCGTTCTCGGTGCCTCCTGGTGTCAATTGTAAAAGAGCGGAAGCGGGGGGCGGGGCCAAACATCGGGCAGTAAAAGCCCATTCAAAAAAATCACAGAAAGCGGCACTAGTACAAGTGCCTCTTTGACAGGGGCGTGCTTTCAGCCCATATGAAAGCACGCCCCTGTCACTGAGGAAGATGTGATTGGGCAGTGGCGGCTTGGGGGGGGTTACATCAAGGCAGGTGTCCACCCTGTCATTTTTTTTTATTTTATTTCATATTTACAATACTCTATGGTACTTGTCCGTCCCTGTCTGCCCACCCGCCCTCCAGCCCATTCCGCCCCATCACTTTCACACTGTACAGTTGTGAGAGGGCAGCGGGTTGCGGGGGACGGGGGCAGTTGCTTGCCCCCACTCCCTCGGTCGGCGGCGGCATTGCGGCGGGTCCCGAGTGCGGAGGGGCTTGCATCCGTTGGGATTCAGGCCCCTCCAATCGCGGCACGGAGCGGCGCCGGGCGGGAGCCAATCAGGGCTCGCGCCCGGTCAGCCAATCAGGACATGCCGCGACGAGCCAATCGAGGCTCGTCGCGTCATAGCTCCGCCCCCTCCCAGCGTCTTATAACAGACGCGGCGGAGCGGGAGCAGTCAGTCGGCGCCGGGGACGGAGCAGAGAAGAGCTCCAGAAGAAAAAGAAGAAAGAAGACGGCGGCGGTGCCCGGGAAGCGGCGGCGGCGGCGACGACGAGAGCGGCCCGGAAGCGGCAAAAGAAGACAGAAGAGGTCACAGCTGGAAGAACCTGTCTACGCCCGGGAAGAGGACGAAGACGTCGGAACGGCCAGGACAGAGGAGCCCACCGGAAGTCCCGGCGGAGAGTGCCGCGGTGTGTGGGAAGCGAAAGAGCTAACGAAGCTCCCCACCGCGGCCTCTCCCAACGGCCCGGTAAGCGGCCTCGCGCCGAGCCTCCTACCACTAGACCACCGGGTGTTCGGGCACTAGGCCCGTGGGCATGGTCAGGCCCTCTCGGCCTGTGGGTAGTTAGTCGGGCCCCTCCGGCCCGTGGGCACCGAGTCGGGTCCTCCTGGCCCGTGGGGCATACTGTTGAGTCCTTGTGGCCAAGTGGGACGAATAAGGTGAACCTGGGTATTAGGCCCAGGTCACCCAACGGGCGCCAGTTAGGCGGGCACTAGGCCCGGGGCGCAAGCCAGGCACTAGGCCTGTGGGGCATTAGGGTATTACAAGGTGACCCGGTAACAGACCCACCAGGGGAGGAGAACACCATCGGGCTGTTGACCTAATAGGTGGAACCCCGTGCCTTGCGTACCTCGACGAGTGTGCTGTGCGGCCGCTCGGCGGGGTGCGCTGTAGGTGAGGCGCGGAGGGTCGGCTGACCCTCGCGTCGGGTGTACGCTCCCAGGTGGGTAAGGACCGTGGGGAGTGGGGCCTCACCAGGAGGGGCAGCAGAACCTGTGACGGACCGGATGACAAGGTACTCCTCATAATAAATGTATTCGCATTTGAACTTGCACTTGCTTGACCTGTTAGTGATTAGGAGACGTAGCCGGCCCAATAAGTTGTAGTTTCTAACAATTAGGCTCAGTTTGTTGTTAGCCGTTGTTTAGTTGTAGGGAGGTTGCTGTCGTCCTTTTTCCCCAGGAGCGGAGGGGCGCTTCAAGCAAGCTGACAAGATTGCCTGCGTAAGTACTAATTGTGAGTTGTGTATTTGTCCGTGTCGAGCACCGGTTGCAGGATCCCGCTAGGCCTAGCGGACCCGCTCACACCTCGGTGCGCAAGTGCCAATAGGTGATGATTGGGTAGCTGAGGCCCACGGGCCGATGATGACATTCACCTAATCGGTGAACGTCGCAGCTGCCCCGGTGTGCCACCTATTCCCTGGAGGGAACCAGTGGCCCCGCAGTAAGACTGTTTCTTGTCCTTTTCTAGCCGTCGAGTTCCGGCTGGGCCACGGCGGGGAGGGCTCCGAAGAAGCGACCCCAGAAGCCCAGGTTGAGGGCAGTGCATAAGACGTATACAGAGGTAAGCAGGGATTTACTTGCACGGGCGCAGACTTCGTACCATATACTGATCCGCTTACACAGTTATTGCTGCCGCTGCGCTGCCAGTTACACAGCAGCAGCAGCTTGCACGGAGGCTGAAGAGCTCCGCCTCCCTGAGCTCTGCTCAGAGGCGAGAGCTTCCCGGCATCGGCTCTGAACTGGTAGCAGACTGTACTCTCTTCCCGTGCGGCGGTGGATGGTGTGCGGGGTTGCGAACCTGCTGAGCCTGGACAGGTGAGCGGGGAGGGTGCTGGCTGTGCCTATGGCCCTGACACTGACAGTTATCCTCTTGTGACAGCGTGGGGGGGGGGGGGGGGCTGTGTAGTTTGAGGCATCCTCCGTGACTTATGGGGGTGGGAGGCTGTCTGTGCTGCTGGGACACCTCCTGTGATGGGGGAGGGGGGTTGTTTGAGGTGCATGGCTGTACCCTGTCACCCAATACCTCCATCACCCACTATCTCTCTGTCACCCTGCGTCGCCAGTCACCCACTATCTCCCTGTCACCCCTGCGTCGCCAGTCACCCACTATCTCCCTGTCACCCCTGCATCGCCAGTCACCCACTATCTCCCTGTCACCCCTGCATCGCCAGTCACCCACTATCTCCCTGTCACCCCTGCATCGCCAGTCACCCACTATCTCCCTGTCACCCCTGCGTCGCCAGTCACGCACTATCTCCGTCACCCCTGCGTCGCCAGTCACCCACTATCTCCCTGTCACCCCTGCATCGCCAGTCACCCACTATCTCCCTGTCACCCCTGCATCGCCAGTCACCCACTATCTCCCTGTCACCCCTGAATCGCCAGTCACCCACTATCTCCCTGTCACCCCTGCGTCGCCAGTCACGCACTATCTCCGTCACCCCTGCGTCGCCAGTCACCCACTATCTCCGTCACCCCTGCGTCACCAGTCACCCACTAGCCTCCCTGTCACTCCTGCGTCGCCAGTCACCCACTATCACCCTGTCACCCCTGCGTCGCCAGTCACCCACTATCTCCGTCACCCCTGCGTCACCAGTCACCCACTATCTCCCTGTCACCCCTGCGTCGCCAGTCACCCACTATCTCCGTCACCCCTGCGTCGCCAGTCACCCACTATCTACGTCACCCCTGCGTCACCAGTCACCCACTATCTCCCTGTCACTCCTGCGTCGCCAGTCACCCACTATCACCCTGTCTCCCCTGCGTCGCCAGTCACACACTATCTCCGTGTCTCCCCTGCGTCGCCAGTCACCCACTATCTCCCTGTCTCCCCTGCATCGCCAGTCACACACTATCTCCGTGTCTCCCCTGCGTCGCCAGTCACCCACTATCTCCCTGTCTCCCCTGCGTCGCCAGTCAACCACTATCTCCGTGTCACCCTTGCATCGCCAGTCACCCACTATCTCCCTGTCACCCCTGCATCGCCAGTCACCCACTATCTCCGTGTCTCCCCTGCGTCGCCAGTCACCCACTATCTCCCTGTCTCCCCTGCATCGCCAGTCACCCACTATCTCCCTGTCTCCCCTGCGTCGCCAGTCACCCACTATCTCCGTGTCACCCTTGTGTCGCCAGTCACCCACTATCTCCCTGTCACCCCTGCATTGCCAGTCACCCACTATCTCCCTGTCACCCCTGCATCGCCAGTCACCCACTATCTCCCTGTCACCCCTGCGTCGCCAGTCACGCACTATCTCCGTCACCCCTGCGTCGCCAGTCACCCACTATCTCCCTGTCACCCCTGCATCGCCAGTCACCCACTATCTCCCTGTCACCCCTGCATCGCCAGTCACCCACTATCTCCCTGTCACCCCTGCATCGCCAGTCACCCACTATCTCCCTGTCACCCCTGCGTCGCCAGTCACGCACTATCTCCGTCACCCCTGCGTCGCCAGTCACCCACTATCTCCATCACCCCTGCGTCACCAGTCACCCACTAGCCTCCCTGTCACTCCTGCGTCGCCAGTCACCCACTATCACCCTGTCACCCCTGCGTCGCCAGTCACCCACTATCTCCGTCACCCCTGCGTCACCAGTCACCCACTATCTCCCTGTCACCCCTGCGTCGCCAGTCACCCACTATCTACGTCACCCCTGCGTCACCAGTCACCCACTATCTCCCTGTCACTCCTGCGTCGCCAGTCACCCACTATCACCCTGTCTCCCCTGCGTCGCCAGTCACACACTATCTCCGTGTCTCCCCTGCGTCGCCAGTCACCCACTATCTCCCTGTCTCCCCTGCATCGCCAGTCACACACTATCTCCGTGTCTCCCCTGCGTCGCCAGTCACCCACTATCTCCCTGTCTCCCCTGCGTCGCCAGTCAACCACTATCTCCGTGTCACCCTTGCATCGCCAGTCACCCACTATCTCCCTGTCACCCCTGCATCGCCAGTCACCCACTATCTCCGTGTCTCCCCTGCGTCGCCAGTCACCCACTATCTCCCTGTCTCCCCTGCATCGCCAGTCACCCACTATCTCCCTGTCTCCCCTGCGTCGCCAGTCACCCACTATCTCCGTGTCACCCTTGTGTCGCCAGTCACCCACTATCTCCCTGTCACCCCTGTGTCGCCAGTCACCCACTATCTCTCTGTCACCCCTGCGTCACCAGTCACCCACTATCTCTCTGTCACCCCTGCGTCGCCAGTCACCCACTATCTCCCTGTCTCCCCTGCATCGCCAGTCACCCACTATCTCCCTGTCACCCCTGCATCGCCAGTCACCCACTATCTTCCTGTCTCCCCTGCGTCGCCAGTCACCCACTATCTCCCTGTCACCCCTGCGTCGCTAGTCACCCACTATCTCCGGGGAAGGGGGGTGCACCAGCCAGAATATTGCCACGGGCATCAAAATAGTTGGTGCTGGCTCTGTCTAGTCCCTTACATTGCGCCCACCTCCACCTCACTTTCACTGCCCGTCTCTGGCCTACTCTGCCAGACTCCGCGGCCAGTAACTAAAATCATGAGCTGCAGCTGTCACCTAGTGGAGTATGGCCAGAGGGGGGAGGAGAGGCCTCGATCCCCGCACATCCCTGCTCCTCCCCTCTTTTCCCACTCTACCTCCGACCCTGGCTGCAGTTTCCACCGGCGATCCCCGGGGTTAACATCAAAGGAGAAGCCACGCTGCAGTTCTAGGCCCTGGACCAGGTAAGTAAATAGCAATATAAGTGTCACTAACTGCCTGTCCCCATCACCCTTTCCTTCTCTCTGTCACACTCTCACCTACTGCTACTGTTACGCTTTCCCTGGCATCACCCACTGCTGTCAGCCTCTACCTGTCACCCACTGCTGTCACCCTTATCCAGGACTTCCATTAACTTAATAGTGCTGTGCTGCATCCATAGCGCTATTCAGTTAATGGAAGCCCTGTACAACAAAATTGCATTCATGTCCTCCTTCCAGTCCCAAAGACTAGTTTTTTTTTTATTTGATAAAAATTTACTATATATTAGCCACCTGCTCATCACAAGCTTGATGAGCAGGCAGGCTGCAGGCATTGGCGGCGGCATCGTACTGATATGCAAATTAGTCGCGGGGGGCCGGGTCAGTTGATGGTAGGTGATTTTGTAAGCCATTGGTGGGGGTGCTGGCCATTAGTGCCGGGGGTAGTGTCCATCAGAGACGGTGGCAGTAGTAGACATCGGCTCAGGGGCAGTAGTGGGCATTGGCTCGGCGGCGGTAGGGGTAATCGGCAGGATTCGGCGGACATTATGGCTGCAGTGCCTCACCAGCCACTGACCTCACCACACGCCACTGCCATCTACTCACTATCATAAAGCCCTGAGGCTGTATTTACTAACTGTAAAGCCCCGTACACACGGGGGAGATGTGTGCTGAGCGATCTAGAACAGACCACTCAGCACACATCTCTCCCCCAGCTCAGCACACGGCGTGGTGTGTTCTGATCGAGGGGGGGGGGGTTGCGCTCCCTTCACAGAACAGTGGAGTGAGCGCTCTACTAGATACCAAAACTAGAGTCATCGATAGCAACGCGCGGGGCCACGTATCGCTATTGCTATGGGCATACACACGGAGAGATACATGCTTAATTTCTAAGTAATCTAGTCATATTGCTTAGAATTTAAGCATGGATCTCTCTGTGTGTACCCCCCTTAAGTATTTCAAAGTTGCTGATTATCATCATTGCCGTTTGAAATCTTGCAGTCAAAAGTCAAGAAAATCATCACCACTGAAACCCACCACTTCATAAATATAGTGCCTGGTCAGTGGCACCAAGAAGGGAGGATAGCGGGTACTCTTTACCTGGGCACAGACCTGTTGGAGGGGCTTGGTGGGGGGGGCAGGTCCCGCTGCCCACCCTTCCCTATTGCAGGGAGAGAGGACTTACTGCTGCTGATTCAGCAGCCTCTCTCTCCCAGTGCAGCACACACTGCTATTTGCAGGGCTTGGCAGATGTCAGCCTCTCTCCTATGTGCGGTGGGGAGGCAATCACACTTGCCCACCACCACCAGGGCCGGCGACAGGGGGGTACAAAGGGGACAATTGTACCAGGCCCCAAGGATCAGAGGGGCCCCAAGTATATGCTAAGTACCCAGCAGGGATGTGAGCTGTCTTGTCAAAATAGAGCAGTGAGCAGTATGCGGTGTGGCCACAGCCTTAGAGTGACAGGAGCCTCTCACACAGTGACTGTGCGGAGTGAGTGTGCATCCGCTCTTCTTGGTTCTACTCTGTTACAGGCAGTTACAGGACATGGCAGAAGCTCCGCTGGCCAGGATTCCCGTCCCCTGTATCTGCCTCTTCTGGTAGGGTCTGCTGTGCGGTGTACTGGTCTGGGGAGTGCAGCACATGTGAGTCTCTCCCCGGGATAAGAGTGGCTTGGTGAGGGGATACAGGGCTTTGGGATGGGCCGGGGGAGCTGGGAATTCAGCATGGAGTCATTGGGGAGAGACAGACTATGGGGTGTGTGGGAGGAAGGAGAGAGGGAGACGCAGACTGTGGTGTGTAGGGGGGGAGGAAGGAGAGATATACATATTTATATATTTGTATAAACATATATATATATATATATATATTTATTAACAGTTTCTTACATAGTGCAAATTCTGTTGCACTTTAATAAATAAATGCACATATTTATATATATATATATATATATATATATATAGTAAAAAAAAGTCCTGAGTGCGCTAAAGTTCTTGTATAGATTGAACGGAAGTCCGTCCAAATGGATATATCTTATACTGTAGAAGATGGGGTTGTCTGGATTCCTACAGTGGATAACCCCTCACCAAAAAGTCACCCAAACAAACAATTAGAATAAAATTATTTAATAACAAAATGAATTCATAAAAAGCCTTATACAGGAGGTCTTATGAACTATTGGACATGAAAACAAATTCTTTTATGATTCCATAAATATCCAGTAGGTGATATGGATGTACGAACTCCCTCACCTTAACAAGGTGTAAACTTGGTACAAGGGAGCGTTATCCTCAACTGGATTACTGACTTGTAGCTGATAAACCCAACGCGTTTCGTCTATTTGACTTCATCAGGGGTAGCTTGTTTGGGGACATAGAGAAAATAATTATAATTCTTGAAAAAAATGATATTCTTAGGGTATAATATTAAGTGAAAAAAAGGAAATTAATGAGCACCTACCAAAAATGTTAGGATCAAAATATTACATCAATAGTTCTGCAGTAAAGATGTTTTTAAAACAACCTAAGTAAAAAGAAGACTCATTGTGAGGGGTTGTGCCTTCCTTCAACTAAAAAACTGCTGTGAATAAATGGAATGAAATAAAGTACCTTTATATAAAGGCAAGCTCTTCATATATAAAAGGAACATGGACCTTAAAAAGTGGCTTCCCACTTTGACTCTAAAAAGAGCCTTTTCATCTTTAGTACTGGATCACCCTGCCAAAATAGAGTGAAAATGGGCCATGTACTGTATGATTAGCTGAGAAAAAAAGATTTATGGGTATACTGAAAACAATAAAAATAAAGATGAAAAAGGTACTCCAAAGGCAGAGATATCACTGTATGGGGCCCCAAGATTTTTGTTGCCGGCCCTGCCCACCACACACCAAATCTAACATAAGTGACCCTCCACTCCCTGCTGGTGCGTCATTTTTTTTCTTATTTTTTAAGGAGTGTGCCTGGCCAGTCACCCTCACATTACCAGGGCCTGGCAGAGCTGTTGGTGCCCCTGCACCTGGTTACCTAAGTTTGGCAGCGCCAGCCCAGGTGGCAAAGAAAACTTGAACACCTACACGATTTTCTCAGCTTAAAGTTATACTATCTATTTTAGTCTGAACAAAAAAAGTTTTTTTTTCTAAGAAAGTGATTATATGAATCCAGGAATTTATCATTACAGTATATGCATATATTCCAAAGAACTACTTTACAAAGAGTAATCTTTTCAGTTTATTATTTGATTCTACAACTAGACAGTAAGAAATGTCCTTGAACCCAGGAAAAAAAACATTCTTTTTAGCCTTTCTTCTATGTAACAGAGGAAGGTTGTGTGATGTGACGCCAACCACGAGATTAATACATATCTCTATATGCAGAGAGACATGAATGACACATTAAGCCTACCAGCTGTGACTTTAATAGGCAAACAATGTTTTAATACCAACTGCAGCAATCACAAACGCCAGTGCAGCATCGGTTTTACGACCCATGGTGAGGATTGAAAATGCTGCTGCTGAGCTTTGTCTTTACAGCTCGCAATTCTGTAATGTTTTCTACAATTCTTAATAACATGGCCTAATTGTGTGACTGTTATACACTATATCTAAGAGTCATGTAAACCTCCTGCTATGTAAATGATTCTACTGTATACTCAGAGCGGTCGCTCTCAAACAGGGAACTGTCAGTGGTGCAGATAGAACTGCATTAAATGTGAATCCTTTTATCATTGAGGTGAGAAATGTTTGGGGTTAAAATTTTGAGTTTCAAATTTTCTATAAAATGTTTCATGCTTTCCTGCAACTGTGATCTAGTGGAGAAACTGAATGCATTTGTTCAAATACCAAATTGTCCATACGGGAGGCAGTCAATTTACCGTCTGTCGGGATCCCGGCTGTCAGGATACCGATGCCGGAATTCCGACACACGGTGAAATACCGGCGTTTGGAATCCTGACCGCCGGGATCCCCACAGCCGGGATATCATAGGGATCCCATCCATACACACCACTAATGAAACACAGGTAATGTAGAGATTAATTTGTGATAATCTTCAAGTTCCGCTTTTGTTTTGTAGGGGGGCCATGCCACAATGTAATTGAAGAAGTTGTTGAGTTCTACATATTGCAGATTTGTAGACTACAGACAGGTCTGGGATGATGATAATAACAATTTACTCTGCTCTGTGCCATATAAAAAGT
Source organism: Pseudophryne corroboree (assembly GCF_028390025.1). Taxonomy (NCBI): domain Eukaryota; kingdom Metazoa; phylum Chordata; class Amphibia; order Anura; family Myobatrachidae; genus Pseudophryne; species Pseudophryne corroboree. The sequence continues at coordinate 309,562,960 of NC_086447.1, read as the reverse complement.
GGAGATATCATGCTGCGATAATAATTATAGGGAACATTCTGTGTAGAACACTAAGAGGGCTGGAATAGAGGGCTGTGTAGAACACTAAGAGGTACAGTACTTAAGGCAACTCTTGTCATATCTTATTTAGTATCCAACAAAGAAAATGGCAACGTTACTAAAATTTTGTAGGTGGCTCTAGCTGAGTTGACAATTCCTCAACTCAGGGCCATAATACACAAACAGTGAGCCCCATACACAAACTGAGGGGAGGGGGCTATGCAATTCTAATTTATCTACTCTAGAAGCCACCAGTTTGCTCTTCAGAGCATGTATGGCAGACCACATATGAGTAAAGTCACGTTCGTTTCCGATGATGGTGTAGAACCTGGTGAATACATTATTAGTCTTTATTTATAGAGTGCCATAAAGGGTCCACTTTCCCTTACAGAGTGCATTTATACGTAGATATAGCACAAACATAACAGGATATAACAATTATGCAACTGTTACGCACACCAGTGCTAACAGGAGTATACCGGTGTATGAACAGAGAGGGAAGCGAAGCAAACGAACTCACAGACAGTATAACATAACATACACAGGAGGTGATGGAATAACTAATAAACACAAAGTGAATGGAGAAGCCCAAAGGCTCAGGAATTGGGTGTCTCCCTAGTGTCAGGAATGCTCAGATGGAATAGAGCGGACAATGAAGCGATGTGTAGTGATTTAACATGTGGAGCACCTGAAATGATGTTTCTAAGAGCAACAGAAAAAACCCCAAAGGGTTACCAACGGGTGTGGGAATAAACTCCTTGGTCAGAGATAGAAATATAGACACAAGGAGAGTATCCACAATCCTAACCCCCACTTGCAGGGCACAGGTTCAGCTTACTGCCACTAAACTGACACCTGGACGCCCTGCACAGTGAGGGAGGATTAAGCAAGCAGGTCTGAGAGTACAGCCGCAAACCTGCTGTGTTCACAGAATAGCAAAAGAACCCCAGCAGGTCAAACAACTGACTCCAGTCTTACTGCTAGGTCCGGATTGGCAGAATGAAGTACCGAATCCCAAGGCCTATTCGCAGTAAGCAACAAGTAAATACAAAGTCACACAGTACTAGCTAACTCTCTGGAACTGACTAACAAACAAAGATTCAGCAGCATTTGCCTAGCCTGAGAGGATGGTTTATATAGCAGGTGCTGTCCACGCCCCACTCAGACCTCACAGACTGTGAGCACAAAACCAGCGCCGGATTCCCTGCCGTGCACAAAGCCTGTAACCACTACACAGTAAAAACCCGGACCGGAGTATCAGCTGCTTAGGTTACTTCGCTAACACTTGCCTCCCGGTTGCCATGGCGACGTGGCAGCACAGAGCAGGAGATCCTAACAGTACCCTCCCTCTGACGAGGGGTCAAAGAACCCCTACCACCGGGTTTATCGGGGAACTGCGAGAAGAAAGAGCGTATCAGTCTGGGGGCATGAAGTTCACAACTGCGCACCCACGACCGCTCCTCCGGGCCATACCCCTTCCAGTGCACCAAAAATGACAGCCGACCCCGAACCATCTTGGAGTCAAGAACCCTTTCAACCACAAACTCCCTCTGACCCCGTATCAGAAGAGGAGAAGGTCTTCCACTGGAAGAAGGATTACTAACCGCCAGTTTTAAAAGGGAACAATGAAATGTTTTATTGATACCCAATGAACGGGGCAGATCTAACTGAAATGCCACCGGATTGATAACCCTGGTGATCTTATAAGGGCCGATGAACTGGGGGCCAAACTTATGAGATGGCTGTCTCAACTTCAAATTCTTGGTGGACAACCAGACGAAGTCTCCTAATTTGAAGCTGCAGGGTCTTCTCCGCTTATCAAAAACCCTTTTGGTCACTAATGACACAGACACAAGGGCTTTCTTCACTTTCCTCCAAATACCACTAAGGACCGAAACAACAGAGGAACCACCAGACGTGGAATCCAGGGGGTCAAAAGAATTGGCCTTAGGATGATGCCCATACACACAAAGGAAGGGAGAGATCCCTGTAGCAGAGTGAGCAGCGTTGTTATAGGCAAACTCCGCCATGGACAGATGAGCAACCCAGTCAGTATGACACTTGGAGACATAACACCTGAGGAACTGCTCCAAGGACTGGTTCACCCTCTCAGTCTGCCCATTAGACTGTGGATGGTAGCCTGACGACAAACTCACAGAAATCTGGAGATCAGAACAAAATGCCCTCCAGAATTTGGCCACAAACTGGGATCCACGGTCAGAGACCACATCAAGTGGCAACCCGTGGAGGCGCACAACATGCTGCATAAATAACTCAGACAGGCGCCTGGCCGATGGCAACCGAACCAGTGGAACGAAATGCGCCATCTCCGAAAACCTGTCAACGACAACCCAAATGGCTGTCATCCCCGAGGATTTGGGCAAGTCCACCACAAAATCCATGGAAATGTGGGTCCATGGCTTAGACGGAATAGAGAGTGGATGTAATGGGCCGACAGGAACCCCTCTAGGAGTTTTATTTCGGGCACAAACGTCACATGCCCGAACCCACTGATCCACATCCCTAGCCACCGAGGGCCACCACACCGCCCTAGACAGCAACTCCCGAGTTCTGGCCATACCCGGATGCCCTGCCGACCTCTTGGCATGGAATTCCAGGAACACTCGCTGTCTTAACCTAGGAGGCACAAACAAGAGACCTACCGGAAGGTCTGGAGGAGCCTGCTCCTGTGCTCTAAGGACTAATGATAAGAGGTCCTGGGTAATGCCCACTTTAATACATGATGGGGACACAATGGGCAATGGCTTCTCGGTGGTCTCTTGAACTGGAGCAAAACTCCTCGAGAGCGCATCAGCCTTGATGTTTTTTGACCCAGGGCGATATGTTATCAAAAAATTAAAGCGAGCAAAAAACAAAGCCCATCATGCCTGCCTGGCATTGAGCCGCTTCGCTGACTCTAAATATGCCAGATTCTTATGGTCGGTGAGAATTGAGACCACAAACTTAGCCCCCTCAAGCCAGTGTCTCCACTCCCCGAGTACATCCTTTATAGCCAACAATTCCCGGTTACCCACATCATAATTCATCTCGCAGACGAAAATTTACGGGAAAAGTAAGCACAGGGATGAAGGCGATTATCAGACACCCCCATCTGAGAGAGCACTGCCCCAATACCTATCTCAGAGGCATCCACTTCTACCACAAAAGGACGCTCTGGATCTGGGTGTCGCAGCACCTTGGCCGAGACAAATGCCCTTTTGAGACGGGCAAAGGCCGCTTTGGCCTCACAAGACCAGTGAGCAACATCCGCCCCTTTCTTAGTGAGTGCCACCAAGGGGGCCACTATAGATGAAAATCCAGCGATAAACCGTCTATAAAAATTCGCAAAGCCCAGAAAACGCTGAAGCGCCTTCAAACTAGTGGGCTGCACCCAATCCAGGACTGCCTGTACCTTAGAACCCTCCATTTGGAAACCTTCTGAGGAGATAATATACCCTAGAAATGCGATTTGCTGGACTTCAAACTCGCACTTCTCCAGCTTCGCCCCAAGCTGGTGGTCTCTGAGTTTCTGGAGGACTAAGCGTACATGCTTCCTATGTTCCTCCTGGGAATGAGAGAAGATTAGGATGTCATCTAGATAAACAACTAAGAATCTATCCAAATATTCCCTGAGCACATCGTTCATGAATTCCTGGAAGACTGCCGGGGCATTAGAGAGCCCAAAAGGCATCACCAAATATTCATAATGCCCTGAGTGGGTATTAAAGGCAGTCTTCCATTCATCCCCCTCTCTTATTCGGATTAGATTGTAAGCACCGCATAGGTCAATCTTAGAAAAAATTGTGGCAGTACGAAGCTGGTCAAACAAAACCGAAATGAGAGGCAGTGGGTACGAGTTTTTAATCGTGATACGGTTCAATTCCCTGAAGTCGATGCAGGGTTGCAACGAACCATCCTTTTTACCCACGAAAAAGAACCCCGACCCAACTGGGGACTGTGAGGGTCTGATAAATCCCTTAGCCAAGTTCTCCTGAATGTACTCTGCCATAGCCTGAGTCTCAGGACGTGACAGGGAGTACAACCTGCTTTTGGGAAGCTTAGCATCCGGCAACAAATCAATGGCACAGTCATAGGGGCGATGGGGAGGTAGTACCTCCGCAACTTTTTTGGAGAACACATCCGCAAAATCTGCATAACATCCTGGCAATCCTGGCAAACTTAGCTGCGAGAGCCTGACTGGAAGGCTCAAGCAACTCCTGAAACAATCACTACCCCAACTAAGAATCTCCCCAGAGACCCAGTCAAATTGAGGGTACTGGGCCCTTAACCAGGGTAACCCCAAAACCAATGGGGCAAAAGAACAGACAGTCACATAAAAAGACAATTTTTCAGAGTGTGTGGCTCCAATAAACAAAGGAATTTGGCTGGTGCAGGAGGTAATTTTACCCTGGGACAATGGTTCCCCGTTTAACCCACAGATCTCAATCTCTGATGCCAAAGGTACTGAGGGAACAGAGTGTTCCAGGGCGAATTGACGGTCCATGAAAACCCCATCGGCCCCACTGTCAACAAAGGCCTCAGTCTTGATAGTTTGACCGAGGATCTCCAAAGTCACCGGAATGAGAAAAGTCTTTTTAGGAAATTCTGACTTCTGGCCTGACAGGATATTTCCCATCACCCTCAGGCCCTGAAGTTTTCTGTTTTTTTCTGGGCATGATACTACAACATGACTTTTATTCCCACAGTACAAACACAAACCCTGCTGTCTCCTCCGCGTCTTCTCACGCGAGGAGAGGCGGGTAGCCCCAATCTGCATAGGCTCCTCGGAATATTCCTCAGAGTCTGAGGTTCCCTTGGGAAAAAAGGAAACTGCGGTCTCCCTTTCAAGCCTACGCTCTCTCAGCCATCTATCCACCCGGATGGATAACTGCATGAGCTGATCTAAGCTATCAGGCGAGGGATATTGTACCAGTTGGTCCTTTATCTGGTCAGAAAGGCCCCTTCGGTACTGGTTTCTCAGGGCTGGGTCATTCCACTGGGTATCATGAGCCAACCTCCGAAACTCCGTACTATAAACCTCAGATGGCCGTCGCCCTTGCTTAAGAACCGTAATCTGAGCCTCGGCTGAAGCCATCTTGTCAGGGTCATCATACAAAATGCCCAGTGCCGTAAAAAAAGCATCAACACTTTTAAGCGACGGACAGTCAGGCTGTAACCCATATGCCCAGACCTGTGGGTCTCCTTGTAGCAAGGAAATCACCATGCCCACCCGCTGAATCTCCGACCCAGAAGACTGGGGCCTAAGTTTGAAATATAGCTTACAGCTCTCCTTGAAACAAAAGAACTGCGAGCGATCTCCAGAAAAACGATCCGGGAGATTTACTTTCGGCTCCTTAACCCCTGAACTTGCCGCTGCTGCTGCGGGAGCTCCGCTAGCGGCCTGCGGGGTGTTAATTTTAATGGACATCTCATTAAATTGTCGAGTCAGGACCTGCACCTGATCGACCACCTGTTGCAAAGTATTTTGAGAGGTATGCTCCATATTCCCACAAAATTTCAACAGGAGTAGGGCTGCTGAATATGTTACGCACACCAGTGCTAACAGGAGTATACCGGTGTATGAACAGAGAGGGAAGCGAAGCAAACGAACTCACAGACAGTATAACATAACATACACAGGAGGTGATGGAATAACTAATAAACACAAAGTGAACAGAGAAGCCCAAAGGCTCAGGAATTGGGTGTCTCCCTAGTGTCAGGAATGCTCAGATGGAATAGAGCGGACAATGAAGCGATGTGTAGTGATTTAACATGTGGAGCACCTGAAATGATGTTGCTAAGAGCAACAGAAAAAACCCCAAAGGGTTACCAACGGGTGTGGGAATAAACTCCTTGGTCAGAGATAGAAATATAGACACAAGGAGAGTATCCACAATCCTAACCCCCACTTGCAGGGCACAGGTTCAGCTTACTGCCACTAAACTGACACCTGGACGCCCTGCACAGTGAGGGAGGATTAAGCAAGCAGGTCTGAGAGTACAGCCGCAAACCTGCTGGGTTCACAGAATAGCAAAAGAACCCCAGCAGGTCAAACAACTGACTCCAGTCTTACTGCTAGGTCCGAATTGGCAGAATGAAGTACCGAATCCCAAGGCCTATTCGCAGTAAGCAACAAGTAAATACAAAGTCACAAAGTACTAGCTAACTCTCTGGAACGGACTAACAAACAAAGATTCAGCAGCATTTGCCTAGCCTGAGAGGATGGTTTATATAGCAGGTGCTGTCCACGCCCCACTCAGACCTCACAGACTGTGAGCACAAAACCAGCGCCGGATTCCCTGCCGTGCACAGAGCCTGTAACCACTACACAGTAAAAACCCGGACCGGAGTATCAGCTGCGCTCAGGTTACTTCGCTAACACTTGCCTCCCGGCTGCCATGGCGACGTGGCAGCACAGAGCAGGAGATCCTAACAGCAACATAGTAACAATAAAAACTAAGTCAAGCGCATGCTGAAACCTTACCTTAGTTGATGGGTGCATAAGACAACTGCAAGCAAGGTGCTGGAGATACTGTAATGGCAAAAGTGAAGAAGAGTACATGATGGAAGTGGGCCCTGCTTGTGAATGCTCTCAATCTGTAGGGGATTGTGACAGACATGATTGACAGAGGTGTATCAGTGTGCTAGGACAAAACAGAGTGGCTTAGGATGAGAGCTGATAGGCTTTGTAAGGAAATAGCTTTTGACGGAGTGAAAAATCCTGTACTGGGAGTGAGGTGATGGTACCAGTGGGAAGGCAGGTGACAGATATTGACAAAGTGAGCTGAGTGTGCAGGAATGTGGAGGAAGATATGTCCAGAGATGCAAGGAGAAACATTTAAGGGAAGGCTTTATACTGCATGTAGGTGTGAAATAACTAGGTACAGAGACTTAGCTTACTAGGTAACCCAGCATATTATTACATATATATTATTTAACGGATCACACAGGCAAGACAACAGGGAGATACAACTTTATTTTTTATCATATTTTCTCTTACGTCCTAGAGGATACTGGGGTTCCATTTAGTACCATGGGGTATAGACAGGTTCACTAGGAGCCATGGGCACTTTAAGGATTTGACAGTGTGGGCTGGCTCCTCCCTCTATGCCCCTCCTTCCAGACTCAGTTTAGAAAATGTGACTGAAGGAGCCGGTCACGTTTATGGAAGCTTCTGAAGAGTTTTCTGCATTTATTTTTCTGTTTATTTTCAGGCAGGTCTGGATGGTACCAGCCTGCCTGCTTCGTGGGACTTAGGCGGGGGGCAGCCCAACATCTTGAAGGGTTAATGGTCCCGTTCCCCGCTGACAAGCCCCACCACGGCGAGCATACATTCCCGCAGCACGCCGTCACCCTTAACAGAGCCAGAAGAAAGAAGAGTGGTGAGTACTAAGCCAGCGTCCCGATTAGCGGGTCGCCAGCCATTATGGCGGCATGAGGGCACGGAGACACACGGCTTCTCACCGGGGCGGACTGCGTCTCCAGACTCAGTTCACAACTGCATCTCAGTACACTGTACACAGTACCCACACTGGCAAACAAAGACTTAAAACGGTTATGTCTCAATTTTAAGCACAAACTACCCCAGCCAGTATAAAAAAAGCGGGAATATCGCATGCCATGGAAGGGGCGGGGCTTCACTATGAGAGGATCCAGCAGCTCACCAGCGCCATTTTCCCCCTGCAGTGGACACAGACGCTGACTGACAGGAACGCGCAGCTCCTCCAGTGTGACTCCAGATTACCTCAGCGGCACCAGGGGGTCATAGCAGGAGGGAGCGATTATTAGTGTACTATGGGGGTGATTACGACTTGATCATAGCTGTGCTAAATTTAGCACAGATACGATCAGGAACACAGACATGCGAGGGGATGCCCAGCACAGGGCTAGCCTGCCCCGCATGTTTGTCCCTGCCCTGTCGCAGAAGTGCAAAAGCAACACACAGCAGCGATGCTTTTGCACTTCAGGAGTAGCTTCCAGCCAGTGCAGCTTTTGCGTGCTGGTAGGGGATCTACTTGTCGCTGCCCGGGTCACAGCGGCTGCGTGTGATGTCACGCAGCCGCTGCAGCCCGCCCCCCGCACGGTCCGGCCACGCCTGCGTTGGCCGGACCATGCCCACAAGATGGCTGCCAAGCACCGCCGTGCCGCCCCCTCCCACCCAGCAACCGCCTCTGCCTGATTGACAGGCAGAGCCGGTTGCTGGGTGGGGGTGGGGGCGGCACGGGGGCTATCAGCCATGCACCGGCGCACTGCGGCACCGGCGCATGCACACTTCTGACCTGAAGAACTGCAGCGAGCAATCAGGTCAGAATTAGAGATGTGCACCGGAAATTTTTCGGGTTTTGTGTTTTGGTTTTGGGTTCCGCGGCCGTGTTTTGGGTTCGAACGCGTTTTGGCAAAACCTCACCGAATTTTTTTTGTCGGATTCGGGTGTGTTTTGGATTCGGGTGTTTTTTTCAAAAAAACCTAAAAAACAGCTTAAATCATAGAATTTAGGGGTCATTTTGATCCCAAAGTATTATTAACCTCAATAACCATAATTTCCACTCATTTTCAGTCTATTCTGAACACCTCACAATATTATTTTTAGTCCTAAAATTTGCACCGAGGTCGCTGGATGACTAAACTCAGCGACCCAAGTGGCCGACACAAACACCTGGCCCATCTAGGAGTGGCACTGCAGTGTCACGCAGGATGGCCCTTCCAAAAAGCACTCCCCAAACAGCACATGACGCAAAGAAAAAAAGAGGCGCAATGAGGTAGCTGTGTGACTAAGCTCAGCGACCCAAGTGGCCGACACAAACACCTGGCCCATCTAGGAGTGGCACTGCAGTGTCAGGCAGGATGGCCCTTCCAAAAAATACTCCCCAAACAGCACATGACGCAAAGAAAAAAAGAGGCGCAATGAGGTAGCTGTGTGACTAAGCTCAGCGACCCAAGTGGCCGACACAAACACCTGGCCCATCTAGGAGTGGCACTGCAGTGTCACGCAGGATGGCCCTTCCAAAAAACACTCCCCAAACAGCACATGACGCAAAGAAAAAAAGAGGCGCAATGAGGTAGCTGTGTGACTAAGCTCAGCGACCCAAGTGGCCGACACAAACACCTGGCCCATCTAGGAGTGGCACTGCAGTGTCAGGCAGGATGGCCCTTCCAAAAAATACTCCCCAAACAGCACATGACGCAAAGAAAAAAAGAGGCGCAATGAGGTAGCTGTGTGACTAAGCTCAGCGACCCAAGTGGCCGACACAAACACCTGGCCCATCTAGGAGTGGCACTGCAGTGTCAGGCAGGATGGCCCTTCCAAAAAACACTCCCCAAACAGCACATGACGCAAAGAAAAATGAAAGAAAAAAGAGGTGCAAGATGGAATTGTCCTTGGGCCCTCCCACCCACCCTTATGTTGTATAAACAGGACATGCACACTTTAACCAACCCATCATTTCAGTGACAGGGTCTGCCACACGACTGTGACTGAAATGACGGGTTGGTTTGGATCCCCACCAAAAAAGAAGCAATTAATCTCTCCTTGCACAAACTGGCTCTACAGAGGCAAGATGTCCACCTCATCATCATCCTCCGATTCATCACCGTGTACATCCCCCTCCTCACAGATTATCAATTCGTCCCCACTGGAATCCACCATCACAGCTCCCTGTGTACTTTGTGGAGGCAATTGCTGCTGGTGAATGTCTCCAAGGAGGAATTGATTATAATTCATTTTAATGAACATCATCTTCTCCACATTTTCTGGAAGTAACCTCGTACGCCGATTGCTGACAAGGTGAGCGGCGGCACTAAACACTCTTTCGGAGTACACACTTGTGGGAGGGCAACTTAGGTAGAATAAAGCCAGTTTGTGCAAGGGCCTCCAAATTGCCTCTTTTTCCTGCCAGTATACGTACGGACTGTCTGACGTGCCTACTTGGATGCGGTCACTCATATAATCCTCCACCATTCTTTCAATGGGGAGAGAATCATATGCAGTGACAGTAGATGACATGTCCGTAATCGTTGGCAGGTCCTTCAGTCCGGACCAGATGTCAGCATCAGCAGTCACTCCAGACTGCCCTGCATCACCGCCAGCGGGTGGGCTCGGAATTCTGAGCCTTTTCCTCGCACCCCCAGTTGCGGGAGAATGTGAAGGAGGAGATGTTGACAGGTCGCGTTCCGCTTGACTTGACAATTTTCTCACCAGCAGTTCTTTGAACCCCTGCAGACTTGTGTCTGCCGGAAAGAGAGATCCAAGGTAGGTTTTAAATCTAGGATCGAGCACGGTGGCCAAAATGTAGTGCTCTGATTTCAACAGATTGACCACCCGTGAATCCTTGTTAAGCGAATTAAGGGCTCCATCCACAAGTCCCACATGCCTAGCGGAATCGCTCTGTGTTAGCTCCTCCTTCAATGTCTCCAGCTTCTTCTGCAAAAGCCTGATGAGGGGAATGACCTGACTCAGGCTGGCAGTGTCTGAACTGACTTCACGTGTGGCAAGTTCAAAAGGTTGCAGAACCTTGCACAACGTTGAAATCATTTTCCACTGCGCTTGAGACAGGTGCATTCCACCTCCAATATCGTGCTCAGTTGTATAGGCTTGAATGGCCTTTTGCTGCTCCTCCAACCTCTGAAGCATATAGAGGGTTGAATTCCACCTCGTTACCACTTCTTGCTTCAGATGATGGCAGGGCAGGTTCAGGCGTTTTTGGTGTTGCTCCAGTCTTCTGTACGTGGTGCCTGTACGCCGAAAGTGTCCCGCAATTCTTCTGGCCACCGACAGCAGCTCTTGCACGCCCCTCTCGTTTTTTAAATAATTCTGCACCACCAAATTCAAGGTATGTGCAAAACATGGGACGTGCTGGAATTTGCCCATATTTAATGCACACACAATATTGCTGGCGTTGTCCGATGCCACAAATCCACAGGAGAGTCCAATTGGGGTAAGCCATTCTGCGATGATCTTCCTCAGTTGCCGTAAGAGGTTTTTAGCTGTGTGCGTATTCTGGAAAGCGGTGATACAAAGCGTAGCCTGCCTAGGAAAGAGTTGGCGTTTGCGAGATGCTGCTACTGGTGCCGCCGCTGCTGTTCTTGCGGCGGGAGTCCATACATCTACCTAGTGGGCTGTCACAGTCATATAGTCCTGAGTCTGCCCTGCTCCACTTGTCCACATGTCCGTGGTTAAGTGGACATTGGGTACAACTGCATTTTTTAGGACACTGGTGAGTCTTTTTCTGAGGTCTGTGTACATTTTCGGTATCGCCTGCCTAGAGAAATGGAACCTAGATGGTATTTGGTACCGGGGACACAGTACCTCCAACAAGTCTCTAGTTGCCTCTGCAGTAATGATGGATACCGGAACCACGTTTCTCACCGCCCAGGATGCCAAGGCCTCAGTTATCCGCTTTGCAGCAGGATGACTGCTGTGATATTTCATCTTCCTCGCAAAGGACTGTTGGACAGTCAATTGCTTGGTGGAAGTAGTAAAAGTGGTCTTACGACTTCCCCTCTGGGATGACCATCGACTCCCAGCAGCAACAACAGCAGCGCCAGCAGCAGTAGGCGTTACACGCAAGGATGCATCGGAGGAATCCCAGGCAGGAGAGGACTCGTCAGAATTGCCAGTGACATGGCCTGCAGGACTATTGGCATTCCTGGGGAAGGAGGAAATTGACACTGAGGGAGTTGGTGGGGTGGTTTGCGTGAGCTTGGTTACAAGAGGAAGGGATTTACTGGTCAGTGGACTGCTTCCGCTGTCGCCCAAAGTTTTTGAACTTGTCACTGACTTATGATGAATGCGCTGCAGGTGACGTATAAGGGAGGATGTTCCGAGGTGGTTAACGTCCTTACCCCTACTTATTACAGCTTGACAAAGGCAACACACGGCTTGACAAATGTTGTCCGCATTTCTGTTGAAATACTTCCACACCGAAGAGCTGATTTTTTTGGTATTTTCACCAGGCATGTCAATGGCCATATTCCTCCCACGGACAACAGGTGTCTCCCCGGGTGCCTGACTTAAACAAACCACCTCACCATCAGAATCCTCCTGGTCAATTTCCTCCCCAGCGCCAGCAACACCCATATCCTCCTCATCCTGGTGTACTTCAACACTGACATCTTCAATCTGACTATCAGGAACTGTACTGCGGGTGCTCCTTCCAGCACTTGCAGGGGGCGTGCAAATGGTGGAAGGCGCATGCTCTTCACGTCCAGTGTTGGGAAGGTCAGGCATCGCAACCGACACAATTGGACTCTCCTTATGGATTTGTGATTTCGAAGAACGCACAGTTCTTTGCTGTGCTTTTGCCAGCTTAAGTGTTTTCATTTTTCTAGCGAGAGGCTGAGTGCTTCCATCCTCATGTGAAGCTGAACCACTAGCCATGAACATAGGCCAGGGTCTCAGCCGTTCCTTGCCACTCCGTGTGGTAAATGGCATATTGGCAAGTTTACACTTCTCCTCCGACGATTTTATTTTAGATTTTTGAGTCCTTTTTTTACCGATATTTTGTGTTTTGGATTTTACATGCTCTGTACTATGACATTGGGCATCGGCCTTGGCAGACGACGTTGATGGCATTTCATCGTCTCGGCCATGACTAGTGGCAGCAGCTTCAGCACGAGGTGGAAGTGGATCTTGATCTTTCCCTATTTTTGGAACCTCAACATTTTTGTTCTCCATATTTTAATAGGCACAACTAAAAGGCACCTCAGGTAAACAATGGAGATGGATGGATACTAGTATACTTATGGATGACGAGCGACTGCCGACACAGAGGTAGCTACAGCCGTGGACTACCGTACTGCGCGTCTGCTAGTATAGACTGGATGATAATGATATAAAATATATATATATCACTACTGCAGGACAGGTATATATTGTATAATGACGGACCTGCTGGACACTGTCAGCACTGCAGACTCCTAAACTACTAGTATGAAGAAGATAGAAAAAAAAAAAACCACCACAGGTAGGTATACAATTATGGACGAGCGACTGCCGACACAGAGGTAGCTACAGCCGTGGACTAACGTACTGCGCGTCTGCTAGTATAGACTGGATGATAATGATATAAAAAATATATATATATCACTACTGCAGGACAGGTATATATTGTATAATGACGGACCTGCTGGACACTGTCAGCACTGCAGACTCCTAAACTACTAGTATGAAGAAGATAGAAAAAAAAAAAACCACCACAGGTAGGTATACAATTATGGACGAGCGACTGCCGACACAGAGGTAGCTACAGCCGTGGACTACCGTACTGCGCGTCTGCTAGTATAGACTGGATGATAATGATATAAAAAATATATATATATCACTACTGCAGGACAGGTATATATTGTATAATGACGGACCTGCTGGACACTGTCAGCACTGCAGACTCCTAAACTACTAGTATGAAGAAGATAGAAAAAAAAAAACCCACCACAGGTAGGTATACAATTATGGATGAGCGACTGCTGACACAGAGGTAGCTACAGCCGTGGACTACCGTACTGCGCGTCTGCTAGTATAGACTGGATGATAATGATATAAAAAATATATATATATCACTACTGCAGGACAGGTATATATTGTATAATGACGGACCTGCTGGACACTGTCAGCACTGCAGACTCCTAAACTACTAGTATGAAGAAGATAGAAATATAATGAATGACGGACCTGCTGGACACTGTCAGCAGAATGCGTTTATAGAATAAAAAAAAAAAACACCACACGAGTGTTTAACTTTTTCAGGCAGACAATATACTGGTGGTCACTGCTGGTCAGTCACACTGGCACTCTGGCAGCAAAAGTGTGCACTGTTAAATATGTACTCCTGCTATAACTGCTCCCCAGTCTCCCCCACAATTAAGCTGTATGAGCAGTGAGCACTACTCAGCACAGTCAGATATACATAGATGATATTATCATGCAGCACACTGAGGCTGAGCACAGATATGGTATGTGACTGTGTATCGTTTTTTTTCAGGCAGAGAACGGATTATATTAAATAATAAATAAAACTGGTGGTCACCACTAGTATAACTATCAGCAAAACTCTGCACTCTCTGAGTACTCCTAATGCTCCAGTAAATCAAGTGTCTCACTCTCTATCTCTCTATCTAAACGGAGAGGACGCCAGCCACGTCCTCTCCCTATCAATCTCAATGCACGTGTGAAGATGGCGGCGACGCGCGGCTCCTTATATAGAATCCGAGTCTCGCGATAGAATACGAGCCTCGCGAGAATCCGACAGCGGGATGATGACGTTCGGGCGCGCTCGGGTTAGCCGAGCAAGGCGGGAAGATCCGAGTCTGCCTCGGACCCGTGTAAAAAGCGTGAAGTTCGGGGGGGTTCGGATTCCGAGGAACCGAACCCGCTCATCTCTAGTCAGAATGACCCCCTAAGTCCCCAATATAGGTACTTAGTCTGCGACCCGGCTAAGCTTGGCATTAACAATAAGGGCGCATTGTGCTGGCTCCAAATACCTCTGTATCTCCCTGGAAGGGCTCTTTGTGGGTTAATTATGCTTTTAACCTTTCCTATGTGTGTGTGTGTGCTGTCACATTTACAATATGTCAGGCAAAAAGTGTGTTTCATGTACAGCAAAGTGTTCCTCTTCCCCAGGGAGCTCACTACCATGTACTCAGTGTAGTGCACCTTCTCAGGCTAGCGGGACTGACCCAGCGTGGCTGGATTCCCTCAAAGGAATGATTTCCAATATTTAAAAAAAATTGTCCCAGAATGAGAAAGAGATGCAATACTTAAGACAGTCTGTGGAGGAGATTATGAACAGAGACTCAGTCCCCAATCAAGCGTGTCAGTCCCTTGACATTTGTCCACAAAAGCAAACTCTGGCCCATATCTTGCAGTCTGACGCTGAGGGGTCAGACATGGAGGAGGGGAAGGTGGATTCAGAAGGCAGGGACGCTGCTCTGTCACAGGGAATAGAGGCTCTTATAGAAGCTATCAGAGATGTTCTGCAAATTCCTGATAAAGTGGCAGAGGAGTGTGAGGAATCTTATTTTAATGTAAAAAATAAATCCTCAGTCACTTTTCCTGTGTCAAAGAAATTGAATACCCTGTTTGAAGAACCATGGGTTAATCCTGAATCTCATCCTTTCCTTTTCCTCCTGAGGATAGGAAGAAATGGGAAAATACACCAATAGCGGATGCATCAGTTTCCAGGCTGCCACGGAAAATTGTGTTGCCTGTCCCTGGTGCAGCCTCCCTGAAAGACACGGCTGATCGCAAGATTGAGACTACACTCCAATACTTGTACACGGCTGCTGGGGTGGCCCAGAGACCCACTATAGCATGTGCATGGATTACTAAAGCCTTTGCTAGATGGTCAGGTAATCTAATTGAGGGGATAGATTCCTTATCTAGGGGGGAGATTGTTTTACTTCTGCAACATATACTGTACAGGAATCTGCAAACTTTATGGTGGAAGCCATAAAAGAAGTGGGTTTGCTTAATGCACGCACCACGGCTATGGCAGTGTCAGCCTGTAGGGGCTTATGGTTACGCCAGTGGACTGTGGACATGGACTCCAGGAAAGACGTGGAACGCCTACCCTTCACAGGAGAGGCTTTATTTGGAGACGAACTAGACAAATGGATCTCTAAAGCTACTGCAGGTAAGTCTACATATCTTCCTTCTGCAGCTCCCCCAACTAGGAAGACCTACTCAAGACCTACTGTACAGCCCTTTCGGACTGCCAAGTTTAAGGGCAAAGCAAGAAGATCCTCTACAGCCACCAGAGACACTAGAGGTGAACAACGCAAACCAGCAACTGTCGGTTCTCAGGAACAGAGCTCCAGCTCTGCTTCCGCAAAGCCTTCGGCATGACAGTGGACCGCGATGCCTGGGAGACTGGCAGGTGGGAGCCCGACTAAAAAATTTCAGTCACATCTGGGCAACATCATGCCAGGACCCCTGGGTCATAGATATTATTTCCCAGGGGTACAGTCTGGAGTTTCCCACCTCACAGATTCTTCAAATCAGGCTTACCAGTTTCACAGTAGGCAAGTATAACTTTCCAGGATGCCATTCAAAAACTGGTACAAACGCAGGTCATTGTGCCAGTTCCACCTCATCTCCAAAACAAGGCGTATTATTCCAACTTGTTTGTAGTGCTGAAACTGGACGTCTCGGTATGGCCGATTCTGAATTTAAAATCATTGAACCCGTACTTACGAGTGTTCAAGTTCAAGATGGAGTCTCTGAGAGCGGTGATCTCAGGTCTGGAGGAGGGGGAATTACTAGTTTCTCTGGATATCACATTCCGATCTGGCCGCCTCACCAGGCTTATCTACGGTCTGCACTGCAGGACTGTCACTACCAGTTTCAGGCCCTACCTTTTGGTCTCTCCACAGCACCAAGGGTGTTCACCAATGTGATGGCAGAGATGATGTTTCTCCTTCGCAAGCAGGGAGTGAACATAATTCCGTACCTGGATGATCTTCTGATAAAGGCTCCATCCAGGGAGAGGTTGTTGGACAGCATTGGCCTTACAACCCAACTACTCCTGTATCACGGCTGGATTCTGAATATTCCGAAATCTCACTTAGAGCCAACTCGGAGGCTCCCATTTCTGGGAATTATTCTGGACACACAGTCGCAGAAAGTTTTTCTTCCTTTGGAAAAGGCATTGGTAATCCAGTTGATGGTTCGGGATGTCCTGAAACCAACCCGGATATCGGTGCACCTATGCATTCACCTTCTGGGAAAAATGGTGGCCTCTTCAGTACTGAAGGTTTCATGCATGACCCTTCCAGCTCGATCTGTTGGACAAATGGTCCGGATCACATCTTCACATGCACCAGAGGATACGTCTGTCACCAAAGGCCAGGATCTCCCTTTTGTGGTGGCTACAGACTTCTCACCTGGTCAAGGGCCGACAGTTCGGGATTCGAAAGTGGATTCTGCAAACCATGGATGCAAGCCTCAGAGGTTGGGGAGCAGTCACCCAGGGGGTGCAGTTTCAAGGCAGATGGTCAAGTCAGGAAGTCGTCCTTCCAATCAACATTCTGGAACTCAGGGCTATATACAACGCCCTTTGCAGGCCTCATATCTTCTTCAATAACAGGCATTCAGGTCCAGTCAGATAATGGGATGGCAGTAACGTACATAAACCAACAGGGCGGAACGAAAAGCAGAGCTGCATTGTCAGAGGTGTCAAGAATTCTCAGCTGGGCAGAAAAACAAGCTGCGGTGTTGTCGGCGGCCTTTATTCTGGGAGTAGACAACTGGGAAGCAGACTTCATCAGCAGACACGACCTGCATCCTGGGTAGTGGGTAGTGGGGCCTTCACCCGGAGGTGTTCAGGTGCTTGACAAGTCAATGGGGATATCCACAGATCAACATGATGGCCTCTCATCTCAACAAGCAGCTCAAGCGGTATTGTTCCAGGTCGAGAGACCCACAGGCAGTGGCAGTGGACACTCTGACGACTCCATGGGTATATCAGATGGTGTACATGTTTCCTTCACTTCCTCTGATCCCAAGAATTCTGAAAAGAATAAAAAGGGAAAAGGTTCAAGCAATTCTTATTGCTCCGGACTGGCCAAGAAGGGCCTGGTACGCGGACTTCCTGGAGATGCTCCTCGAGGATCCGTGGCCTCTGCCTCTTCGCAACAGGGCCTGTTCGTCTATCAAGACTTACCATGGCTACGTTTGATGGCATGGAAGCTGAACGGCTGATTCTTGCCGGGAGAAGCATCCCTGACAAAATCAACCCGACTATGGGGGGTCATTCCGAGTTGTTCGCTCGCTAGCAGATTTTAGTAGCATTGCACACGCTAGGCCGCCACCCTCTGGGAGTGTATCTTAGTTTAGCAGAATTGCGAACGAAAGAAAGGCAGAATTGCGAATAGAAAATTCTTAGCAGTTTCTGTTTAGCTCGAGACTCCTACACTGCGATCAGCTCAGCCCGTTTCGTTCCTGATTTGACGTCACAAACACGCCCTGCGTTCGGCCAGCCACTCCCCCGTTTCTCCAGACACTCCCACGTTTTATCCTGGCACGCCTGCGTTTTTCCGCACACTCCCAGAAAATGGTCAGTTTCCGCCCAGAAACACCCACTTCCTGTCAATCACACTCCGATCACTTCAACAATGAAAATTCTTCGTTCGAACGTGAGCAAATCTACTAAGTTTTGTGCTAAAATACTTAGCGCATGCGCACTGCGTACCATGCGCATGCGCATTTTTTCCTTAATCGCTCCGTTGCGAAAATCGGCAACGAGCGATCAACTCGGAATGACCCCCTATGATTCAAGCCAGGAAGGGGGTAACGTCTAAACATTACCACCGTAATTGGAAGAAATACGTCTCTTGGTGTGAGACCAGAAAATATTTTGCGGTGCAGTTTCATCTGGGACGTTTCCTGCTTTGTCTGCAGTTGGATGTGGATGTGGGCCTACGTCTGGGCTCAATAAAAGTCCAGATTTCAGCCTTGTCCATTTTCTTTCAGAAACAATTGGCTTCTCTTCCTGAGGTCCAGACGTTCTTGAAATTAGTTCTGCACCTTGGGATCTCAGTTTGGTGCCGCAGTTCCTCCAATCAGACTGGTTTGAGCAGTTACAGGCAGTAGAACTTTCACACTGTTGGCCTTGGCTTCAGCGAGATGTGTGTCGGAGCTAGGGGCGTTGTCTCACAAGAGATATTAGGCAACATGTAATTATTTATGTTTATTAAGTGCACTTTTTAATTGCCAGCATGGTGACCAATGATTGACCCTTGTTATGTAATGTGCTGCTGCAAAGTAAATTACAGTATTTATCTAAGAAAATGCCATATGCGGGGGATGCTGACATATTTATATAGAAAGCTCATCAGGAATGCCAGCAATGGATCCAACAGACAGAATATAGTAAACCTATGGTGTCTTGCACTTCTCACTAAAATGAGGTTGGCCTGGGGAGTGTGACCCCACCCTCTCCACACCCAAAGAATGTTGTGTTGACAAGTGGCATCTTGGTTTGCATTGACACAAAGTCAAGGACAGATGGGGAAGGATGGCAACATGACAACCACATAGAGATAAATACAGATTTTCACATGCAAAACTTTGTACAATTCTTGGGATCCGATTTGATATTGGGAGTTATTCCATCTTCTGGCGTCTCCCAGCAAACAAATTTCTGTAAGTGAGACTGTTATATTAATGTTTTGGGGAAGGGGGGGGGAGACTATCTTTGTATGTCACTCTTATTAATTGTTTTTGTATATACTTTAAGCTTTCTCATATTAAACTTGATTTAATAAGAGTTGTCTCTGTGATTCTTATTGCATCCATTTTGCCTGTGGATTTGCCACATATCTGTACTGCAAGTTGTTATCTTGGAATAATACCTAGGATTTAGCGCCTAATTCAGATCTGATTGCAGCAGCAAATTTGTTAGCTAATCTGCAAAATCATGGGGGTCATTCTGACCCGATCGCTCCCTAGCGATCGCCTTTGCCTGATTGACCGGTAGAGGCGGTCGCTGGGTGGGAGGGGGCGGCACGGCAGCGTTTGGCCGCCATTATGGGGGCGCGGTCTGGCCAACGCAGCCATGGCTGGACCATGCGGGGGGCGGGTCGCAGCGGCTGCGTGACATCACCTCGCAGCCGCTGCAACCAGGGGCAGCGACGATCAACTCCCGGCCAGCCGCAGGAGCTGCGCTGGCTGGGTGTTACTCCACAAGTACAAAAGGCCGGACTGACATGCGGGGCGGACTAGCCCTGTGCTGGGCGTCCCCCCCGCATGTCAGGGAAGATGATCGTAGCTGTGCTAAATTTAGCACAGCTACGATCAACTCAGAATGACCCCCTATGTGCACTGCAGGGGGGGCAGATATAACATGTGCAGAGAGAGTTATATTTGGGTGGGGTGTGTTCAAACTGAAATCTAAATTGCAGTGTTAAAATAAAGCAGCCAGTATTTACCCTGCACAGAAACAATATAACCTACCCATATCTAACTCTCTCTGCAAATGTTATTTTCTGCTGCGGAAGTCACTACCGTACAGGTGGGAGAAGACCACAAGCACATGTTTGTAAACACAGCTGCTATTTTTACGTATGCTCACTATTTATTGAAATTTGTTTTGTTTTGTTTTTTGTTTCGTCCCCTTGTAGTCTACAACATACCGCCAAGGAAGAAAAAGTCAAACAAGACAGATCAAGCTACAAGAGCCATGACATCTGTATTTGTCGAGCATCTCCGTCAACTGGATTCTGACATGCAGGAACATGCTCGATGGGAGCGATTTCTGGAATCTTAAAGGCAAATGCATCAGTCCTTTATGGTGAACGCTTTGTCTGCATGTTTGGCTGTTCTTTAGGGAACCAGACAAAATATATCCCCTATGCCCCAGAGTGCCCAGAAACATCATATGGCCAATATAAATGGCCCAATTACTACATCCCTAGCACTAGTAGTCCTGCACCTACAGTACACACCCAAACCAAGAAACACACAATTATCCAGTGTATAGGCAAGTGCCTTAAAAAAGCCTATGTGAAATGTTCCGTTACCAAGTGGCACCTTTCTATTGTGCATTTTTACACGTTTACAATTTTAAAATAGTGTTTGCATTAAGACATGTGTAAATGTGTGGCACTGGTTCCCAAGCTGCGTCCCCAAAGCAGCCTAACAGGACAAGTTTACGGGTGTAATGTCATTTGTAACCTTGTTGGATAGGCCCAGTTTGGTTAACCCTTGAAAGATGCATTTTCTGTTGTTTTTTTAATGTGTGTGCTTTAAATGTTTTCAAGCAACAATTCCACAATGTAGGCACAAGGTATGTGCCAAATAGTATTATTATACTAAGCACTTTTCTGCTCTTTCATGTGTACAAGCACGTCTGAAATGTTTTTATCCTGTACAATGCACCATTTTATATTGTTATATATTGTTGTGTGATATTTATTTACAGTGTGTAAACTTGCTGCTCGCATTAGCCTACTGTGCATGATGGTGTTCTCAAGGTGCTTGATGCTGTTTAATGAAGAGGGCTAAGATCTCCTGGGTAGACTGGCACAAAAACCCTTTGACTAGCACTTGTTGTGATGTTTTTAAGCTAAATTGAGACTTTGCCAGTATAATATATCACTGTAACTCCGGCGCCATTGGAGGGGGCGGGGCTACATTAGAGCGGGACCTGAGGCATTTTGGCGCCTTCCTCTGCTTACTGCAGCCATTCTCAGCACACACAGCGCTTCCTGATTCCTCAGCCACACTGGATATCTGGTACAGGGTGTACAACAGGGGGAGAGCCGCTAGTGTACACTATCTGGGTCCTCTCTAGGACAGAATTTGTTAGTGTTTACTGGAATATAGTTAGCTGACAGCCTCACTGGGGCTGTACAGCTAGGGGTGTGCTGGTGTCTTTCTCTCTCCATGTCTCCTCTCACATACATTAGGGCAGGCTTGCAATATAACTGTCTGTGTGTATGTGTATGTTATTGTTCTTACTGTGAAACATGGATAAACACAAGCTGTGCAGTGTATGCCACACCAGATTCTCTCCAATAACCTCTGAATCTATTTCATGGGATCAATGCAGCCAATCTTCACAAGTCAGTGAAGGGGCTGGGGGAGAGGGTCCAGAGCCTCACTGGCTAGGGTCTCTAAAACTATGATGTCAGATATGTCATCCCAGCTCACTGCTAATGTACACAAAACTCAGCTACTACAACAGGTTGTTGCAGATTTAGCTGCTAGGGCAGATGCAGCACAGCCCCCCCTCTCTCAGTTTGATGACCTATTCAAGCTGGCCTAGAAAATCCAGACAAAAAATTCCAAGTGTCCAAAAAAAATTTGCGCACTTTCCCATTTGCTCCTGAAAGTATGACATTTTGTGATTAACCCCCAGGGGTTGATGTGTCAGTCTCTCGCCTGTCCAAAAAGGCGGTGCTGCCTGCCCCGGGCTCCTTTACCATGAAGGATCCTGGGGATAGAAAAATATAGACTACACTCAAATCTATTTACATGGCAGCAGGTGTATCACAAAGGACAGTAATTGCGGGTTGCTGTAAGACCCATGCCATTCATTCCTGGGCCATTCAAATTCAGGAGGGCCTCTCGGGGGATATGCCCTTGGTCACTATGGTGACCCTCCTAAAACACATTCAGGACACTACACGTGTCCTCTTTTATTCGCTCAAGGAGATGGGGAACATTAATGCTAGGACTTCTGCCATGGCAGTGTCGGCACGCAGGGCCTTGTGGTTGCATCAGTGGATTGCGGATGCAGAATCCAAATGTAATGTGGAATCCCTCCCCTTTTCTGGGGAATGGCTCTTTGGGGTTGAATTAGATACCTGGATTTCCAAAATTACGGCTGGGAAATCCACGTTTCTCCCCTCTGGGGCCCCGCCGGCGAGATGCTTCTACTCAGGGCCGTCTGTCCAGTCCTTTCGGTCTCACAGATTTCGATCTAAGGCCAGAGGTGCCTCCAATGCGACTAGAGGCAACAGAGGTCCAGAAAGCCTGCAAGCACCAGCTCTCAGGAAAAGTCTGCCAGTTCTGCTTCCGCTAAGGCCTCAGCATGACGGTGCCCACCCACCCCGAGGGATCATGAGGTGGGAGCTCGACTGCGTCACTTCAGTCGCATCTGGGAGACTTCCTGCCAGAATACCTGGATCAGAAATCTCGTTTCTCAGGCCTACAAGCTGGAGTTTGACAGTTCTCCTTTCCAACGATTTTTCAAATCAAGCTTACCAGCTTTGGAGGATATGCAAGTAACATTGCAAAGGGCCATCCAAAAGTTGGTCCAGTCCCACGTCATTGTTCCAGTACAAATGCCATAATGTGGCAAGTGGTTTTTCTTCAACCTGTTTGTGGTGCCGAAACCGGACGGTTCAGTAGACCCATTTTGAATCTAAAATCCTTGAATCCTTACTTGTAGGTGTTCAAGTTCAAAATGGAATCCCTGCAAGCAGTGATTGCGGGCCTGGAAGAACAGGAATTCATGGTCTCCTTGGATATCAAGGATGCATACCTCCATATTCCGATTTGGCCGCCTCATCAGGCGTACCTGTTTTTTGCCCTGCTGGATGATCACTTCCAATTCCAGGCACTGTCCTTCGGCCTGTCCACAGCTCCGAGGGTATTCACGAAGGTGATGGCAGAGATGATGTTCCAACTCCGGGTCCAGGGGGTCAATGTTGTCCCTTACATGAACGATCTGATAAAGGCAAGATCCAGGGAGCTTTTATTGCTCCATATCAGATGGACTATCCAACTTCTGTGACATCATGGGTGGATCCTCGACTCAGGGGCTCCTGTTCCTGGGGATGTTGCTGGATACTGTGGCCCAGAAGGTGTTCCTACCAGAGGACAATGCAAGAACACTTCAGGAGATTGTCTGCATGGTGCTCCAACCTACTCGAGTGTCCATCCATCTTTGCATAAGATTGTTGGGAAAGATGGTCGCCTCATACGAGGCGATCCAATATGGGAGGTTCCATGTCAGAACATTTCAGTTGGATCTCTTGAGCAAGTGGTCCGGATCACATCTACAGATGCACCGGATGATTTGGTTGTCACCTCAGGCCAGGATTTCCCTCCTGTGGTGGCTGCAGTCTTCCAATCTCCTAGAGTTTCAGGATTCAGGATTGGACCCTCCTCACGACGGATGCGAGTCTTAGGGGATGGGGAGTTGTCACACAAAGGGCGCAGTTCCAGGGCAGGTGGTCAGCCCACGATAGCCTCCTTCTGATCAACATTCTGGATCTTCGGGCGATATACAATGTTCTGCTTCAGGCCTATCCTCTGCTCAGGGATCAGTCGATCAAGGTACAGTCGGACAATGCCACGGCAGTGGCGTATATCAATCAACAAGGAGGGACAAAAAGCAGAGCCTGCATGCAAGAGGTGTCACGGATACTCCTCTGGGTGGAAAGAATTGCAAGAGCTCTGTCAGCAATCGTCATTCCTGGTGTGGACAACTAGGAAGCTGACTTCCTGAGTCATCACGATCTCCAGCAGGGGAGTGGGGTCTCCACCAGCAGGTGTTCCAGCAGGTCATCAACCGGTGAGGCTGCCCACAGACATGATGGCTTATCATCTCAACAAGAAACTTCCCTGGTATTGCTCGCGCACCAGGGACCCTTGGGCGAGGGAAGTGGATACACTGGTGTCACCTTGGCCTTACCGGCCGGTCTACCTGTTTCCGCCGATTCCATTGCTCCCAAGGGTGCTAAAGCTAATCAGGAATCAAAGAGTCCATGCAATTCTGATTGCCCCGGATTGGCCTCGGAGGGCATGGTACGCGGATCTTCTGTACATGTCCATAGAAGACCCTTGGCCTCTGCCACTAAGAAGCAATCTTCTTCAACAAGGACTGTTCATCTACCCGGACTTACAGCGACTTCGTTTGATGGCACGGAGGTTGAGCAGAACATCCTAACTCACAAGGGCCTTTTCAAAAAGGTTATTGCTACCATGGTTCAGGCAAGAAAACCGGTGATGTCAAAACACTATCATCATATCTGGAGGAGATAAGTCTCTTGGTGCGAGGAGCGCACGTATCGGCCTGCTGAGTTTCACTTAGGACGTTTCTTACGTTTCCTGCAGACTGGTGTGGATAAAGGCTTATGTCTGGGTTCTATTAAGGTCCAGATTTTAGCCCTCTCCATTTTCTTCCAGAAGAAATTGGCAGTGTTGCCAGAAGTTCAGACATTCTTGCAAGGGGTACTCCACATCCAACTTCCTTTTGTGCTGCCTACCGCACCGTGGGATTTTAATGTGGTGTTGGATTTTTTACAGTCCTCCTGGTTTGAACCTCTGATTACGGTAGAAGACAAGTACCTCACGTGGAAAACGGTGATGTTACTGGCCCTGGGTTCTGCTCGACGTGTCTCAGAATTGGTGGCCTTGTCATGTAGAAGTCCATACTTTTACGAGGACAGAGCAGAGCTCCGGACTCGGCAGCAGCTCCTGCCAAAAGTTGTCTCTGCGTTTCACTTGAATCAGCCTATTGTGATTCCATCCAGTTCTAGCACTTCTGCTCCTCAGGAGGCATTGGATGCTGTGCAAGCTTTGAAGATCTATATCAAGAGAACAGCTCGGATCAGAAAGACGGATTCTTTTTTCGTGCTCTATGATGCACAAAAAAAAGGCTTGTCCTGCTTCAAAGCAGTCCATTGCTCGTTTGATTAGGCTTACTATTCAACAGGCCTATGTGTCGGCAGCCTTACCTGTTCCTAAGTCTCTGAAGGCCCACTCTACGAGATCCGTGGGTTCTTCCTGGGCGGCTGCCCATGGAGTCTTGGCCTTACAACTTTGCCGAGCTGCTACCTGGTCGGGGAAGAACACTTTTGTGAAGTTCTACAAGTTTGATACCCTGGCCAAAGAGGATACCCAGTTTGGGCAGGCGGTGCTGCAGTAGTCTCTGCATGTTCCCGTCTGTTCTGGAAGCTTTGGGACATCCCCATCGTACTAGATTTCCCAATATCCCTTATGGATGCTAGAGAAAATAGGATTTTAATTACGTACCGGTAAATCCTTTTCTCGTAGTCCATAAGGGATATTGGGCGCCCGCCTCAGTGCGTTGACATTTCTGCAGGTTCTTGTTATGTGGTTACCTGTTCAGCTGTTGCTGTTGTTGTTACCAGCCATTGCTGGTTGTTATATGTTAGTGGTGTGCTGGTATGTAAATCTCACCACTCTGTTATCATATTTTCTTCTCTCATATATGTCCTTTCTCCTTCGGGCATGTTTTTACCTATAACTGCCTGTGGGAGGGGGCATAGAGGGGAGAAGCCAGCACACCCAGTTGAAGAAATTTAAAGTGCACTGGCTCCTTTGGACCCTGTCTATACCCCATCGTACTAGATTCCCCAATATCCCTTATGGACTACGAGAAAAGGATTTACCGGTAAGTAATTAAAATTCTATTTTTAAATATTTAAAGTTTTAACAAAACTATTCAACAAAATAAACAAAAACACATATTTTGAAGGATAGCTTTTGTTTTGTCTTTTAAATTATTGAGGGAAGGTTGGCTGCAAGCGTTGCCCAGATGAGCTCCATGCTGGCATCATTCTCTCCCTCGTAACCTGCTGCATCAATTTTAGTGCCCCCCACCTCACTGTCCTGCACATTCCACTCAGGTGGTCCTTTTGTATCTCACAAATATTGTGCAGGAAGCAGTAGGCTACAACTAGGTTCGGCATGATTTTTAAATCATAATTTTGTTTCATCAAACAGTGCCAGCATCCTTTTAACCATCCAGAAACATTTTCTCCAGTTATCTGTGCAGAACTTAGGGTGTGGGTGTAGATGACCTTTTCTGGGGACAACTGAAGATGCTGGGTGTATTCTTTCATAAGCCAAGGGCGCAAAGGGTATGCTGCATCCCCAGATATGTGGTCACCACCCCATCTACGGTCACTGATTTCTGTCAAAAAGTGTTTTTGTCATTATACTGTAGAGGTGAGATAAGTGAAATCATGTGGGGGTCATGTATAAAGTTGTGTCTATTGTGCGCACATAGGAGGTATTTCCAAGTTGATCGCAGCAGGAAATTTTTTAGCAGTTGGGCAAAACCATGTGCACTGCAGGGGGGGCAAATATAACATGTGCAGAGAGAGTTAGATTTGGGTGTGGTGTGTTCAATCTGCAATCTAAATTGCAGTGTAAAAATAAAGCAGCCAGTATTTACCCTGCACAAAAACAAAATAACCCACCCAAATCTAACTCTCTCTGCACATGTTATATCTGCCTCCCCTGCAGTGCACATGGTTTTGCCCGAATGCTAAAAAATTTCCTGCTGCGATCAACTTGGAATTACCCCCATTTTGCGCAGCACCTCATACAGAAACATTTTAACATTCATAGCAGCTGCTACAACTCTTCAGCTAACAATATATTAAGTATTTAGTATTAAGTAAATTTCCACACCATTCTAGTATCTATTATGATTACGCAGAGGCTATGGCCCTCATTCCGAGTTGTTCGCTCGGTAAAAATCTTCGCATCGCAGCGATTTTCCGCTTAATGCGCATGCGCAATGTCCGCACTGCGACTGCGCCAAGTAAATTTGCTATGTAGTTAGGAATTTTACTCACGGCTTTTTCATCGTTCTGGCGATCGTAATGTGATTGACAGGAAATGGGTGTTACTGGGCGGAAACAGGCCGTTTTATGGGCGTGTGGGAAAAAACGCTACCGTTTCCTGAAAAAACGCAGGAGTGGCCGGAGAAACGGAGGAGTGTCTGGGCGAACGCTGGGTGTGTTTGTGACGTCAAACCAGGAACGACAAGCACTGAACTGATCGCAGATGCCGAGTAAGTCTGGAGCTACTCAGAAACTGCTACGAGGTGTGTAATCGCAATATTGCGAATACATCGTTCGCAATTTTAAGAAGCTAAGATTCACTCCCAGTAGGCGGCGGCTTAGCATGAGCAAATCTGCTAAAATCCGCTTGCGAGCGAACAACTCGGAATGAGGGCCTATGTTTCACCAGGTAAGTGAAGCCATCACATATGGCGTGGACACATTTGGCAACTAAGGCTGGGGGACATTACAGGGCCTGTAAACACATTACAATGGTACAGTATAACACATGAATATAGGTTTAGGGGAATTAATTATAAAAAGAACAATAGATTCTTACCTCTCTTTTCTTCAGCGATACTGGACAGATCTGAATTATTTATTTTATTATTTATTAACAGTTTCTTATATAGCGCATCAAATTCCATTGCGCTTTACAATTGGAAAAGTTGACAAGGACTCTGGCGTCATATGCCCGTCCAGGCCACCCTATAAAAGCAAATAAAAATTACAATTGAAACAATAAATAAATAAATAAATAAGTCGAAATGAAACACATTAGTAGAAATGTACTTACCAGTATCTGTGGTCCACTAAGGCCTGTAGGACAATCGAATGCCATCCTTTGCGGCTGTAATAGACTGCAGGATTGCCACGGGAGGTGATGATGGGTATGTGGGTCCCATCTATGGCACTAGCACACTGCAGATACCCACACTTTAGGAAGCCTTGGATAGTATCATCTAGGTGCTGTCCTTCTGGCAAGGAGATGAAACACTGGTACTAGGTATCCACAAATGCCCACGTCACCTGGTAGATGATCTTGCAGACTGTGGCAATCCCAACACTGAATAAACTGTAGTACTCTCCGGGGCTAGCATTCCACTAGAGGGCAATGGTTAATCTCCTGTTTGGTGCGATGGACTGTTGGTAGTTGGTTATCTGCATCATCAGTGCTGGTGCCTGAAATCCAATATATAGTAAAAGGTGGCACTTGACATCCGGAAGGGGTCCATCCACTGCTCCTCCTGAATAGCTTTCACGGTCTGTATGAAAGCTTCTCTGTGGCAGCAGTCTCTGACCCACATTCTGTGATTTCTCATGGTCCTCAATCTCAGAATGGATATGACACTGGATGTTATTAGTGCTCTCGTCCTGAGCAAATATTGGCATTGAGATCTGGCTCTCTCAGCCAAGAATTGCACTCTCCTCCTCGAGCCATTCAGAAGGTGACACAGGGTGAGAAGCTGCATCAAGCTCTCTGTAGCTGTATAAAACTGCAAAAAGCTAGGGAAAAAAGAGGAACTCCAGGTTACACACAGGTACTCCATTGGCCATCATTGCTGCAATGCTGTGAGCAGCCCCATTACTCCATTTTGTTTCCTTTTGTGGCCTCATCCTTGTCAGCCCTTAAAAAAGTCAATTTTTTATGACATCCATAGGGAAATGTACATTGTAAACAGTGTGAATGCCAAATTGCTTTCTCACAAATATTTAAAATGCCCGCTCTAATATATATTGCAGACGCCAGGCGCATCTTATTACCATATACGATAAAAGTGCGCTGTACATCGCAAAACACTGCATCCCATAAGAGAAAACAATACACCCACACATTGGGGTATATTTACTAAGGTCCCGATTTTGACCGAGATGCCGTTTTTTCTTCAAAGTGTCATCTCGGTAATTTACTAAGCAAAAATCACGGCAGTGATGAGGGCATTCGAAATATTTTGGAAGTCCTAGGAAAAAATCACGAATCAATACACCATCGGTCAAATACGCCTGCAATTTGGTAGAAATCGGGAATTTACTAAAAAGTGCAAATCACAAACACTACCAACAATAGCTAAACACTGCCGTGCAGAAATACAATTCGTAAAAAAGTGCTAAAAAAAACCAGACCTGCTTTTTTATCCCGTGTTTGGATAGGCATGCAGGGATCCATGAGATCCGTGTATGTTTATCAGTGGGAAGGGGATGGGAAAGTATAAATTTTTAGGAAAAAAATTGCGTGGGGTCCCCCCTCCTAAGCAAAACCAGCCTCGGGCTCTTTGAGCCGGTCCTGGTTGCAAAAATATGGGGGGAAAATTGACAGGGGTTCCCCATATTTAAACAACCAGCACCGGGCTCTGCGCCTGTTCCTGGTTCCAAAAATATGGGGGACAAAAAGCGTAGGGGTCCCCCGTATTTTTGAAACCAGCACCGGGCTCCACTAGCTGGACAGATAATGCCACAGCCGGGGGTCACTTTTATACAGCGCCCTGCGGCCGTGGCATTAAATACCCAACTAGTCACCCCTGGCCGGGGTACCCTGGAGGAGTGGGAACCCCTTTGATCAAGGGGTCCCCCCCCTCCAGCCACCCAAGGGCCAGGGGTGAAGCCCGAGGCTGTCCCCCCATCCAAGGGCTGCGGATGGGGGGCTGATAGCCTTTGTTGAAAGTGTTGAATATTGTTTTTAGTAGCAGTACTACAAGTCCCAGCAAGCCTCCCCCGCAAGCTGGTACTTGGAGAACCACAAGTACCAGCATGCGGCGGAAAACCGGGCCCGCTGGTACCTGTAGTACTACTACTAAAAAAATACCCCAATAAAAACATAAGACACACACCTTGAAAGTATAACTTTAATACATACATCCACACCACCATATACACATACTTACCTTATGTTCACACGAGGGTCGGTCCTCTTCTCCATGTAGAATCCATGGTGTACCTGTTGAAAAAATTATACTCACAAAATCCAGGGTAGAAGCCTCTTCTTCTTGTAATCCATTTGTAATCCACGTACTTGTCAAAATAAAAAAACGGACACCCGACCTCGAACTGAAAGGGGCCCCATGTTTTCACATGGGACCCCTTTCCCCGAATGCCAGAAACCCCCTCTGACTTATGTCTAAGTGGGTTTCTTCAGCCAATCAGGGAGCGCCACGTTGTGGCACCCTCCTGATCGGCTGTGTGCTCCTGTACTGTCTGACAGGCGGCACATGGCAGTGTTACAATGTAGCGCCTATGCGCTCCATTGTAACCAATGGTGGGAACTTTGTGGTCAGCGGTTGACCAAAAGTAACCTCACCGCTGACCACAAAGTTCCCACCATTGGTTACAATGGAGCGCATAGGCGCTACATTGTAACACTGCCATGTGCCGCCTGTCAGACAGTACAGGAGCACACAGCCGATCAGGAGGGTGCCACAACGTGGCGCTCCCTGATTGGCTAAAGAAACCCACTTAGACATAAGTCAGAGGGGGTTTCTGGCATTCGGGGAAAGGCGTCCCATGTGAAAACATGGGGCCCCTTTCAGTTCGAGGTCGGGTGTCCGTTTTTTTATTTTGACAAGTACGTGGATTACAAATGGATTACAAGAAGAAGAGGCTTCTACCCTGGATTTTGTGAGTATAATTTTTTCAACAGGTACACCATGGATTCTACATGGAGAAGAGGACCGACCCTCGTGTGAACATAAGGTAAGTATGTGTATATGGTGGTGTGGATGTATGTATTAAAGTTATACTTTCAAGGTGTGTGTCTTATGTTTTTATTGGGGTATTTTTTTAGTAGTAGTACTACAGGTACCAGCGGGCCCGGTTTTCCGCCGCATGCTGGTACTTGTGGTTCTCCAAGTACCAGCTTGCGGGGGAGGCTTGCTGGGACTTGTAGTACTGCTACTAAAAACAATATTCAACACTTTCAACAAAGGCTATCAGCCACCCATCCGCAGCCTTTGGATGGGGGGGACAGCCTCGGGCTTCACCCCTGGCCCTTGGGTGGCTGGAGGGGGGCCCCCCTAGATTAAAGGGGTTCCCACTCCTCCAGGGTACCCCGGCCAGGGGTGACTAGTTGGGTATTTAATGCCACGGCCGCAGGGTGATGTATAAAAGTGACCCCCGGCTGTGGCATTATCTGTCCAGCTAGTGGAGCCCGGTGCTGGTTTCAAAAATACTGGGGACCCCTACGATTTTTGTCCCCCGTATTTTTGGAACCAGGACCAGGCGCAGAGCCCGGTGCTGGTTGTTTAAATATGGGGGAATCCCTGTCAATTTTTTTCCCATATTTTTGCAACCTGGACCGGCTCAAAGAACCCGAGGCTGGTTTGGCTTAGGAGGGGGGACCCCACGCAATTTTTCTTTTAAGTTTAAACTTTTTTATTTTTTTTTACAAGGTGCACAATGAAGTCCAGCACGGATCTCTCAGATCCGGCCGAGATTCATTGTATTAAAGTCGGCAGTGTTTTACAAGTCACTCACGTAAAACACTGCCTAAAAAAACGAATGACATCGACATCGGAAAAACCGAAAATGCAGAATACGGCAGCTTAGTAAATTAGTCGTAATAAATTCAAAAAGTTGCATATTTACACTTTCGATGTCATTCGTGATTGAACTTTGACCTCAAATGGAAAATTACGAATGTTAGTAAATTTACCCCATTATCTGAGTTCCAAAGCTCATTGATGTATATATTTGTTATTAAAAGGATATGGATTCAATATATTACAATGTACAGTATACCTTTAGTTACAACTCATACAGTAAGCAGTTAATACATACAGTTACATACAGTTACATACAGTTACCGGCCAGCAATACAATACCATTCCCTCAATGCTTATGTCTCTCTCTCTCTCTAAAATCATGCTGGGACTCCATCTTACGCTGAGACCAAAACAGGAACTGAGCTCCTGTGTGCTCAGCAATGTGATATCTAGTTTTTGGGGGAGGGAACTTATTCATGATGAGTCACTAGCCTCTTTGTAAATGCTAAACAGGTTCAGCCTTGGGGACGTCCAAAGGGGCTGGCATGAGCTTCCTGTCCACTACCTGTTTGGAATATCTATTATTCTAATAAAAGTGATTTTAGCTTACATACATTAAATCATAATTATTTATTGCAATGTCCTACAACTTTATAACAAGTATCAAATGAATCTACACATTAATATGGTTGCTTTAATAGTAGATATGACCGGTCTATCTTACTACGTACAAATAATACACATACATGACATTACTTCATTATATAATTTTAAATCATCATGATGTCTGGCGCTTGATATTATTATAATTATGTACTGCATGAAATAAGTGTCGAATCCATCTCTGTGGCATGTCCGTGTAAATGCGTGTGTTACCATATATTGCTGTGCTCCCTGCGCGTATTTGCAAGTATAGCAACTCATAATGTGTGTAGTTTGTATGTTCTTTTTATGTAATATTTTTGATTTCGACAGCCCACCCTTTGGCAGCAAACAATAATTGCCATGAATTATTAACATTAGGAAAAAAAATATTTCATACAATAATCGGTGACCTAGACACAAGTATGTATTAATTTTGCAAATCAGACACTTGTCTATATTTGGGGAAGACAGGGAGGAGGACGAGACATCCTCTATATGCACTCGGCGGTCACGGGACCACTGGTTGGGTGTGGGACAACATTCAACCTATAGAGTATGCTGGGACAATGCTTTGGCCTATAATGTCTGATTTGCGATGAACATTTCACTCATACATGTACCTATGTCACTCATACATGTACCTACATCTTTGTACCTCGATTGAGGTTCTGCTGGGTAGATGAAGAAGACACAGACAAATCGTGACAGTTACATATAAAATTTTCATGATCTACATATTCCTATCATTTTCTGAACATTGTTTCCATTTCTGGAACGTATGCTAGGTCTGTTTAATCATTGAACAAGGGTTATAAGTAGTGTCCTTCCTAAATAACATAAACCTTCGGAGTTCGGGGAGAGCAACTCATAAACCTTTCTTCCACATATATTAATGAGCTCTTTATCTGCAATGTGTGAATAGCCATTGTCTGATTGTTCCTGATTACCTCTGAACTCCATAACTACTAGAACTTTGATTTTTCTCTGACTTTAACAAACTGATCGGCTAATCCTGGGATCCTATAAGGAAATCACTCCTTCCTCCAGAACCAGTTCCAGTCCCACACTCGACTCCTCATAAAAAAAACCTCGCAAAAATAGAATATCCTGAAAAGAAATGTTTGTCAGCGGGAAAGAGAGAAAAGAAAAATAGAAAAAAACAACTCTTGTTCATAACAAATCAATTACAATGACTGGTCTTTCTGCAGTCCTTTAGTACGCTCAGGTAGTGTTCAACAGTGCCGCCTCTCAGTCTTCACGGAACAGAGTCTCTGGCGATACTTTTGCGATCTCACTCCATCTACGAGTTCCTTCCGGACTACCGACTTTCCTGCAATGGGAATCGTGTACCCAAGTCTCTCTCTCGGCTACTTTCACTGGGATAGTGCTGTCAACAAAACTTGGTATGGTCCTTCCCACCTGTCTATTAGGCAACCTGAGCGTAAGAACAATCACACAGTCTCTTGGTTCACAATCAAGACAGTTAGTATTTGGCATACCAGCAATCAACAGTTTCAAGTTCTTTTGTCAAGTTCTCAAATGCTGGCTCATCTCAACAAGGTACTGTACTGTCACCTCATTGGTGTATTTCTGATCATTGGCCCTCATTCCGAGTTGTTCGCTCGCAAGGCGATTTTAGCAGAGTTACACACGCTAAGCCGCCGCCTACTGGGAGTGAATCTTAGCTTCTTAAAATTGCGAACGATGTATTCGCAATATTGCGATTACAAACTACTTAGCAGTTTCAGAGTAGCTTCAGACTTACTCGGCATCTGCGATCAGTTCACTGCTTGTCGTTCCTGGTTTGACGTCATAAACACACCCAGCGTTCGCCCAGACACTCCTCCGTTTCTCCAGCCACTCCCGCGTTTTTTCCGGAAACGGTAGCGTTTTTATCCACACGCCCATAAAACGCCGTGTTTCCGCCCAGTAACACCAATTTCCTGTCAATCACACTACGATCGCCGGAGCGAAGAAAAAGCCGTGAGTAAAAAAACTATCTTCATAGCAAAATTACTTGGCGCAGTCGCAGTGCGAACATTGCGCATGCGTACTAAGCAGAAAAACGCTGCGATGTGAAGAAAATTACCGAGCGAACGACTCGGAATGAGGGCCTTTGTGCGGATCAATCATGACATGAGGTTGTCTTCCAAAAACAACCAAAAAAGACACAAATACCAAAACCAAAATAAAACTAATTTCGAAGAGGGTGATTCGTTGAGTGAAGATCTGGGAGTGGTTCCGAAGCTACATAATACTAGTGGCAGTATCTATGATCACAATGGTACAATTTCAAGCTTTGCTCCTACTTCTAGGGGTACCATTATCTACACACAAATTTCTGCGCAATTTTTCTTTGCGGTAAACACAGCAGCATCCGTGGTGGCAGGAAATGCCTCTACCCAGTTTGAGAAAACATCAGTGCACACCAATACATAACAATAATTCCTAAAGGGTGTTAACTGTACGACGTCGATTTGTATTTCCTGAAAAGATCCGTCTGCAGGAGGGATATGGGATGGCTCTGTTGGTATTGCTTTACCAATATTCTTCCTCAAGCAAGCAAGACAGGCCATTGCCTCTTACCTGCATGAGAATAGAATCCTGGCGCACACCAGTAGGCTCTCATCAGCCTGCACCTACCCTCTTTGCCTAGATGAGTCAGACCGTGTGCCACCTCAGCTAGACTTGGAAGGTATGCTCTGGGGGCTACTGGCTTACCGTGTCCACCTGCCCACAGTCCTGAGGACTCCTGGCCATACCCCTTTGTCCTCCAGACTGCCTTTTCCTGTAGGGAACACACATTTTTTCATTTTAATTTACTATCGTGTGTTTGCAATGTAGAGTACCATGAGCATAACTCAAAAAAAAAGAAAAAAGAAACATCTCTAGAGGAGAGAAAGAAGAAGAAAATGAAAAAGAAAATGTCAGGTTTGCCATTCACCAACAGGCATATCAGAGTCTATACAAAATTTCCCTTCATCAGTATTCCCATTCTCCACCCTTTGTGCCTGACAAGGCACACTGCAGTAATATTGGTGTTATCGTGCTGTTGAGATATACTGGGTTCGGGCAGAACTCTGAAGGACCTAGGCATGTGGAGTTTGAACTGTAATTGGGTCCATGTATTGTACCACCCTGTGTGAATGCAAAAGATGAAAAGGAAACTGTAGAGAAACAGAATAGAGGTTGGTGACAGATGAGTTTGTAGAGGTGAAGATTTTATAAAAATTTTGACAACTGGATTGGGCACTATGGGGAAGTGATTCTCTACTTGGTCTACTCCCCTTAAAAAAAATTCTGTGTTTATCATATCGCTATTGGGACTATCCCAGCCATCAATCCAGTGTCCTGTCCATCCTAAGTTCATAGGGAACTCGGTATCTGTGAGATAATTTCCTCTACCTGTGATGGACATGCATCTAGAACAGTAGAATGCGACATTAGTTTTCGTGGGTGTCTAACATACTTTGTACTTCCTGTGCGGGAGCATAGTATATGTATATCATATCTTTCAAAATTAAGTTCATCAGGGGCCATTTCTGCTAGGAAAAAGAAGCAAAAGTTTAGAGGCCCCATCTAAACCCCAGCAAGTTTTGTCAAAGGGTAATGTTGCATTTATTTTGTTCTTCCCATTAGCCGAATCTGTGTTTTCTATATGACTTATGATTCCTTACTATATGTCCCTTGGTCCCGTCTATGTGTTTAATAATGTGGCTTGTGTTTTCTGTCTAGGGGATCTATATTGACTATGTGTCCTACTACTCCTACAATCTCTGGCAAAATGCCCTTCCTTCCTACAAGTGTAACATATTATTGACCATTAGGGATCTGGGATTTGGACTGATGGGTCTTTCCTGTATGTGCCAGTATACTTACCGTCCTCAACCTCTCCACCTGTTGTTCTCTGCGCCTAGCACTATTCTTGTGATGTTCAATAGCACACTATCTAAGATTAGCTACTGTGACCCCTTTGCAATTTTGCAAAGAAGTCTGCACCCTGACACTCAATGCCTTATTGAGCCCGTCCATTTGCACAGAGACAGCCACCTCCCATTTGCCGAATTAGTGTTTACCAGTGATCTTATCCAGATGGAGAGTTTTCTATTACTGCAAGAGACAAAAACAAAAAAAAAGTTTAACAAGCTTCTAGGTCATGCGAAGTAGTCATTCAATCCTTCTCATCCCATATTAAGGGTCTGTACATGGTCCAACAAACATTTCCGAGCTCATCTTTACTAGGGACATTACTAGGAATGAATACTTCTTATATGGTAACTGAAAGAAATACCGGGGGTTACCTTGTCTCTGTCCACTTTCCTACTGGCAAATACAAATGTGCGGACAGGTTTTTCTCCATTTCTGACGTTACTTTCTTGATTTTTTTTTATTATTATTTTTTTTGTTTTACTATATAAATATGTACACGAATGATACCATACTTACCTGTTCCACTGGTCTCAGCCACTTCCCCCACAGGCTACTGCTCTTCTTTTACCGGTTGGATACTCCTCTGGGGGCATGAGAAATGGCTGAAAACAATCAGGTCACCTTCTCCTCCTAAATAAAACTTCAACATTCATTAGTACATATATAGGTTACAGTCATATTTTTCATATTTTTATTATTTTATATAGTTTGTATGCTGGCCGTAACTGCTTCCACATCTACATATGGCGGTGTACTTGCATTCTCTTTTTTTCTTCCTACTTGTTTATTGTTGCTACAAGTTCAAACAGTTCTTATATTTCCATTCTTGTCTTATATGACTTTGGTTAGACATACCACCTGCAATACCTTAGGATCAAACTCACCAACCCCTCTTGCTGCCACAGGTTTAAACACTTTGCATGTCTGACCCTTTGTTTTCTGGATTTTATCAGACATATCCTTATCCTTAAGTTCTGCAATACCTTTGGTTCAAAGCTGCTCACCTTAGAGAATGATACCCTATCTTTGTCAGTCATTGCAAAACGCCTTCGTGTGTGAACCATACTTTTCACACATAATAAACCTTGCTGACCCTCTCGGTCGCAATTCTGACCTTCTCGGTCCCGAGTCTGACCTTCTCGGTCCCAACTTGTCTTCAGCCTGATCCCTAGCTACCAAACGCCCACTGCTTGTGCAATTGGCTCCCATCGCGGACTTTTTGCCAATAAACGCAATCCCCAATGCACACCGCAGATAGACGGTGAAAGACACCTAGCGCTTTCACTCGCTCCTTCTCCGCTGAGTACCACGACTCACTCCAATAGTGAACACCGCATACCCAGTGAGGCCATATCTAGTTTCTATTTACTGGAAGTGTTAGGAGTGACTTACCTTTCCCAGTAAATATCCGCCGCTGGAGGTTTTCCTGAGAGAGACCAGCGAAAAACTCCCTATACACTTTTTATACACAAATCACGCTTGCGTATGCTCTATACAGCGCTAATGATACCGCGATTCTACGCAAAAGCTCGTAAAAGGGGTATCAAGTTGCGCTATCACACCTACAAACGCGCGGTCCAATCGCACAGCGTATAGGTTCTTGTTACCTATCTGCCGTACAACCACGGGTCAATGTACAAACTGTAACCCTCAGCTAGGAGCGTAACAAAAAACCTTTTTACTTCAATACTACACAATGCACAATTCCCTATTACACTCCTCTGCAAATCTCCTCACGATTTGCATATTTCAATCTATATTAACATGAGTCAGCTGCCTCACGCCACCAAGCCTCCACTTACTTGATGTACCACACTACGGGATCCCGAATTCCCTGGGTTCAATATCCACTCACTCCAACGTTCGCTCACTCAAATACACTTT
Organism: Pseudophryne corroboree; assembly: GCF_028390025.1. Classification (NCBI taxonomy): domain Eukaryota; kingdom Metazoa; phylum Chordata; class Amphibia; order Anura; family Myobatrachidae; genus Pseudophryne; species Pseudophryne corroboree. The sequence goes on along the minus strand of NC_086447.1, from coordinate 309,524,948 downwards.
GGTTTTTCTGTACAGAAAATTTCAATTCATTCAGATAGGCAGCTTTACCCCAGAGGCAATACAGTTTTTAAACTAAATTTAGAGTAACCTGCTTTTGAAATCTGATAGTTATGTGCTATTGTATTAAATGTCTACTATCCCACCTTTGAACTAAACAACACTATTGTGTAAATTGTACTTAGTGCTCGCATTCTTATGCACTTTGCGTACACACGCGACCGTGCGTGTCTCTTATGCTGCGTGCGGAGTCCTTTACTTTGTCCGAGACATGTGTAAAAAACCCTGCGTCCGCAATAAAACAAATGACACAGCTCTATAAATGTGAACAATACTAATTACTATTGCCCACTAGACACAACTTGTTCTTTATAAACTTTTATGCAGACCTGCGTTTGTATCTTTACACTTACTTCCTTAAAATACTGTTATTTCAAATTTACCTATATAGCAACAAATGTATCCTATTTCACACAGATCTAAAATGACTCTAGCAATAATCAGTAATTTAAATGATATGATTCAGATTGGATAGCTATCTTGCAGAACATACACTGATATAAATATACACATAATTATAATAATATTATATATATGTACCATTCACTGGTCTCCTATGAGACACCTTGCCTCTTATTTGCATATCAAAGCTATTTGCTTTTCCACTGCTAAAAAAAAGCAGTTACACAGGTTAATTTGCATTTCAATGGCTATCTTCCCTAGTAAGCAGATTCTACAAGTCTTGGAAGGAAAAAACCAAAACCAACGCTTTCCTTTTTCTATCTATGTGCAATTTATTTTTTACCAAGCCAAGCATTTATCTTACCAATTACTCTCACTAGGCCCAACTGAAACTATTTGTAATTGACTATTGCATGGGTTAAATAAATTCATTAATAACTCATAAATGGTTTTTGATGTGACCAAGGAAACTGATTATTCTGAGCAGACTGAAAATCAGCTATTTAGAAAATGACCTTCCTAAAATGGCCACTGCTCCTCCCCCTTCCATATCCATGAGGTTTACACAAAATGGTGGACAGGCCATGTGGTTAGTCCAAAATGGAGGACAGACCATGCGGCTTCCATTGTCACAAAGAAATCACACATTATACAAGCCCCTGAAGTTATTTTAGGCCTGAGTTAAAAAAAACTATATCAAGGCTATGCAGCAACTTTTAAATGTACTTTTACCTACTTAACAGATAAACAATCCAATCTGAATCAAACACAATATGACTTATTTGAACTTTGTTTTGCAACAATAAAAATACATTTTAGCATCTTAAATATTATGAGAAACGCATTGTCCCTTGAAATTTCATATCATTGGCTTACTGATATCACAACAATATACGTGGATGTTGTTTTCATCAGCGTCGCAATGCGTCCATCGGAGCCGGTCGTTTACAGACGCGTTTGTAATGTACAGTGCATCATTAAGACCCTAATATTGCGGACCAGCCCCATCTGTGAATTCCAAATTGCTTTCTCACAAATATTTAAAATGCCCGCTCTAATATATATTGCAGACGCCAGGCGCATCTTATTACCATATACGATAAAAGTGCGCTGTACATTGCAAAACACTGCATCCTATAAGCAAAAACAATACACCCACACATTATCTGAGTTCCAAAGCTCATTGATGTATATATTTGTTATTAAAAGGATATGGATTCAATATATTACAATGTACAGTATACCTATAGTTACAACTCATACAGTAAGCAGTTAATACATACAGTTACATACAGTTACATACAGTTACCGGCCAGCAATACAATACCATTCCCTCAATGCTTATGTCTCTCTCTCTCTCTCTAAAATCATGCTGGGACTCCATCTTATGCTGAGACCAAAACAGGAACTGAGCTCCTGTGTGATCAGCAATGTGTTATCTCGTTTTTGGGGGAGGGAACTTACTCATTCATGATGAGTCACTAGTCTCTTTGTATATGCTAAACAGGTTCAGCCTTGGGGACATCCAAATGGGCTGGCCTGAGCTTCCTGTCCACTACCTGTTTGGAATATCTATTGTTCTAATAAAAGTGATTTTAGCTTACATACATTTAATCATAATTATTTGTTGCAATGTCTTGCAACTTTATAACAAGTATCAAATGAATCTACACATTAATCTGGTTGCTTTAATAGTAAATATGACCGGTCTATCTTGCTCCGTTCAAATAATACACATACATGACATTACTTCATTATCTAATTTTAAATCATCATGATGTCTGGCGCTTGATATTATTATAATTATGTACTGCATGAAATAAGTGTCGAATCCATCTCTGTGGCATGTCCGTGTAAATGCGTGTGTTACCATATATTGCTGTGCTCGCTGCGCGTATTTGCAAGTATAGCAACTCATAATGTGTGTAGTTTGTATGTTCTTTTTATGTAATATTTTTGACTTCGACAACAGGGTTTGAAGCTGGGTCCAACCTAAGATTGTCCCGTGTACGACCCAGGATTTTGGTATAAAAGGGGTATAGGTATACCGCACCCAGACTGATTTTGTTACTATTTGTTACACAATGGTTCACTACAGTTCAGTTACTGTGTAGGGCTCTTGCAATGGTTCCTGTTAGGTATTATGTAGCTAGGCTTGTGTGGGTGGTCTATGTTCTTTTGCAGAAGTTGGTCGAGAGTGTAGTGAGATTCTAATCAAGGTAACAAATGTAGTTTTGTGAGTATGGTCTATATTATGTGTTGGTTCTATTGGCTTGGACTATTTAATGCATATGGATGCTAGGACAGACCCTCTGTGTAACAACTGTCTTACCCGTAAACCAAGTCTATTTGTTGCACATGGGTGTTCACAATGACTTATAAGGCTGCCAGGCAGGTGCTACTGGTGGGTTCACCATAGTGTGAAAACACATAGGGGTGAAGACTAGGGTTTGAGTGATGACCATTACTACTGTAGCTCCAGCCACTGATGTGGTCCCTTCCTTGTCATTGTCTGTGTTGTATCTGTCCTACCACCCGGTGTATTGGGTTCTCACATCTTTTGCTTTGCAGAGAGTCATTCAACAGGACCATCTGCAACATGTCAGTGGTTTGAAGGTGACAGCAGGTGGGGAAAGTAAGTAATAACCATACTTAGCTCACACTCCCCGCACACCTCTTCACAGGTTTATGAGTCCAGACATGTCAGTACAGCGTAAAATATGATATCAAACTCTTTTATTGATATAATTTGTAAGAAAAGCTCAGTGGGTATGATTACCTGTTAAGCATATAATAAAATAATACAACATATAACAAAGAATAGGCTATGAATGTCTAATTCTACTGATGTCTTTGTATAATTACCTTAAAGGAAATTTATACTAATCTACAGTAGTTCAGAGCATTCTGCAGAACAGATTAGATAGTGGCAATACTGTAGTACAAAGGCTTCAAAAATATACACTTCTCGAATATTGACCTTCAGTAGCACTAGATAAAAGAAAATGATTTAAGAATGCACAAACCTCAGAAAGACTTTACCTTACTTTGTATATTATTTCTACAGTAGCTATTGCTCTCTGTGTATAGTTCTTTATGAGCTTTTGAAGATGAGCTTCAAAAAGAATTGTACAAATGGCTTATTTAAATTGTCTTGTTTGAATAATCACCAGTGGTTCTCTTGTATACATACTAAATGTCCAGTTGTAGCAGATTGATCCTAAAGAAATGTCTTTAGAATTGAGAACAGCATGTACATTATGAATTCAGGTTTTTTTTTTTGCTGTATGCAAAATATTAATTTAATACTTTCTGTTTAAAGCGGAAACTCTAATATTAGCATTTCTCATACGTCCTAGAGGATGCTGGGGATGCTTCAAGAACCATGGGGTATAGACGGGATCCGCAGGAGACATGGGCACTTTAAGACTTTAAAAGGGGTGTGAACTGGCTCCTCTCTCTATGCCCCTCCTCTAGACTCCAGTTAGATTCTGTGCCCAGTGACACTGGATGCACACTGAAGAGCTCTACTGAGTTTCTGAGAAAAAAGACTTTGTTAGGTTTGTTATTTTCAGGGAGACCTGCTGGCAACAGGCTCCCTGCATCATGGGACTGAGGGTAGAGAAGCAGACCTACTTCTCTGAGTTCAAAGGCTCTGCTTCTTAGGCTACTGGACACCATTAGCTCCAGAGTGTCCGATCACTTGGTGCGCCTAGCTGCTCGTTCCCGGAGCCGCGCCGTCACCCCCCTTGCAGAGCCAGAAGACAGAAGCCGGGTGAGTAAAAGAAGATCAGAAGACTTCAGTGACGGCAGAAGACGGCTTTTGAGGTACCGCGCAGCGGGCGCGCTGCACGCCATGCTCCCACATACAGAACGGCACTGAAGGGTGCAGGGCGCAGGGGGGGCACCCTGGGCAGCATAAATCCTCAAAAATACGACTGGCAGAAGTGTATAAAGTGCCTGAGCACTAATTACAGCCCCCCGCCAGTATAAATATCCAAAATTAAGCGGGACTGAAGCGCCCCATTAAGGGGGCGTGGCTTAGCCCTCACAGATCTGACCAGCGCCATTTTCTCTTCACAGAAGCTGTAGAGATGCTGATCCTGGCCTCCCACACTGCTGTACAAGTAACAGGGTGCAAAACGGGGGGGAAAGAGGGGACAAGAGATTTGGTGCTAATTATTTGATTGTAAAAGCGCTAACAGGTCTGGGCAGTAGTTTACTCGCTTCAGAACCGGGATAGGCGCTGGGTTGTGAGCTGGCAGAACTCCCTCTGTGTTTCTCTAGCAGGCTTTGTTGTGGGTCTGTCTCCTATAGCCCCAGTGTGGTTGTGGGTGTCGGTACGTGTGTGTCCACATATCTGAGGCTGAGTGCTCTTCCCAGGAGGAGGCTGGAGTGGGGACAGTAAAAGTTGGCGGAGTGAATGATTTGGTAAATATGTTGAGTGTTTTGAATGCAAATGTGGCTCAGTTGACTAAGAGATTAGATAAATCTGAGTTTAAGAACCAGACATGGAGGAAATCCATGGAAGATGCATTGTCACAAGCTCAGACCCCTTCGGGGTCACAGAAACGTGCATTTACCCAGATAACAGATACGGATACCGACACGAACTCTAATTCCAGTGTCGACTATAGTGATGCCAGATTGAATCCTAAACTGGCTAAGAGCATTCAGTACATGTTGCATATAACGGAGGACCCTGCTGTTCCTGATACTAGGGTCTGTATGAACTGAACGCTCTTTTTAAAAAGGCTTGGTAAAATCCTGATAAGAAGGTACAGGTTCCCAAAAGAATTCCAGTGGCATATCCGTTTCCCTTTGGGGACAGGGAAAAGTGGGAATCAACCCCCACGGTGGACAAAGCTCTATCGAAAAAGGTGGCGCTTCCGTCTCCTGACACGGCAGCCTTAAAGGATCCTGCGGATCGTAAGCAGGAAAATACACTAAAATCCATTTATGTCACTACGGGTTCGCTACTCAGGCCTGCCGTTGTTTCGGCATGGGTGAGTAGCGCTATTGAAAAGTGGGCAGATAACTTGTCATCTGAGATAGATACCCTAGACAGGGATAGCGTGCTTTTGACTCTGGGTCATATCAGGGACGCTGCAGCATATTTAAAAGAAGCTGTAAGTGATATTGGCCTTTTGGGATCAAGGGCCAATGCCATGGCAGTCTCAGCTAGGAGAGCATTGTGGATTCATCAATGGAATGCTGATGCTGACTCTAAGAAGGCGATGGAGTCTTTACCGTTTAACGGTAGTGTCTTATTTGGTGACGGCCTCACTGACCTGGTATCTACGGCTACCACGAGTAAGTCATCATTTTTACCTTATGTTCTTGCACAACAGTAGAAAACGTCCCACTATCAGATGCAGTCCTTTCGGCCCCATAAATTCAAAAAAGGACGAGGGTCCTTATTCCTTGCTGCGAGAGGAAGAGGAAGGGGAAAAAGGTCACAGGCTGTGGCAAGTTCCCAAGAGCAGAAGTCCTCTCCGGCTTCTACCAAATCCACCGCATGACGCTGGGGTTCCTCTGCGGGAGTCCGCACCGGTGGGGGCACATCTCAAACTCTTCAGTTAGGTCTGAGTACACTCGGACCTGGATCCTTGGATATTAGAAATAGTAACCCGAGGGTACAAATTAGAGTTTCAAGACGTGCCCCCTCACCGATTTTTCAAATCGGCCTTGCCAGCTTCTCATCTAGAAAGGGAGGTAGTATGTGCTGCAATACTAAAGCTGTGTCAAAATCAAGTCATTGTCACAGTTCCCCCGTCACAACAGGGGGAGGGTTTTTATTTGAGTCTGTTTGTGGTCCCGAAGCCGGATGGCTCAGTCAGACCAATTCTAAACCTAAAATCCCTCAATTTCTTTCTGAAAAAATTCAAATTCAAGATGGAATCTCTCCGAGCAGTGATCTCAAGTCTGGAGGAAGGGGATTTTATGGTGTCGGTCGACATAAAGGATGCTTACTTGCACGTTCCCATATATCCTCCACATCAGGCATATCTGATGTTTGCTGTTCAGGATTGTCATTACCAATTTCAGACGTTACCGCTTGGTCTGTCCACAGCACCACGGATTTTCACCAAGGTTATGGTGGAAATGATGGTTCTCCTGCGCAAGCAGGGAATTACAATTATCCCGTACTTGGACGATCTCCTCATAAAGGCGAGATCCAAGGAGCAATTGAAAAAAAATGATGATTTCTCACTGACGATTCTGCAACAACATGGTTGGCTCCTAAACTTGCCAAAATCACAGTTGGTTCCGTTGACATGGCTGTCGTTCCTGGGTATGATACAGAATTACAGAGAGTTTTTCTTCCAGTGGAAAAGGCTCTGGAGTTACAGAACATGGTTAAACAGATTCTGAAACCAGCAAAGGTGTCAGTTCTTCAATGCACTCGGTTGCTGGGGAAGATGGTGGAGGCCTACGAGGCCATTCCATATGGCAGGTTCCGTGCCAGGGTGTTTCAGTGGGACCTGTTGGACAAGTGGTCCGGGTCTCACCTGGACATGCACCGGAAAATAATCTTATCTTCGAGGACCAGGATCTCCCTTCTGTGGTGGCTGCACAGTTCTCACCTTCTGGAGGGACGCAGGTTCGGGATTCAGGATTGGATCCTGGTGACCACAGATGCAAGTCTCCGAGGCTGCGGAGCAGTCACACAGGGGAGAAACTTTCAGGGAAAATGGTCAAGCCAGGAAGCTTGTCTACAAACCGCCAGGGCGGAATAAAGAGCAGAGCGGCGATGGGCGAGGCCACAAAAGTTCTTCGCTGGGCAGAAAGACATGCAAGCGCTCTGTCAGCAGTCTTCATTCCAGGAGTTGACAACTGGGAAGCAGACTTCCTCAGCAGACACGATCTCCATCCAGGAGAGTGGGGTCTTCATCAAGAGGTCTTTGCAGAAGTGACAAGTCGTTGGGGAATTCCTCAAATAGACATGATCGCGTCCCGCCTCAACAAGAAACTTCAGAGATATTGTTCCAGGTCGAGGGACCCTCAAGCAATGGCGGTGGACGCCCTAGTGACACCGTGGGTGTTTCCGTCGGTCTATGTGTTCCCTCCATTTCCACTCATTCCAAAGGTGATAAAGATTATAAGAAGAACAAGGGTTCAGGCGATACTCATTGTTCCAGACTGGCCAAAGAGGGCCTGGTATCCAGATCTTCAGGAGTTACTCATAGAAGATCCCTGGCCTCTTCCTCTACGGGAGGACCTGTTACAACAAGGTCCGTGCGTGTATCAAGACTTACCGTGGCTGCGTTTGACGGCATCGCGGTTGAAAGCCAAATCCTAGCCAGAAAGGGTATTCCCAGTGAAGTCATTCCGACTCTTCTTCAGGCTAGAAAGGAAGTAACGGCAAAGCATTACCACCGTATTTGGAGAAAACATGCGTCTTGGTGTGAATCCAAGAAGGCTCCTACGGAAGAATTTCAGCTGGGGCGTTTGCTCCATTTTTTGCAAGCAGGTGTGGATGCGGACCTAAAGTTATGCTCTATTAAAGTACAAATTTCTGCCTTATCAATTTTCTTTCAGAAAGAATTGGCCTCCCTTTCAAAAGTTCAGACCTTCGTGGAAGGTGTGCTGCACATCCAACCTCCGTTTGTGCCTCCTGTGGCACCGTGGGATCTTAATGTGGTATTGCAGTTCCTGCAATCTCATTGGTTTGAACCTTACGTAAGGTTGAGTTAAAATTCCTTACTTGGAAAGTAGTCATGTTGTTGGCCTTGGCATCCGCAAGGCGGGTATCTGAATTGGCGGCTTTGTCTCACAAAAGCCCCTATTTAATCTTCCATGCTGATAGAGCAGAGTTGAGGACTCGTCAGCAATTTCTACCAAAAGTGGTTTCATCATTTCACGTAATCCAGCCTATTGTGGTGCCAGTGGCTACTGGTGCAATGGCGGAATCGAAGTCTCTCGATGTGGTCAGAGCTTTGAAAGTCTATGTTGCCAGAACGGCTCAGATTAGGAAAACAGAGGCTCTGTTTGTCCTGTGGGCTCCCAACATGATTGGGGCTCCTGCTTCTAAGCAGACTATTGCGCACTGGGGGTGTAGTACGGGTGACCGGCGGTCTCCTGACCGCCGGTCACCTTACCGACACCGGGATCCCGGCAGCATACCGACGCCGGGATCCCGGCGGGGAAGGGCGAGTGCAGCAAGCCCCTTGCGGGCTCGGTGGCGACCTGCGGTCGCCACGGGTTCTATTCCCACTCTATGGGTGTCGTGGACACCCACGAGTTGAAATAGTCCCTGTTGGTCGGCATGCCGACCATCGGGATAGTGAGCCGTCGGGCTCACGGAGGAGGTCATGTGACTGTCGGTCAGCCGACCGGCGGTCACATGACTACCACCCGCGCACTGGATCTGTAATACGTTTCAGCAGGCTCTTTCAATGGCAGGATTGCTGTTACCGAAATCGGTGAAAGCCCATTCTACCAGAAAGGTGGGCTCATCCTGGGCGGCTGCCCGAGGAGTTTCGGCATTACAGCTTTGCCGAGCTGCTGCTTGGTAGGGTTCAAACACCTTTGCGAAGTTTTACAAGTTTGATACCCTGGCTGAGGAGGACCTCTTGTTTGGTCAATCGGTGCTGCAGAGTCATCCGCACTTTCCCGCCCGTTCTAGAGCTTTGGTATAAACCCCATGGTTCTTGAAGCATCCCCGGCATCCTCTAGGACGTATGAGAAAATAGGATTTTAATACCTACCGGTAAATCCTTTTCTCTTAGTCCGTAGAGGATGCTGGGCGCCCATCCCAGTGTGGGCTGTATCTGCAGTTTGGTTTTGGTTACTCTCATGTTGAGTTAAGTACAGTCAGTCTGTGGCTGAGGTTGGTAATGCCGTTGCATGCGTTGTTGTTGATTGCCATGTTGTACGGCATGTTTGAGGTGTGAGCTGGTATGTATCTCACCTTAGTTTTAAAAATTAAATAAATCCTTTCCTCGAAATGTCCATCTCCCTGGGCACAGTTCCTATAACTGGAGTCTGGAGGAGGGGCATAGAGGGAGGAGCCAGTTCACACCCCTTTTAAAGTCTTAAAGTGCCCATGTCTCCTGCGGATCCCATCTATACCCCATGGTTCTTAAAACATCCCCAGCATCCTCTACGGACTAAGAGAAGAGGATTTACCGGTAGGTTTTAAAATCCTATTTTTAACTCTTCAGGTGGGAGTTATCAAAGCCATGGCATAGCAGTTCCCATAGGATTCCATGGGTCTGAGATTTGCCCGTATGCAGCAAGCTCTTGAATAGATTCCAAGGATTGTGCCCAATAGGCAATACTGTTGCCTAAAGAAACCTGTTGGCTTCTTATCGCTCCTAGATAAGGAACAGACAGACAGACAGATCCCTCTTCTTCCCTGTGTCTTGCTCATGCACTGGCCGATGGACACAAATACTCATTAGAACTCCCTGGTCATAAATCCAGAAGTCACTTCTTTGCCAGGACTACTCAAATACTGGAATAGCTGTCAATGAGGGAGAGGAATAAGGATTCATGCATACTGGTACTAAATAAATAATAAAGCATGCACTGTCTACTCACTAATTCACATTGCATTGTGAATACGTTTACCTCAGCCAAATTAATCCTTTGTAGAAAATTTAGATGACTTTACCAATGAGAGCAATTTTTACCCTAGTGTGTCCATTGTATAACCTATCAATGTACATTCTGTTTAAAGAATGTTATTTTCAAACTGAATGTCACATTGCAATTCTGTAATTAGCAGGCCAAGTGATTTAACTAAGCTATAAGACATTTGGGGGGGTCATTCCGAGTTGATCGCTAGCTACTGTTTTTTGCAGCACAGCAAACAGGTTACTACTGCACATGCGTTTGCACCGCAATGCGCAGGCGCATCGTACGAGTACAAAGCAGATCATTGCTGGGCGATGGATTTAACGAAGAATCCATTCACACAGCCGATTGCAAAGAGATTGACAGGAAGAGGGCGTTTGTGGGTGGCAACTGACCGTTTTCAGGGAGTGTTTGGAAAAACGCAGTCATGTCCAAATGTTTGCAGGGCGGGAGTCTGACATCAATTCCGGGCCCAAAAAGACTGAAGTGATGGCAAGGGCTGAGTAAGTCCAGAGCTACTCAGAAACTGCAAAAAACTTTTTCGTCCCGCTCGGCTGCACATGTGTTTGCACACTTGCAAAGCAAAAATACACTCCCCCGTGGGCAGCGACTATGCGTTTGCGCGGCTGCTAAAAGTAGCTAGCGACCGATCAACTCGGAATGAGGGCCTTGGTCTGGTTGTAAAGAATGTATGTTTACTATACACAGCAGGAGGTCTATCTTCCTGACCATCCTCATTCAAGAGACATTACATCCAGGGTGGTGTTGAATTCTTTTGAAGGAAGGTGACAGAAATTTCTTAAGAAGCTCATATGGTCAGGCAAATCTCTTTCCTCACAATGTCCATAAAAATGTCCAAAATATTGACAAGTCACAGGCCATAGCCTTCTAACATAATGAAACAGATAATTAAGTGACCTTGCTTGTTTGGCAGAGAAACCATGTTTACAGGAACAAAGAGACTTTACACCTAGGCTGCAATCAATTTTGGTATTGAAAGAGTTAAAACCCACGAGGATGAGGGCTTTGGAGTAGCTGTCAGGGGGGATAGGAATGAGATGCACCCAGCACAAGTTGTTCACTACCTGAAGAGAAGTCAGCTACTACTGTATATGACTGTGGGGTGCATCAATCTATTTCTGTAATCTCTTCCACAGCAAAAATCTAGGTTTCATGCAAAAGCAACTATAATTTCTGAATTTATTCCTATTTTTATTTCTTAAATTGTTTTCAAATCATTACCTGTATGTCACTGTCAGTGAGCCAGTGGAGAAGTTGCCCATGGCAACCAATCAGCTGTTCTGCATACTTTTATACTCGTATGCAAATTATAAATGTTACATCAATGCTGGTTGGTTGCCAATGTGAAGGGGGTTGCCTCCTCCGGCCGTGCATCGCGGTGGGCAGGCCCTAGCCTGGAGGGGCTTGCATCCGAAAGGATTTAAGCTCCTCCAATCGCGACGCCTGATTTTGAACGGCGCGCCAAGCGCGAGCTCGCCGCGGCGGGCCTATCAGGGCCCACCGCGGCGAGCCAATCGGAGCTCGCCGCGTCATAGCTCCGCCCGCTCCCAGCGTCATATAAGAGACGCTGCGGATCGGGAAGGGGCAGTCGAGCGTCGGACGGAGAAGAAGGAAGAGCTCCTGAGGAAGAAAGAAGACCTCCCGCGGAAGACAGAAGATCCGGCGGCGGCAGCGGCGGCGGAGCGGAAGAAGAGGAGGAAGGTGTAGGCGGAGGGCGGCGACCAGCGGCGGAAGTCCGGCGGAGAGTGCTGCAGCGTGTGGAGAGCAAAAGAGCTAACGAGACAGGTAGGCGGCCTTGGGCCACCTCCACCTACCTCTGAGTCCACCCTAGAGCACCAGGGACAGGCGCTAGGCCTGCAGGGATAATCAGGCCCCTTCGGCCTGCGCCCACGGTAGGCGGGCCTCCTGCCTGAGCCCTCTTCCAGGCCACCGGCCTGTGCCCCCCTCCCAGGCCTCCGGCCTGCGCCTCACTCCCAGGCCTCCGGCCTGTGCCCCTCTCCCAGGCCTCCGGCCTGCGCCTCACTCCCAGGCCTCCGGCCTGCGCCCCTCACCCAGGCCTCCGGCCTGCGCCCCTCACCCAGGCCTCCGGCCTGCGCCCCTCACCCAGGCCTCCGGCCTGCGCCCCTCACCCAGGCCTCCGGCCTGCGCCCCACTCCCAGGCCTCCGGCCTGTGTCCCTCACCCAGGCCTCCGGCCTGTGCCCTCACTCAGGCTCCCAGGCCTACTGCCTTACACGGGACCCGGGGCAATTTCTGTGCAGACCGGCCCGGATCGGCTGGAAGTGGGCTGTGCGGCAGCTTCCGAGGGGTCCGTGGCCGGTGTTAGGAGCCGACCGGCCCCACGCGGTGTATACTCCAGGAGATTCGGAAGTGTGGAGTAACGTCCCCGTCCCACACGTCGCCATCCCCCGGTCGTCTGGAGTGGGCAACCGTCTGCTCTGGACCCCCGTTCCCCATTGAGAGCAAAAGGCAGTGGCCAGTGTCCAGCACCTGGTAGGTAGGACTGGTTAGTCGGGGTACGCGTTTGGGCCGGGGAAATTGTTCTACTGGCTTGTTGGTTAGTGAATGTGTTTAATTCGTCCAGTCTCTGCTAGTTTGGGATAGAACTAGTAGCCTCAGTTGTCGTAGACTGTTTGTTCAGGCAGGCGTAGTTGGCTGTAGTAGATGTTAGCCGTTAGTGTAGCCTGTAGTTAGGGAGGCTGCTCTTCTTGCCCCAACAGGAGCGGAAAGGCGCGACAATCAAGGTGACCAGCAAGTCGGAAGTGAGTATTACTCTGTGTCTGTTTTGTCATCACCCCGTATAACCGGTCGGGGGTCTGCTCACGGACGTGAGGACCCCCCTCACCACACAACGTACGAGAGTGCAAGTGTGTGAGAACTGGGTAGCTGAGGCCTGCTGGCCGGTGATGACCTTCCGCCCAGCCGGTGAAGGTCGCTGCTACCCCTGACGTGCCCCGTACTCCGGACGGAGGCCGACACGCACGTCTCAACCGGTTCGTTCCTTCTTCCTAGGTTCCGCATCACCCCCTGCAAGGTGGTGTTCACGCTGGTGATAGGTCCGGAAGGCGGAGTCCCCTGACGCTTCGGGCATCGTCGGTGACGGGAGTAGCACAGGTGGGTGGAGTGACGACACCTGCACGGCAGCAGGCACTACATCATCGTCTAGGCCTGTTACACCATCAGCATCTTCTCCACTTTTATCATTGCTTAGCACATCTCCCCCTTTGTGTTTTATTAATTAAGCTTTGGAAACATTTTTTTGCTAAAAATCCATTTGATCTAGCATATTCCCTGTGTTCTTATTGAACTTGTGCGCCTGTGTGACTCATGCTACTTTTGTAGTATGCAGGTAGAAGCGAAGGATTACCTAGTATTAGCACACTGATACAGCTTTCACATCGCTGTAACGGGTCGCACCCAGGACTTGTGCACGGGTCCTTTCCGAGTGTGACCCAGTTGAGACCCCTTTCAGACTGGCAGCACCAACCCAGCAAATTGCAAATTGCTGGGTTGGTGACATCAGCGGTGATGTGTGTGGAGGCGGCGCCTGGAGATAAGATCATCTCCAACTGCCGCCTGTCCCTCTAACGATACCTCTGTCTATACTGTAAACAGGTCCCGGGTCGCATCGACCCGGCAATTCTTTCACACTCCACTTGACCTGGTAATTACCTGGAAATAACCCTGCTTTATTCCAGGGTTGAAATACCGGGTCAGGTGACCCGGGAATTTGGGACTTACCCCTTTCACGCCACACATCGACCCGGCAATGGGGGTCATTCCGACCCGTTCGCACGCAGCAGTTTTACACTGCAGTGCGAACGGGTGCGGAATGCGCGGCGACATTGCCCGGTGACAGGGGTCACGTGTTACGTCCCGGCTACCGACAGAAGCGGTCGCAGCGGCGACCGCTAAGAAGATTGACAGGAAGGAGGCATGGATGGACGGATCAGGACCGTTGGAGAGCGTTTTCGGGGAGTGGTGAGTAGAACGCAGGCGTGTCCAGGACAACGGAGGGCGGAGGTGTGACGTCAAAGCCGGGCCCATCATCGCTGGATCCATCGCACAGGGTAAGTATGTCCAGGGTTGCTCTACTTCTGCTTGAAATTTTTTTAGCTTAGAAGGGCTACACAAGCGATCGCAGCCCTGCTAAACTAAAATACACTCCCCCATAGGCGTGGACTATTGATCGCAGCAGCAGCTAAAAGTTGCTGGCTGCGATCAACTCGGAATGACCACCAATATACTGGGTTATTTGAGTGTGAAAGGGATATGAATCTTTTTCTTGCTGGTGACAGTACCGTGTCTGATTAACAGCATGTGCTGAAGTAACCATAAATCACTGGCAGAGATTTTTAGATTAAGAATGAGTAGGCCAATAGTGGCACCAACGTGTTAATATACCAGTTAAAACACATCTACATAATTTTTTTCTAGAGCTGCATACTAAACGCCATGTGGATGGCATAGACAGCAAGGCATAGATAGAAATATTTTACTATGCTGCACTAATCCACCAGATGATGTCCCAAATTATGTTACATTTTAAATGCAAACTGGGTCACTAAAGTTGCAGATAAAAGATATACAGTATTTGTAGCACTTGATGTACTGAGGAGAAAAACACTACCCTACACTTAGGGCCGGTGCTAGAGTGTTTGGCGCCCCCCTGCAAATGGTAAATTGGCGCCTTCCCATCCTTAAAAAATTAACAGTGCGCACCGCAAAAAGGGGTGTGGTAACACAAGGGAGGGGCTTGGCCACAATGGTACCCACAATTCATATTACACCACATAGTATTCACGTTACGTCACACAGTACTATACCTTATACACATTGTCCACAGTAGTGCCTCTTATCAGAGGTGTAGCTAGGTGCCATGATGCCCAGAGCAAGGGTATGTTTCAGTGCCACCTCCTCTGTACTGAATTGGGGGCATGTTACATTTGAAAAGTAAAAGATATTTTAAAATTGGTGACAGGGGCATTTCTAGACCTTGAGGAGCTCAGGGAAAAAATTTCATTTGCTGCCTGCCACTCCCAATATAGGGACAGTGCCCACTGTAGGCGCGCGCAAAAATATAGGGGCCACAGAATAGTACCAATTCACATTACACCACACAGTTGTGTCCATTAGTCACATTACACCGCACAGTAGTGTCCGTTATTCACATTACACCTCACAGTACCATCCGTTATTCACATTACACCTCACAGTACCGTCTGTTATTCACATTACGCCGTACATTACCGTCCGTTATTCACATTACGCCGCACAGTACCGTCCGTTATTCACATTACGCCGCACAGTAGCATCCGTTAGTCACATTACACTGCACAGTAGTGACCGTTATTCACATTAAACTGCACAGTAGCGTCCGTTAGTCATATTACACTGCACAGTAGCGTCCGTTAGTCACATTACACTGCACAGTAGCGTCCGTTAGTCATATTACACTGCATAGTCACATTACACTGCACAGTAGTGACCGTTATTCACATTACACTGCACAGTAGCGTCCATTAGTCATATTACACTGCACAGTAGCGTCTGTTACTCACATTACACTGCACAGTAGCATCCGTTAGTCATATTACATTGCATAGTCACATTACACTGCACAGTAGTGACCGTTATTCACATTACACTGCACAGTAGCGTCCGTTAGTCATATTACACTGCACAGTCGCATCCGTTAGTCACATTACACATCACAGTAGCGTCCGTTAGTCACATTACACTGCACAGTCACATTACAGTGCACAGTAGCATCAGTTAGTCACATTACAATGCACAGTAGCGTCCGTTAGTCACATTACACTGCACAGTATCATCCGTTAGTCATATTATACTGCACAGTAGCATCCGTTAGTCACATTACACTGTACAGTAGCATCCGTTAGTCACATTACACTGCACAGTCACACTACACTGCACAGTAGCATCAGTTAGTCACATTACACTGCACAGTAGAGTCCGTCAGTCACATTACACTGCACAGTAGCATCCGTTAGTCACATTACACCACACAGTAGCGTCCGTTAGTCACATTACACCGCACAGTAGTACCCACACAGGAGAGCACTTTATACACATTATGCGTGCAGGTAGAGCCCATTATACATATTATGTACATCCCTCATTCCCTCCACAGCACTGCTCCAGTACCTGCAGGAGGTCCCGACTCCGGCGCTACTCCTCCTCTGCCTTCTCCTCCTCATGGCTCTCGGAGGCACCGTTACCCCCGCAGCAGTGGCTCTGTAGGATGTCGGCAGTTATGCCGAGAGGGAGGGAAAGGGTACTAATTACTCGGGCCACGGACTGATGAAGGGCCCTGTGGGGCCCTGGTCCACCACACTCCCTACCCCTCCCTCCTTACTGGGCAGCAGCATAAGCACTCATCTTGGCAGCACATGCTGCAGTGTGCTGTGCTGCAGTGAGGCTGCTGCTACTGCTGAGCCTCTGCCTGTTTGGGTAGTGGGGAGAAGTGATCACACTCCCCCCTCAAATTGACCCTGGCTGAGGGGCTCAGTACCCTCAGAACCCTACACCCTGCTCAGCACTACAAAGATTTAAAAAAAAAAACTTTTTTACGCCTCCCGTAATTAGGTCACGCCCCCAAAATGATGCCTTGCTCAGCGATGTGTGTGGCTGAGGCCGCGTACTGAGCACAGCTCACTGGGGAAGGATGGGGGCGAGAGCCGCGCTACTCGCTGCCAGCGCCGCTACCAGCGTGACAGGCACAGCGGCAGCTGGCATCAGCAGGGATGCAGATCAGGACGGTGCCTCCCTTCAGCATGGTGCCTCCCTGCACTGCATCCCCTTGCTGAGCGGGTAGCGCCGGCTCTGCGCTACACTGATTATCCACAAACATGGTGAAACAGTTGTTGGTGGACCTGATTCAGCAGTAGATGGATTTGCAAAGCAACACACGTGTGGTTTTCCAAATCCGTCCACTGAAAATGCAATCGCAGAAGGAGGTGTCAGACACCTTCGTGCTGCACTTGCGATCCCAGTGCTGCAACTGAGGTTGCAGCCTGGGATCAACATTGCAACCATTGGCTTACTCAGACTGGCCATCACAGGGTGTCTTGCAAGGCCAAGAAGTATGCATCCACAGACACAAACCCTGGTCTTGCCATTGCTGGAAAACAGGGGGTGAACACACCCACCCTATTTCTGAAAATGCAGGCCATCCCTGCCGCTACAATGCCCCCCTGAATGCCTCTATCTGTCAATCGGGCAGAGGAAGAAGGAGGACTGCGTGCGATCACTCAGAACTCGTTCTGCACATTTGCAGAACGTGTCCTGTGCCTGGGCAGATTCCCAATAATTGGGAATCTGTGTGGGCTTTAGAAACAATGTCTACTGCTGAATCAGGCCCTGTATCAGAATTTTTTATTCTCAGAAAACCCAATGCATTAAGTATTGACTTGAAAGGTTGCATCTGCTATGAAGACTAATGTTATAAGCAATCACTCAATTCTGATACAGAAATCTGGCTTAGTAAGTAGTGACAAAATTCAATGAAAGACACTTGAGTTATTGCTCCTTTGAGATGCTGCATATTCATACTGTATATCAAAATGGTCTGTGATGTACATAGCACATACTTATATTGTTAGTGCGTGATAGCATATTTCCTACTCATATTCATCTTACTGCCTCTAGTTGTTACCCTACCATGACATTCTAAAAATTATAATATAATGATACATTGCAAAAAGTGAATAATATAGTTGCCTATAGGGGGAGTTATAACAAAAACAGTATCTTTATTTAAAAATATATCTTTATTTAAAAGTTATGGACTACTTTGTTTTCCTACATTGTCCAAATAATTCAGCCAACTAAACTGCAGAGAGATGCATTAGTGATACAGTATGTGTAGTAATGTTAAGTAATGTTATATTAACTTCTGTTTCTTTAATGTGATTGTCTATGGCAGCATCGCAGCCTCTAACAAGCAGTTGGAGCTCCTGTGCTAGAACTGTCCTTTATCCGCTTTGAAATTCACCTCACTATTGCAAATAAATCCTGTACTTTGTATAATTTTGAATGGTTTTGTATTGGATCTGAAATCAAGAAAAAAGTATTAATAGCATATTGTTTTACATCACATTCATTTACCACTGGTAGAAAGTATAAGTCAGAAAGGTTTATTTGTTATCCCTTAATTTCTAGTTGCGTAAAAAATAGCGTAAAATTAATATTTTCAACAACTCTTGTAGAAACTAAGTAATGGGGCCATTCATTATATAGATAATGAAGGAAATATCATGGATATCTCCTGCTTAGCTATCAGACCTGATCTGGTCTGTATCACTATTGTATGGGGACCAAAATTCATCAAACTAGTATATTTTTGGAGCTTGAAAGCAGGAATCTACGCCATCTTCAGATAGCGCTGATTCCTGGACCCCACTAATTACTATAGGAAGGAGGTGCAGATTGTGAAAAGAGACCCATTCAAATCCCTCACCTCTGTTTAGCTCCCTCTGCTGGACGCCAGCTTCTTCGTGAGCATGTGTGAACACCAGTTCCATGCTAAGTTTCAATCCTACCAAAGTAGCAGTGATAGGGATTCCAGGGACATCTAATCTTTGGATCAGCTGTCTCCGCATCGGAACAATGTTGAATTGCCCTGGTGTTTTAGTATCCACTGCTGCTACTCGCAGTTAGTTGAATACCAAATTGGATCTTCCAAACGGCAATGCAAAATGAATAGGCTCCAGAATATGCAATCTGATCATTTGATTCACCTACCATACTTGTAGATGAGGTAAAGGTGAAAAATGTATAAATTTAAATACCATTTTGGGTATAGGATTTTGCCTATGCTCTTGCACCTCATAATAAAATGGACATACATGTCACAGATCTACAGTATATCACTGGGATACAGGTACCTTCAGGAACTTGAAGAATGACCTTTACAACCACTTCCATAACCAGATGGTCACTTTTAATGCTGGTGCATTTATAAATTTTGCACCTAGGAATAACAGCCTATCATCTCTTCCAGGGTGCATCAGGAAATATAAAAGCAATCCCTATATGTTCTATTTGCAATAAAATATAGACTGTGGATTCCAATGGAACTATGTACTGAATAAAAGCAAATACGTAGGTAAGAGATGTGCAGTGGCATTCATTCCTTTATATACCGTACGTCTTGGGAAAGTTGCTTTGTATAGTTGCCCGAGGCTGGCCAAAGGTGGAGTTGGACCAGATTTTGGTCTGCACATATATAAATGATTTTAATCTATCCTCTCTTTCCTGAATTGAAATTTAGTGTCACTTCAGAGTTGGCTGACATCATCTCTCCTATATTTGTGACAGAGCTGAATTATATGTATCACATAATTATTACATTTGGTGTCACTCTCAAAACACATTGGTACAAATAACGTTAAGAACACTCTATGTTGCAGCAATAGCAACACCCATTTCTGCAAGGCTAGAAAATATCTATTTTGTATACAATATAATCTGGTTATGCAGTATTAGTGTCATTAATAAATAATATACAGTAGTAGTGTTATTAATAAATAATAAAGCTGAATTTATCAAATAAAATACACTTACAAATGCAAATACAAAATGAAAGTATTAAGTATGTTCAATAAATACAAAAATCCATTTTCTTCCTAATAACAAGTTCAAATGGAAATCTAATTTTGTGCTTCTGACCAATTGCAATTATCTATTAAATAATACAAATAGACCACAATACCCACACTAAAAATGATAACAGTGTCAGTGGGAGGTTTCAAGATTTACCCAGTAAATCAGATGTGGTTGTCACATCATCGGTTCATACTTTACACCAGTATTGGATCAGTTGCAATTAATAATCCTTTTTTTTGTGTGCAAGAAAGGTAAAAAGAATACTAACTTTTACACCTAACTCTATATGATATCCATTATCAAATATATTTATTCATTTACAATTTCTTATATAGTGCGGCATATTCCATGGTGCTTTACAATTGGAACAATGTAATAGACCAAAACTATGTAATAACAGAAATAGAGGTTGGAAGGTCCTGCTCTCAAGCTTACAATCTATAGGGAAATAGGTATTGATAGACAAGGATAGGTGCTACCTATTGCATAATGGTCTTGCCAGATTGCATAGGTTCTTAATGGGCTATATGATGTCATCACTCAGCAATGTTGGCCAAGGGTCAGGAGGGTGTGAAGGTGAAGAAAGACAAAATATGTAATGTTATGTATGGACTGTACAGGGAGGATGTAATTAGATAGGGAGGCATTGAAGGTTATGTGGGTGGATCCGGAATTTGATAAGCTTGTCTGAAGAAGGGAGTTTTCAAGGAACGCTTGAAGATTTGGAGACTAGAGGTTTGTTACTTCAGTGTTCCAATAGACAACCAAGTTCCGTGGATACTAATAGTTGAAAAATAAATATTTGGGGAATCTACCACTAACCTTTGCTCAGATCTAGCTTGGTAAAGCTCTCCACAACCTACTCAATTCTGGGCATTGGGTATGTGTCGAAACAGGAAACTTTGTTTAGTTTTCTAAGAATTATTGCAGAAATTAATGCTACCATTCAACTTGGTTACTAAAACAATGGGGCTGTTCCATTTGCTAATGACCTCAATGACATTGAGGTTCAATTTCCAGTCTCACAGCTATACACCTAACTTCAGAAATGTGGTATGGTCTTACTGTCACTACTACCAGGGACGTGCAGTCAGGGGAGGCAGGGGAGGCAGTGCCTCCCCTGTCATTCATTAATGATTAAAATAATACATAAAGATACATATGACACATATTCTGTGTCATATGTATCCTGTTTATATTATTCTAATAATTTTACTGTATTAAAGTAGATTGGGAGGCACTGATATCAAGTGCCTCCCGAGACAGCGTGTAGACAGTGGGAACGGGGGATAATGCCGGGGGCGGGGCCAAGCGCTGGGCTGAAATAGCCCATTACAAAATACAATGAAAGCGGCACTTATGTAAGTGCCTCGCTGGCAGGGAAAGCACGCCCCTGCTAGCGAGGCACATTTGATTGGACAGCGGATCCAGTGCTGGATCCGCTGGCCCAATCATCAATACGCAGTGGCAGGACAAGGAAGGGACTCAGAGCTCCCCTCTCTTCCTCTCCCGCCAGCACCCGCCATCACCTCCCCGCACCCGGTGATTTAGAGGTCGAAGAACCGGGGAGGGGGCAGAGCCGAGTGTCGCCGTGCAGCAGCAGCTAATCTGCACAGCGGCGGCGGTAAACCCAGATCCAGGGAGGAAATTGTGCAGCGGCCGGCGCTCTCCTCCTCCGCTCTCTCACAGGCGGAAACCCCAATGCCTGCTGCAATCTCCTGGCGGTGGTTTCTGCACGGGTCCCAGCGCTGCCTGCTCCAGCCCAGACTGCTCTAACATGTTATCTCCGGAGAGGGCCCACCGCCACAAATCAGGTACTTCCACTTGTTGATACCCAGATCATATTTGCAGCCTTATCTGGGTGTCAGTGATGCCGGAGAGGGGATGGGGGGGGGGGGGGGGTTGCTACAAAGTGAGCTGCTCCTGCGCTCTGAACAGCCTGGGTCTGCCTGTGGTACCCCTCATCATGTCATATATTGCTGCCGTAATGTGTAACAAGGGGGACGCTATCTGCCATAATGTGTAACAAGGGGGATGCTATCTGCCGTAATGTGTAACAAGGGGGACGCTATCTTCCGTAATGTGTAACAAGGGGGACGCTATCTGCCGTAATGTGTAACAAGGGCACGATATCTGCCGTAATGTGTAACAAGGGGGACGCTATCTGCCGTAATGTGTAACAAGGGCACGCTATCTGCAGTAATGTGTAACAAGGGCACGCTGTCTGCCGTAATGTGTAACAAGGGCACGCTGTCTGCCGTAATGTGTAACAAGGGGGACGCTATCTGCCGTAATGTGTAACAAGGGCACGCTGTCTGCCGTAATGTGTAACAAGGGCACGCTGTCTGCCGTAATGTGTAACAAGGGCACGCTGTCTGCCGTAATGTGTAACAAGGGCACGCTGTCTGCCGTAATGTGTAACAAGGGGGACGCTATCTGCCGTAATGTGTAACAAGGGCACGCTGTCTGCCGTAATGTGTAACAAGGGCACGCTGTCTGCCGTAATGTGTAACAAGGGCACGCTGTCTGCCGTAATGTGTAACAAGGGCACGCTGTCTGCCGTAATGTGTAACAAGGGGGACGCTATCTGCCGTAATGTGTAACAAGGGCACGCTGTCTGCCGTAATGTGTAAAAAGTGCACGCTGTCTGCCATAATGTATAAAAGGGGGACTGTCTGCCGTAATGTGTAAAAGGGGCTCTACCTGGTGTAGTGGCGCAACTTTGCAGCGTAATTTGAATAATGGAGACTACTGTGCACCGTACTATGAATTGGTATTATTTTGTGGCCACACCCCTTCCCTATGAAGCCTTGCTCCTATACATTTTTCACGCGCCTACGGCGCGCACTGCCCCTATCTTGCATGGGAAGGGGGGCGCCAATGCCGTTTCTTGCACACAGAGCTAAAATGCCTAGTTACAGCACTGATGGAACGCAGCTACTACACCTATGCCCTGAGCACAGCACTGGCTTCCAAGAGCCCGTGAGCTCTGGGCTCTGCAGGGACCACGGAGAAGCAGCAGGTAGGGAGGGCTGGGGGCCCCAAATTGGTGGTGGGAGATTAGAAGAGATTGTACAGTATAGCATTTAGCTTTTTTTCTTTGGTCCACTTGTAGTGAGGGATTCAGTATGAGATGCCAGCGCTTGGGATCCCAGCGATCAGAAGACAGACGCTGGGATCCTGAAGTTTACAATGCAGAGAGGGGTGAGTTGAGGGTGTTCTCCCCTAACCTTCCCTTGCCCCAGCCTAACCCTAACCTCCTCCTATAGTTCCTAACCTCCCTGTGACGTTACCTAAACAGAACCCTCCCAACCAGCAGCCTAACCCTAACCTCCCTGCACACTAACCTCCCTGTGACGGTACCTAACCCTCCCTCTCCGCAGCCTAACGCTAACATCCCTGCGGCGGTACCTAAACCTAACTCTCCCTCTCTGCAGCCTAATCCTTCCCGTTGATGCCTAACCCTAACCTCCCCAGTGGTCTGCTAAAGTACTATGTGTAAGACTGTAGGAGGTGATGATTATACGGTATATATATTTAAAATTAGATAATATATAATTACGAGGCCAGTCCCACTTTCCTAGGAGTGTGCGCGCCTTCATTGCACACATTGGGGGGAGAGGGGGTGCTTCAACAGATCTCGCTCAGAATGCCAGTAGTTTTGGACCCAGGCCTGGCTGCTCTCTGGGTTCTTTGCAATCTGTCCTGTAATCACAGTACTGTACATACACATTTCCTGCAGTACCAGAACCCCCCCCCCCCCTGTGCATTCTAATGTATTTGTTTTCCATAAAAAGTGAGCTGAGGTTTGTGTTCTTGTGCGACTGGGGATGTACTTGAGAAGCCAGTGCCTCCCCAGCCATTGACCTCACCGCACGTCACTGACTACTACCCATGGATGTATGACTTTATCATGTTCTATGATAATGGTCTGTCCAGGTACTTCAGAAAACACATCAAGGTTCCTCTAAACTTTGGGTTACTGTACCACTGCATTTATTAAAGTGACTTGTTACTCCTCCCTCTCATGCAATAGTTTCAACAAGATGGCATTATAAGTCTGGTTTGGGTCCCTTCTGCCTTCCTGATTAACTTTATAATGAACAGGCCTCACAGCTGAAACCACCTCATAGGGCCCCAGACAATGTGTGAACAGTTTACTCTCTAGTGTGGTTACCAGGGCAAGAAGTTTGTCAACTGGTGTTTGATTGTAGTTTTTTGTTGTCTTGCTTGCACCTTGTGCATATGCATGGTGATCTTCCCAACTTGTCATGCAACTGGGACACACTTTAGATTACATTTAGTTCTTTAGGTCACTGTTAGCCCCAGCCCTCTTTGAGGACATCCAAAATGTCCCTTGGAATTCTGCCATACAGCAATTCATAGATGCAAAACTCTGTGGACACTTGAAGCACCTCTGTCACTGCAAACATTTAATAGCATAACAACACATCTCAGACCTGTTTTTTTCTGCACTACCTTTCTCACCACATGCTTGATGGTTCTATTAAAATGTTTCACAAACCCATCAGTCTGCGGGTGGTAAACTAATGTGTTCAATGTTTCTACCCTTAACAACCAGCACAGCTCTTTCATGAGATGGAACATAAAGGAAGAACCCTGATCAGTCAAGATTTCTTTGGGAATATCCAAATGGGGGTAGTACTTTTGCTATTGTACAGAATTTTTTATTAAGCATATAGTTTTGGGATACCTGGTGGTGTAATCTACTATGAGCAGCTCATACTGATGGCCCTGAGCCGACTTTTCTAATTGACTTACAAAATCCATCCCAATTCGAATAGGATGTGTAATAGGGAAATGGGATCTAGCGGGGCCCGATAGTCTCTATCTGGACATATTCTCTAACATAGCAGACATGTCCAGTGAAACGCCTTTGTCGCCTCGTACACCACTGCCTAATAAAACTTTTGTAATGTACTTTTCCGGGTTTTGTCTTCTCTTAAATAGAGAAGATATGTGTAGATATGATAGATATGTGTGTGTGACGTTAAGTGAGAGTGGTCCATTCATTACAGCATGTCATTTTTCAAGATATTATAGGCAATAACTTTTGCAGGCCTGTTGGCCGTCTACCCCATTTTTCTCAATTACATTTTTATGGAGATTCACTAATGTAGCATCTCCAAGTTGATCTTAGCCAAAATGTCCACTGGAAACAAGCTAGATAACCCTGATCAATTTGAATCTTCGTTGGGAGGCATGGCTATTTCACCCCAGGTCTCACTAACAAGTGATGGCACGATCTGGTTCTGCATTAGACTTGCACATCTTGCCAATGTCTATTCCCCATCCATTTAGCTGGTGGAGGTTTATTCTCCCGATCAGTACTGTGCGTCAAGTTTTGTGGCAGAGCATGACACTTTTTCTCTCCCTTTTCTTCAAGCTTGTCCATCAAGGCTGGTCCTTTGGTCAGTCATTCATCTGACAAGATGTATGGCTGGACTCACTCCTGGAGGATGTTTGAATGGTGGATAGTCTCTGCTATCAAAGGGTACTTTTGGGTCAACTGTCAATTTTAATGTGGCTGTCCATTTATATTAACAGACGAAGAGTCCTGTCATATTCCTTGGCTTTCCCGTGGACACAGAGTACTTTTACTTTGGCCAGTGTGTGAGTCAGAATCTTTAAAAATATGAAGCTGGAGAACAAGGACAGTACATTACCCAAATCTACCAGAGCCAGCACCAGATGGTGATTCACAAAAACATCCATGCAGAATTAACAGGACTGGATCTGGTAATGGGACTTATAGTACAGCAGCTTGGACAGTTTGATTTAGGGTGTGCCAGCGAGCAATCCATAGGTTCAACTAATGTTAGGCATTGTGCTCACAAATGTCAAGGCTCTCTGCACTCAAAACATATTGAATCCAGTTATTAAACCGTTTTCTTTGCACAGCAAACAGGTGATTTAGCATTCCACATAATAAAGAGAGTTATTATTTGATAGAGTTAGAACCACATCATTGCATCTGGTTGGTTGGGTAAACAGTAGGATCTGGCTGTCTTTTGCAATCCAGCGATGGCACCCCTGTGATATTGCCACCGGCAAAATACACACCAAATACTTCTTACTGGAAAACTGCTTTTTATTGTTCATGTCACAAATAGCACAGCAGACTTTTGTCAGGATGCCAATAGGCAACCCTTGCTCTAGCTAGGCATAATTCAGCTGCCATCTAGACAGCATTTGTCACCCTACCCACAAGAACAGTGTTTTATCTACCACCCAAGCTCTATAAAACAATCAAAGAAAATAAATCAATTGCACCTATGTGGTGCACCTGTGTGGTTGTGTGCTGCAAGAGAAACCCAGAGGGAATTTAACCCTATCTGCCAGAGTCGGTCTTAGCTATAGGCAGGCTAGGCATTTGCCTAGGGCATCCAAGCATGTCCCTGCAGTATCTCATGCTGGGAGGTACAGTCTGCAAACAAACTGTTACTTTCCAAATGCATACCTCCCAACTTTGTGCTGCATTAAAGAGGGACACATGCGCGGCGAAGCCGCGCGCTCCCGAAAAAGGGGCGTGGCCTATGGAAAATGGGCGTGGCTTCGCGGGAGGACCCGCGATCGCGAGTCACGCCCCCCGATTTCGTCACTGAGGGGGCATGCCCAGCGCTCCGTGAGCCGCTGGCATGCCTCCTCTCCCCCTGTCTGCACTGAATAGACGCTGTGCGCATGCGCACAGCGTCTATTCACCGCTGCTCTGCTAAGCAGGGCAGCGAGAGACAGAGCCTCCCAACTGTCCCCCCCACCGCGGGACACTGCGACCCGCGGGTGGGACAGCAGGACAGTCCCCAAAAAACGGGACTGTCCCGCGAAAATCGGGACAGTTGGGAGGTATGCAAATGTATTCAATCAGTACTTGCATACACTGCTGTATACATTTGTCAAATTGAATGCACACTTTCCCTTAAAGGTTAAACTCCCTCTACATGCTTGTAAGCCCCTGACTTGTGATAAGTCAGAGGGCAGAAGCCTGGTAACTGCAATTCCTGGACATGTGACATTTTCACTGACTATATAAGGTTATTACTGGATGGCTCCTTATACACTACAATATTTGTCATTGGCAAAACAGTCATGAAATGTCAATGAAATTAACACATGAGCACCCTGTACAATGGAACAAGCAATAAACATATTTCATTTAAAAAATTAATAAAAAATAAAATAAAACAAAAATGGTACCACGTGTATTTTTGAAGACTGCTTCACATAAATCTGACATCACCTATACTGCTTGTGTACATGGGGGAGGGGGACCCTGCCATCCTGTGTTTGTCCCTTATCCCTGTGCAAACCACAGGTGTCTACAGGGTCATAACATGGGCAGCGTTCTCCCCACACTTTATTTCCTAGTCAGTCCATGCCATAAAATTCCCCTGCCATCCAGCACTGTAACGTGGTCAGTAAGTTGCGTTGCGCTATTTCTAGATGAAACATCAGTGCAGCGTGACTTTCATACACATCAGACTGGAGGGCAGAGCATATCACTCCCACAGTATAAAATAAAGGGCATGCAGTTGCCGGGAGTAACAGACACCAGCAGACACACTGAATTGTGAAGAGAATGGACAGTTGCTACATGTTTGATACTGGTCTTTTTGTATAACCAGCAAGTATGGCAGTATCTGGACATTGCTGCTATCTGTTTCCAACGAGCAAGTGAAAATAAAGGGTGATGCTTGCAAAGGATGGCATACCCTGTGAGGTCACATCCCTTGTATGGGTGCCCCTTTAACGGATGCGAGCGCAAACATGCACCCACCCATCCTGCCACCCCATCTCACAAAATGCAGTCAGAAGTTTTATTTTAAAAAAGCTGTTGGCATTACTAATGTGGGGCATATGTGTCAGATGCATTATTGTGTGGAATTATGTGTATTATGGGCATAACTAATGTGGGGCATATGTGTAAGAGGCATTAATGTGTGGCATTATGTGTATTATGGGCATTACTAATGTGGGACATATGTGTAAGGTGCATTACATTGTGGCATTATGTGTATTATGGGAATAACTAATGTGGTATATATGTGTAAGGTGCATTACTGTGTGGAATTATGTGTATTATGGGCATTACTAATGAAGGCATATGTGTAATGTGCATTACTGTGTGGAATTATGTGTATTATGGGCATTACTAATGTGGGGCATATGTGTAATGTCCATTACTGTGTGGAATTATGTGTATTATGGGCATTACAAATGTGGGGCATATGTGTAAGGTGCATTACTGTGTGGCATTATATGTATTATGGGCATTACTAATGTGGGGCATATGTGTAAGGTGCATTACTGTGTGGAATTGTGTATTATGGGCATTACTAATGTGGGGTATATGTGTAAGGTGCATAAGTGTGGCATTATGTGTATTATGAGCATTACTAATGTGGGGCATATGTGTAAGGTGCATTACTGTGTGGCATTATGTGTATTATGGGCATTACTAATGAAGGCATATGTGTAAGGTGCATTACTTTGGAATTATGTGTATTATGGGCATTACTAATGAAGGCATATGTGTAAGGTGCATTACTGTGTGGAATTATGTGTATTATGGGCATTACTAATGTGGGGCATATGTGTAAGGTGCATTACTGTGTGGAATTATGTGTATTATGGGCATTACTAATGAAGGCATATGTGTAATGTGCATTACTGTGTGGAATTATGTGTATTATGGGCATTACTAATGTGGGGCATATGTGTAATGTCCATTACTGTGTGGAATTATGTGTATTATGGGCATTACAAATGTGGGGCATATGTGTAAGGTGCATTACTGTGTGGCATTATATGTATTATGGGCATTACTAATGTGGGGCATATGTGTAAGGTGCATTACTGTGTGGAATTATGTGTATTATGGGCATTACTAATGTGGGGTATATGTGTAAGGTGCATAAGTGTGGCATTATGTGTATTATGAGCATTACTAATGTGGGGCATATGTGTAAGGTGCATTACTGTGTGGAATTATGTGTATTATGGGCATTACTAATGAAGGCATATGTGTAAGGTGCATTACTTTGGAATTATGTGTATTATGGGCATTACTAATGAAGGCATATGTGTAAGGTGCATTACTGTGTGGAATTATGTGTATTATGGGCATTACTAATGTGGGGCATATGTGTAAGGTGCATTACTGTGTGGAATTATGTGTATTATGGGCATTACTAATGAAGGCATATGTGTAAGGTGCATTACTGTGTGGAATTATGTGTATTATGGGCATTACTAATGAAGGCATATGTGTAAGGTGCATTACTGTGTGGAATTATGTGTATTATGGGCATTACTAATGAAGGCATATGTGTAAGGTGCATTACTGTGTGGAATTATGTGTATTATGGGCAATGCTGTGGGGCATTATGCAGGGTTGAATTGGCACACAGGGTAACCCCCCAGTGGGCCCCACTGCCTGAGTGTTGCTTGGTCAGATGCAGAACTAGTGGCGGTGCTAGGGGGCACCAGACAAAATTTTGCTAGGGCATCTAATTGGCTAGGGCCGGCTCTGCTATCTGCAGCCTGTTCCTGCAGACTGCTTGGTATTCTAGCTATCCCTCTGTAGTAAAGGTGAGACAAATAAGCCTTGGTTTCATCTGACTTCCACTTTGGCTGTGATTCCTCTGGCTTTGTTTCTGACCTTGTCACTGGATTATCCCTTGGCTACCAATGACAGATTTCTGACTGTATACATGTGTACCAAACATTTTGCATTGTCTCAGATTCTGGTTCTGCTAACCCCTTGACTACCAGCAACTGGACTCCAACTCTGAAATCGCATCACTGCAGCCTCTGAGCTGTAATTACCATGACAGGCAGCTTTACAATTGATGGCTAATACTGCTTCTGCCTTACAATACTCAGACACACTTTCCTCACCCACAGCTAGAATTGTGATTCCACAAATGTATGAATAAATTGTTGCCCACACTAGACAGGATCAGTTTCAAGAGTTCAGTCAAACTATCATACCATTTTTTTTAATAACCTTTTATTTTAAAGACAATGAAGGGGTCATTCAGACCCGATCGCTGCTCTGTGTTTTCGCACAGCAGCGATCGTGTCTAGACTGCGCATCCGTATCCGCTGCAAAGCGCAGGCATGCGGTCCCCCCAGCGACGAGGAACGCCGGAGAGCGAAGGACTTAACAAAGAAAGCAATCGCACCGGCAATCGCAAGAAGATTGACAGAAAGAGGCCATTTGTGGGTGTCAACTGACCGTTTCCAGGGAGTGTCCGAAGAAACGCAGGCATGTCGAGCCGTTTGAAGGGAGGGTTCCTGATATCAGCTCCAGGCCAGATCATCGCATCGGCTAAGTAAATCCTGAGCTGTGCAGAGACTGCACAAACTTTTGTTTGTGCAGCTCTCCGCACATGCATTCACACTCCTGCACAGCAATTACCCACTCCCCATGTAGGCGGCGACTACTTGGTCGCAGCAGTGCAAAAACCGCCTGCTTGCAACCAGGTCTGAATTACGCCCTGAATGATATCAAAGAAATCAACAAGTCACAAAGTGCAGAAAACTGAGAATCATGAAGAGGAATATTCAGTACAATTACACTTATTTCTGAACAGTTTTACTAAATAATTTCTTATTATTTACTTTTTCTTACAGTTTATTAGTTTATGCAAATTGCATGTTTCAGGACATAAATATTATAATATCATGCAGTATTGAAATTTTATTTTATCGGGAATTACTTATCCAGTATTATTCACTATGCGCATGTAATCCTAAAGCTCTTTTTATAATAAAAATGTCTTTTAAAAAAGACGTTTTTCTGAACCAGAAATAATAGAAATGTTGACATTTTTGCCGAAATCTATTAACATAACGCTTTAATTACCCATTGCTAACTGGGAGACTACCTACATATGCATGTGTTTACTAATTATAAAGGTAATATTAACACAATACTGCAGAGAATTCCACCTCCACTTTGTTCATTAATTAATTCTATTGACTCTCTCAGAGTTAAAATGCCACATTGTAGGTCACCTGGAGGACTAATGTTCAGTGCTGTAATGTAATACAAACGAATTATAACAATACCTTAATTGAAAAGTGCTTTAATTGCCAATTTTCATGGCACAATTTGTCAAACCTACTTGAAAGATACAGACAAGGTGCAGAAGTCCTAATTACTGAAATTAATGTTGTCAGTGCATTGAAGTGATCTGTGGGGAAATATATTACCAGAGTACATTTAGAAGCGCTTCCAATGAGCAGAAGGTCACATTGAAAAATAAATAGCCATAAAGCATTCGTACCACATCTCTTATAATAATTACAGATGTGCACAGACCCCCCCATGTTTTGGACTTGCTTCTAATTCCTCATCATGTTTTGATTAAGCCACCAGCCACGTCACGGCGTCTCTTAAATGGTGATCCTAACTCTACATGTTATAGCACCCACTTTGGGTCATACATTTGTGTATTGTTACATGATAATATCACATACATTTATATATTTGAAAATGAAAAGCTAACTCACCTGGAGGCACGCCAAGATCTACCAAATGGCAGTACAAGAACCAGCATGCCCTCCAACTAATGATCTCACACTTGCCTCCCAAAGCAGTGATACACTGAACTGGTAAGTTGCTCAGAGCAGTTTAGTATTCCAGTGCAGGTGCTTGCAGGGGAGGGCTAATCAAGAAAAGAAACAACATAGAGAAATCCACCAGTGCACTATAATGGACCAACAAATGTGATTTAGGGCCCGAGTCAGACCCGATCGCTGCTGTGCGTTTTTGCAGAGCCGGCGATTATCAAACTACTGCGTATGCACCGCAATGCGCATGCGTGTCGCCAAACAGGATGGTGCGAATATTTCGATCGCACGGCTGTTTGCAAGGTGATTGGCAGGAAGAGGACATTTGTGGGTGGCAACTGGACGTTTTTTGGGAGTGTCTGGAAAAACGCAGGCGTTCCCAATCATTTTCAGGGCGGGTGTCTGTTGTCAGCTCCGGCCCTGATCAGCCTGATTTCTTCGCACTGGAGGAGTAAGTATTGAGCTGCGCACAGACTGCACAGAATGGGAAAAACATTCGATGGTGAGTGTGATGCGAACGGTTTTGCAGCTGTCTGCTGACTGGGGGGAATTTACGCACAGCGTACACATGCAATCGCACACTTGCATGGGGCAAATTTTCACTCCCCCTGGGCGCCAATTATCTGATCACAGGACAGTGTCGTTTGCAGCACAGCGTTCAGGTCTGAACTAGGCCATTACATCCTATAAAAAAGTCGAAGTACAGTAAACCCAAAACGTTGCTGCTCCTTGCACCAAATAAACTCAAGTAATTTATGCATTCAAACTGTTCCCAGAGCGTCATTCCTTTCTGCACAGATATCATCCGTTTGTTCTGGCCCCTGAAAGAATATCTGAATGTATGGAGTGCACACCACTCCCTATACATATATATACTGTATAGTCCGGCACTCTCAGTTAGCTTAAGTCATTGCTCCCAGTGACCTAGCCACATAACCATATATGCAGCCACAAGCACGGCTTACACTCAGAGCAGTCTCAGATCAATGGACAAAAGCAGTTGCTGAACCGTCAACATTTAAGTGTACAATTTAATCCTCCTTCGTCAGGACCTGACGAACACTACAGTAAGTTATGGTGTCACCTACTGAATGTTATTCTTTTAAGTACAGTACACTCTGGGGTCTATTCAAGAAGCAATGGAAAGAGTGGAGAAGTGAGCCAGTGGAGAAGTTGCCCATAGCAACCAATCAGCATTGATGTAACATTTATAATTTGCATACTATAAAGTTATAGAGAGCAGCTGACTGGTTGCCATGGGCAACTTCTGAACTGACTCACTTCTACACACTTTTCACTGCTTCGTGAATAGACCCAGTAGCTGTACAACACCACATGTAATGGTGGCATCTACTGAATGTTATTTTTTTAACAGTCCCTGAACAGAAGCACAACAGCACACAACACACACATTTTTTTTAACACTGTAGTTTACAGCACTATTAGTAATGGCAGCGCCTACTCGCATTCACAATCACAAAATAGCCCATCCCACATCGTTCTGTATGAAATGGTGTCTGAGCCACAAGGGAGGGACTTTTATTGAATAGAAAACATACGAGATCCGATACTGGGAGTATGAAGTTTTTCCTTGATTTTGGAACTGAGCCTAAGGTTCCAGCGGGCAGGGCTCAAATCTATTCAGAACCCAGAAGTTTGGGTAGTTTTGGTTTCCTTGGAAACCGAAAAGACACATCTCTAGAAAGAAGCCCCCTTTATTAGACCAGCCTAACAACAATGAGACCACACCACCAACACTGAAGTATGACAAGCAGTAATATGAGTGGACACACCAATCTCTGGAGTATGAGGAGCAGTAATATGAGTAGAGACACACACACAAACCTTCTTGCTCACCCTTAAGGATTGGGAATCTTGTCAGTCATGTTAGTTTCGGTCTCAGTGTTGTCATCCTTCTGACTAGCAAAACTTGGCCTCTTCCTCAAGGGTCCACCATATCAGATGCATACATGAGGGCATCTCCAGGACAGCCAAGGTATCTAGATATTCCTTTAAATGTGGCTAATATAAAATGCAAGCCACACCAATTCCTTAAAGTTTCTTTGATGGCTGTCCAATTAAACATAGGCATGATTGTGTGACTTGCATTGGTTTCTGTATTTTCATAGTGAGTTGATCATAAGTTTTGTTGCTATATTTTAGACAGACATAATTATTAATTCTGAACCCGGAGTCTCTACCTTGCCCTGGAATTGTGCTAATATGACATAGGTTCTCAAACTTGGTCCTCAGGACCCCACACAGTGCAAGTTTTCCAGGTCTCCTCACAGAATTGCAAGTGAAATAATTAGATCCACCTGTGTACCTTTTAAAATGTGTCCGTGAGTAATTAATACACCTGTGCACATGCTGGGTTACCTGCAAAACATGCACTGTGTGGGGTCCTGAGGACCGAGTTTGAGAACCTGTGTAATATGACTATCCAGGCTTCAACACAGGTGACTTAATTAGTAGCTCAGTTATTTTGATTTAACCATCTGTGCTGCAGCCTGGATATCACTAAAACCTGCACTGTTGGTGTGCCTTGAGGACCGTGGTTGGGAATGCCTGGTCTAGAGCAGTGTTTCCCAACCTCAGTCCTCAAGGCACACCAACAGTCCTGGTTTTAGTGATATCCAGGCTTGAACACAGGTGACTTAATTATTTCATCAGTTATTTTGATTTAACCATCTGTGCTGAAGCCTGGATATCACTAAAACCTACACTGTTGGTGTGCCTTGAGGACCGCTGTTGGGAATGCCTGGTCTAGAGTTATCCACTAACCCTAGGTTAAATTGTCCTCCCTATTATTAGAGCAATAATATTAGCAATATAGCAGCAGTAACAATAAATATATTTCAATTATTACAATTATCTTACTTAGGAAGAGCTAACCTTATAAAAATTATTACCTTTCCAAAATTGTTGTACCCTATTCAGGTTCTACCACTTGTGTTTACTAAGACGGATCTTAAACGAATTGATGCGGCCTTCCGACAATTTATTTGGAAAAAACAAAAACCTCGCCTTAGTCTCCGGTTGTTACAAAGAACCAAAACTGAAGGAGGCATTAACTTTCCAAATATGGAAATCTATAATTATGCTGCAGTGCGTAGACACATTAAAGACTGGATTTCACATTCTGAATTACATTCCAATTATTTAGTGGAGCAATCCTGTCTTGGTAATATAGATTTGATTTTTTTTTTTTTTTTATAAATCTGAAATCCCAACAGAAATATTAGACAACCCACTCTTAATGTCAGCATGGTCAGTTTGGCATACGGTACGCAATAAGTGGAGACTTAACGCTTCATACTCTTTGTTTCTTCCTTTACTTGGTAATGTAAACTTTCAACACGGTCTAGCTTCTGCCCCTTTCACTTTGTGGGCTCAATAGGGTCTTACTGTAGTTCGTCATCTTACTGATGCAAAAACGCAACGTACTCTTACTTTTTCTCAGGCTCATTCTAAATTTTCTTTTTTACAAATTCATAATTTAGCCTTTTTGCAGGTGCAACATTATGTTTCCAAAGTGATTTCTTATCTTTCTCCCATGGACTGGACGAACCAGCTGGATATGGCCTTTCAGTCTTTGATTAATGCTAAAGGGGCTATTTCTATGTTCTACAAAATATTGCAAACACCGTATTATGAAGGCCACTTTGATACTGGTATTACTAGAGTGCAGAGACACTTTCCTGATCTTATCATTCTAAAAGCGCTTTTACATTCTAATCACACTCTTCCAACCATTATGTACCAGGAAATGTTCTTAAATTTTTTTTATAGGGGTTATTTGTCACCCTCTCGTTGTCAATTAGTGGGGATATCTTCCGCTTCGACGTGTTTGAAATGCACTCGACCTGAGGCGACTCTCTTTCACTGTTTGTGGGATTGTATTCATATTAAAAAATTCTTGCTTAAAATAAACAATTTGCCATTTCAGATTTAGTTAATTTTTTACCACTGTCCCCTGAATGGGCCATTTTTGGTATACTGACAACCACCTCTAGAATATCCCCGGGATGTCGCAAATTATTGCTAATCCTATCAGCTGTGGGGAAAAAAATTATTTTACAGCAATGGATACATTCATCTCCTCCTTCCTTACAAATGTTTAAAGATAAACTCTTTCACGTGTTTAAGATGGATTGGATGGAGACTTCACTACATAAAGAACAACGCATTGAGAAATGTTTTGATGTTTGGGAATCCTTTATTGATACTTTAAACATTTCAATAAAGAAACAGATTCACAATTGTTTTCGTACAACTTTATGGTATGAGACTACAACACTTTTAGCTGACCCCCCATTCGATTGAGTTAATATACTTTTTATTTTTTTGGGTGGGACTTGGGCTAAGGGCGATCCTTCCTTCTCTTCAACTCTTTTCTTTACCTCAGACTCCCTTTCTTTCCCTTCTCTTACTCTTCTATATCTTCCTTTCCTTTTTCTCTACTCTCTCTTCTTGAGAGACTGCTCTTTCCTGATTGATTATATAACCTGTTGATATTCTGCGATTCCTATATTATGGATTAGTGATGAGCGGGTTCGGTTCCTCGGAATCCGAACCCGCCCGAACTTCAGGTTTTTTTACACGGGGTCGAGCGACTCGGATCTTCCCGCCTTGCTCGGTTAACCCGAGCGCGCCCGAACGTCATCATCCCGCTGTCGGATTCTCGCGAGGCTCGGATTCTATCGCGAGACTCGGATTCTATATAAGGAGCCGCGCGTCGCCGCCATTTTCACACGTGCATTGAGATTGATAGGGAGAGGACGTGGCTGGCGTCCTCTCCGTTTAGACTAGAGTACTAGAGAGAGAGACACTAATTTTGGGGAGCATATTATTAGGAGGAGTACTACTTGCTGCTGATAGTGTGACCAGTGACCACCAGTTTAATTAATCCGTTCTCTGCCTGAAAAAAAACGATACACAGTGTGACACAGTCACATACCATATCTGTGCTCAGCCCAGTGTGCTGCATCATATGTAATACTGTATATCTATCATTATCTGACTGTGCTGAGTGCTCACTGCTCACACAGCTTAATTGTGGGGGAGACTGGGGAGCAGTTATAGCAGGAGTACATATTTTAAGTACAGTGCACACTTTTGCTGCCAGAGTGCCACTGCCAGTGTGACTGACCAGTGACCACTGATCACCAGTATTGTGATTGTCTGCTGACCACCAGTATATTGTGATTGTCTGCCTGAAAAAGTTAAACACTCGTCGTGTGGTGTTTTTATAAACGCATTCTGCAGACAGTGTCCAGCAGGTCCGTCATTACATAATATATACCTGTCCGGCTGCAGTACTAGTGTGATATATATATATATATTTTAATTTTATCTCATTATCATCCAGTCTATATTAGCAGCAGACACAGTACGGTAGTCCACGGCTGTAGTTACCTCTGTGTCGGCAGTCGCTCGTCCATCCATAATTGTATACCACCTACCCGTGGTTTTTTTTTTTTTGCTATCTTCTTGATACTAGTAGCTTACTTTAGGAGTCTGCAGTGCTGAGTCTGACAGACAGTGTCCAGCAGGTCCGTCATTACATAATATATACCTGTCCGGCTGCAGTACTAGTGTGATATATATATATATTTTAATTTTATCTCATTATCATCCAGTCTATATTAGCAGCAGACACAGTACGGTAGTCCACGGCTGTAACTACCTCTGTGTCGGCAGTCGCTCGTCCATCCATAATTGTATACCACCGACCCGTGGTTTTTTTTTTTTTTCTATCTTCTTGATACTAGTAGCTTACTTTAGGAGTCTGCAGTACTGACAGACAGTGTCCAGCAGGTCCGTCATTACATAATATATACCTGTCCGGCTGCAGTACTAGTGTGATATATATATATATTTTAATTTTATCTCATTATCATCCAGTCTATATTAGCAGCAGACACAGTACGGTAGTCCACGGCTGTAGCTACCTCTGTGTCGGCAGTCGCTCGTCCATCCATAATTGTATACCACCTACCCGTGGTTTTTTTTTTCTTTTCTATCTTCTTGATACTAGTAGCTTACTTTAGGAGTCTGCAGTGCTGAGTCTGACAGACAGTGTCCAGCAGGTCCGTCATTACATAATATATACCTGTCCGGCTGCAGTACTAGTGTGATATATATATATATTTTAATTTTATCTCATTATCATCCAGTCTATATTAGCAGCAGACACAGTACGGTAGTCCACGGCTGTAGCTACCTCTGTGTCGGCAGTCGCTCGTCCATCCATAATTGTATACCACCTACCCGTGGTTTTTTTTTTTTCTATCTTCTTGATACTAGTAGCTTACTTTAGGAGTCTGCAGTACTGACAGACAGTGTCCAGCAGGTCCGTCATTACATAATATATACCTGTCCGGCTGCAGTACTAGTGTGATATATATATATTTTTTAATTTTATCTCATTATCATCCAGTCTATATTAGCAGCAGACACAGTACGGTAGTCCACGGCTGTAGCTACCTCTGTGTCGGCAGTCGCTCGTCCATCCATAAGTATACTAGTATCCATCCATCTCCATTGTTTACCTGAGGTGCCTTTTAGTTGTGCCTATTAAAATATGGAGAACAAAAATGTTGAGGTTCCAAAAATAGGGAAAGATCAAGATCGACTTCCACCTCATGCTGAAACTGCTGCCACTAGTCTTGGCCGAGACGATGAAATGCCATCAACGTCGTCTGCCAAGGCCGATGCCCAATGTCATAGTACAGAGCATGTAAAATCCAAAACACCAAATATCAGTAAAAAAAAGGACTCAAAAATCTAAAATAAAATTGTCGGAGGAGAAGCGTAAACTTGCCAATATGCCATTTACCACACGGAGTGGCAAGGAACGGCTGAGGCCCTGGCCTATGTTCATGGCTAGTGGTTCAGCTTCACATGAGGATGGAAGCACTCAGCCTCTCGCTAGAAAAATGAAAAGACTCAAGCTGGCAAAAGCACAGCAAAGAACTGTGCGTTCTTCGAAATCCCAAATCCACAAGGAGAGTCCAATTGTGTCGTTTGCGATGCCTGACCTTCCCAACACTGGACGTGAAGAGCATGCGCCTTCCACCATTTGCACGCCCCCTGCAAGTGCTGGAAGGAGCACCCGCAGTCCAGTTCCTGATAGTCAGATTGAAGATGTCAGTGTTGAAGTACACCAGGATGAGGAGGATATGGGTGTTGCTGGCGCTGGGGAGGAAATTGACAAGGAGGATTCTGATGGTGAGGTGGTTTGTTTAAGTCAGGCACCCGGGGAGACACCTGTTGTCCGTGGGAGGAATAGGGCCATTGACATGCCTGGTGAAAATACCAAAAAAATCAGCTCTTCGGTGTGGAAGTATTTCAACAGAAATGCGGACAACATTTGTCAAGCCGTGTGTTGCCTTTGTCAAGCTGTAATAAGTAGGGGTAAGGACGTTAACCACCTCGGAACATCCTCCCTTATACGTCACTTGCAGCGCATTCATAATAAGTCGGTGACAAGTTCAAAAACTTTGGGCGACAGCGGAAGCAGTCCACTGACCAGTAAATCCCTTCCTCTTGTAACCAAGCTCGCGCAAACCACCCCACCAACTCCCTCAGTGTCAATTTCCTCCTTCCCCAGGAATGCCAATAGTCCTGCAGGCCATGTCACTGGCAATTCTGACGAGTCCTCTCCTGCCTGGGATTCCTCTGATGCATCCTTGCGTGTAACGCCTACTGCTGCTGGCGCTGCTGTTGTTGCTGCTGGGAGTCGATGGTCATCCCAGAGGGGAAGTGGTAAGACCACTTTTACTACTTCCACCAAGCAATTGACTGTCCAACAGTCCTTTGCGAGGAAGATGAAATATCACAGCAGTCATCCTGCTGCAAAGCGGATAACTGAGGCCTTGGCATCCTGGGTGGTGACAAACGTGGTTCCGGTATCCATCATTACTGCAGAGGCAACTAGAGACTTGTTGGAGGTACTGTGTCCCCGGTACCAAATACCATCTAGGTTCCATTTCTCTAGGCAGGCGATACCGAAAATGTACACAGACCTCAGAAAAAGAGTCACCAGTGTCCTAAAAAATGCAGCTGTACCCAATGTCCACTTAACCACGGACATGTGGACAAGTGGAGCAGGGCAGGGTCAGGACTATATGACTGTGACAGCCCACTGGGTAGATGTATGGACTCCCGCCGCAAGAACAGCAGCGGCGGCACCAGTAGCAGCATCTCGCAAACGCCAACTCTTTCCTAGGCAGGCTACGCTTTGTATCACCGGTTTCCAGAATACGCACACAGCTGAAAACCTCTTACGGCAACTGAGGAAGATCATCGCGGAATGGCTTACCCCAATTGGACTCTCCTGTGGATTTGTGGCATCGGACAACGCCAGCAATATTGTGTGTGCATTAAATATGGGCAAATTCCAGCACGTCCCATGTTTTGCACATACCTTGAATTTGGTGGTGCAGAATTATTTAAAAAACGAGAGGGGCGTGCAAGAGATGCTGTCGGTGGCCAGAAGAATTGCGGGACACTTTCGGCGTACAGGCACCACGTACAGAAGACTGGAGCACCACCAAAAACGCCTGATCCTGCCCTGCCATCATCTGAAGCAAGAAGTGGTAACGAGGTGGAATTCAACCCTATATATGCTTCAGAGGTTGGAGGAGCAGCAAAAGGCCATTCAAGCCTATACAATTGAGCACGATATAGGAGGTGGAATGCACCTGTCTCAAGCGCAGTGGAGAATGATTTCAACGTTGTGCAAGGTTCTGCTGCCCTTTGAACTTGCCACACGTGAAGTCAGTTCAGACACTGCCAGCCTGAGTCAGGTCATTCCCCTCATCAGGCTTTTGCAGAAGAAGCTGGAGACATTGAAGGAGGAGCTAACACAGAGCGATTCCGCTAGGCATGTGGGACTTGTGGATGGAGCCCTTAATTCGCTTAACAAGGATTCACGGGTGGTCAATCTGTTGAAATCAGAGCACTACATTTTGGCCACCGTGCTCGATCCTAGATTTAAAACCTACCTTGGATCTCTCTTTCCGGCACACACAAGTCTGCTGGGGTTCAAAGACCTGCTGGTGAGAAAATTGTCAAGTCAAGCGGAACGCGACCTGTCAACATCTCCTCCTTCACATTCTCCCGCAACTGGGGGTGCGAGGAAAAGGCTCAGAATTCCGAGCCCACCCACTGGCGGTGATGCAGGGCAGTCTGGAGCGACTGCTGATGCTGACATCTGGTCCGGACTGAAGGACCTGCCAACGATTACGGACATGTCGTCTACTGGCACTGCATATGATTCTCTCCCCATTGAAAGAATGGTGGAGGATTATATGAGTGACCGCATCCAAGTAGGCACGTCAGACAGTCCGTACTTATACTGGCAGGAAAAAGAGGCAATTTGGAGGCCCTTGCACAAACTGGCTTTATTCTACCTAAGTTGCCCTCCCACAAGTGTGTACTCCGAAAGAGTGTTTAGTGCCGCCGCTCACCTTGTCAGCAATCGGCGTACGAGGTTACTTCCAGAAAATGTGGAGAAGATGATGTTCATTAAAATGAATTATAATCAATTCCTCCGTGGAGACATTGACCAGCAGCAATTGCCTCCACAAAGTACACAGGGAGCTGAGATGGTGGATTCCAGTGGGGACGAATTGATAATCTGTGAGGAGTGGGATGTACACGGTGATATATCGGAGGATGATGATGAGGTGGACATCTTGCCTCTGTAGAGCCAGTTTGTGCAAGGAGAGATTAATTGCTTCTTTTTTGGTGGGGGTCCAAACCAACCCGTCATTTCAGTCACAGTCGTGTGGCAGACCCTGTCACTGAAATGATGGGTTGGTTAAAGTGTGCATGTCCTGTTTATACAACATAAGGGTGGGTGGGAGGGCCCAAGGACAATTCCATCTTGCACCTCTTTTTTCTTTAATTTTTCTTTGCGTCATGTGCTGTTTGGGGAGTGTTTTTTGGAAGGGCCATCCTGCGTGACACTGCAGTGCCACTCCTAGATGGGCCAGGTGTTTGTGTCGGCCACTAGGGTCGCTTAGCTTACTCACACAGCTACCTCATTGCGCCTCTTTTTTTCTTTGCGTCATGTGCTGTTTGGGGAGTGTTTTTTGGAAGGGCCATCCTGCGTGACACTGCAGTGCCACTCCTAGATGGGCCAGGTGTTTGTGTCGGCCACTAGGGTCGCTTAGCTTACTCACACAGCTACATCATTGCGCCTCTTTTTTTCTTTGCGTCATGTGCTGTTTGGGGAGTGTTTTTTGGAAGGGCCATCCTGCGTGACACTGCAGTGCCACTCCTAGATGGGCCAGGTGTTTGTGTCGGCCACTAGGGTCGCTTAGCTTACTCACACAGCTACCTCATTGCGCCTCTTTTTTTCTTTGCGTCATGTGCTGTTTGGGGAGTGTTTTTTGGAAGGGCCATCCTGCGTGACACTGCAGTGCCACTCCTAGATGGGCCAGGTGTTTGTGTCGGCCACTAGGGTCGCTTAGCTTACTCACACAGCTACCTCATTGCGCCTCTTTTTTTCTTTGCGTCATGTGCTGTTTGGGGAGTGTTTTTTGGAAGGGCCATCCTGCGTGACACTGCAGTGCCACTCCTAGATGGGCCAGGTGTTTGTGTCGGCCACTAGGGTCGCTTAGCTTAGTCATCCAGCGACCTCGGTGCAAATTTTAGGACTAAAAATAATATTGTGAGGTGTGAGGTGTTCAGAATAGACTGAAAATGAGTGGAAATTATGTTTTTTGAGGTTAATAATACTTTGGGATCAAAATGACCCCCAAATTCTATGATTTAAGCTGTTTTTTAGGGTTTTTTGAAAAAAACACCCGAATCCAAAACACACCCGAATCCGACAAAAAAAATTCGGTGAGGTTTTGCCAAAACGCGGTCGAACCCAAAACATGGCCGCGGAACCGAACCCAAAACCAAAACACAAAACCCGAAAAATTTCAAGTGCACATCTCTATTATGGATACAACATCCTATATTACAGTCATTCTATACTGTACTAATGTTCATTTACCATTTCAATTACTGCTTTGTTGGTTTTGTAACTAAAATGTTTAAAAGAAAACTCGAAATAAAAACATTTTTGAAAAAAATAATATATATTTCAAATAGAGAATAGACTGGAAAAATCTTTCGATGGTGAGTGAGTTGCTAACGGATTTGCAGCTGGCCTGCGTTTGCAAAGCTTCTCGCATAACGTATACAGACTTGAACGGGGCGGTTTTCACTCTGTCTGGGCGGCGACTATCCAATCGCAAACCTCTGCAAATTTGCAGAGGTGTGATCAGGTCTGAATTAGGCCCTATACGCAATAATGAGGCACATCAACTGCTAGGGTAGCACTCGATGTTCCACGATGCCTAAATCATAAAAATGTCAGTGCTACAACCACCGTCTTCAGAATGCACAAAACATACAGTATATACACAGACAGAGTGATACCTATACTTTGTCTGTGTATATATGTTTTGTGCACCCTGAAGACAATGCTTGTATCACTGAAACGTTGATGATGGAATATATGGATTATATGGTTTAATACATGATTTGCTAAATCCTTAAGAGCCTGCCCTTTTACTGTTGCTGCTATTTACACACAGTTTTGTGCGATGGAACATGTCTTGTTAAGACCAAATGTGACTCTGAATGCAAAGTTTACAGATTAAAGCAAGATTAATAGCAAAGGGCTATTCTCAGAAATATAGTGATGCCACTTTTGCACCAGTTGCTAAACAGAGTACTTTCAGAACATTGATCAAAATTGATGCCTTAAGAAATATTAAACCATTAAAAAAAGATAGATATTACATAGTACTTAGATTTTCTTCCACTGGGATGCAGTCAGGATCCCGCCTGTCTGGATCCCGGCAGTCAGATTACTGACGCCGGAATCCAGACACTATTCGGAATGCTGAACGTCCTGACACCGCTGAAGAGGTAAACCGTGGGGGGAAGGTTTGGTTTAGGCTGCGGGGGGAGGGATAGGCTGCGCCCCAGGAGCTTTAGGGTGCGGGGAGGGGGTTTAGGGTTAGGCACCCCCCTCTGAGGGTTAGGCTGAGGATGGGAGGGTTAGTTTTAGGCAGCGGGGACAGGAGGTTAGGTTTAGGTACTTACGGGGGAAGGTTAGGGTTAGGCACTAAGGGGGAGGTTAGGGTTAGGCAGCGGGTAGGGAGGGTTAGGGGGGTAGGAGAGAGAGTATAGCACCCCTTACTCACCCCTGTCGGCTTCTTCACAATCGGGATCCCGGACGCCGGCTTTCCCTACTGAACCCCTTCCACTAATGATCTAGAATCTATTTTTCCCCTCTTGATCTATAATACAGTATATTAAAACTAAGAACAACTACATTTCAAAATGTAATATTGCAAAATATAGATAGATAGAGGGACACCCTGGTATGTATATCAATCTGAGGATGTCATTGGATAAAAGTCCAGTACATAAAAGTTTTCCAGTCTAATAATAAGACGCTTTTGTTTTTCTCAGAACTATAAAGACTCCCAGATCACACGTGTCACTTCAACCACACCACATGGCATTAACCTTATCTGAGATAAGGAAACAGAAGAGAAGACATATGGCAGTTTGTTTAAACTTGCTTTATTTTTTTTTCAAATTTCCACTCAGGTGATTTTCATACTATGAAAGGAAGAAGAAGAGAACCTTGTGCAATATCTTCTAAAAAATATGTTTATTGACAAACAACCAGATGTATGCTTACAATAAAAACTCAATTACAAATCCTTAACATATATATCCCAGTTCCCCTATCAGATATTTGAGAAATTAAATAATGGTAATAAGTACAGATGTGCACCGGAAATTTTTCAGGTTTTGTGTTTTGGTTTTGGATTCAGTTCCGCGGGCGTGTTTTGGATTTGGACGCATTTTGGCAAAACCTCCCTTAAATTTTTTGTCGGATTCTGGTGTGTTTTGGATTCGGGTATTTTTTTTCAAAAACAGCTTAAATCATAGAATGTGGGGGTAATTTTGATCCTATAGTATTATTAACCTCAATAACCATAATTTACACTCATTTCCAGTCTATTCTGAACACCTCACACCTCACAATATTATTTTTAGTCCTAAAATTTGCATCGAGGTCGCTGGATGACTAAGCTAAGCGACCCAAGTGGCCGGCACAAACACCTGACCCATCTAGGAGTGGCACTGCAGTGTCAGACAGGATGGCACTTAAAAAATTGGCCCCAAACAGCACATGATGCAAAGAAAAGAGAAAAAGAGGTGCACTGTGGTCGCTGGATGGCTAAGCTAAGTGACACAAACACCTCAATATCACAGGAATTATTTGTTCTAATCAATGGTATTATTTGTCCAAATCACTGGAAGAAAATGACAAAATCACTGGAATTATTCGTTCTAATCAATGGTATTATTGGTCCAAATCACTGGAAGAAAATGACGAAATAACTGGAATTATTTGGCAAGATCACTGTAATTAATAATTATAAATCACTGATATTAATTGGTAAA
Source organism: Pseudophryne corroboree (assembly GCF_028390025.1). Classification (NCBI taxonomy): domain Eukaryota; kingdom Metazoa; phylum Chordata; class Amphibia; order Anura; family Myobatrachidae; genus Pseudophryne; species Pseudophryne corroboree. Next base: position 309,480,163 of record NC_086447.1, on the reverse strand, counting down.
ATTTCGCTATCACCTGCCTAGTGAAGTGGAATCTAGATGGGATTTTGTAGCGGGAACACAATAACGTCATCAGTTGTCTAAATTCCAATGCACTAATGGCGGAAAACGGGTGCACATCTAACAGCGCACTGATTATACTGAGAACTGATTATACTAATCACTGATGATACTAAGGAGAACTGACACTGAGCAGCGAGAACAGCACTGGACTATTGTACTGTAGTATACTGGTCCCCACAATGCAGCAAAGATATTGAGCACTGATCCGGAGAATAGAACTGAGTCTGACACGGAGCTGCAAGATACAGCAATGGCCTACTGTACTGTACTACTATATACTGGTGGTCACCACAATGCTGCACTGTACTACTACAGATGTGTCCACATACATCTTTGCTATATCCCGCCATGTATGGCACAGTTTTGCGTGCCATAGATTCAGAGATTTAGCCATGCCTTGTCATTTTTCTTAATTTGCTTCTTTAATATGTTACTTTATACATATTCTATTATGGCAAACAAAATTATTTAAATTCATCCACTCGCTACTTGTGAAAAACAGCTTAGCCGTGTTTTGCATGTTGTGCCAAATTTGTAATAAAGCAAAGATGTAAGTGGACACATCTCTATATACTGGTCACAACAATGCAACACAGATATGGATACTAGAAGTGGCACAGAGCAGCAAGAAACAGCAATGGCCTACTGTACTGTACTACTATATACTGTTGGTCACCACAATGCTGCACTGTACTGCTATATACTGGTCACAACAGTGCAGCACAGATATGGATACTAGAAGTGACACGGAACTGCAAGAAACAGCAATGACCTACTGTACTGTACAACTATATACTGTTGGTCACCACAATGCTGCACTGTACTACTATATATACTGGTCACAACAATGCAGCACAGATATGGATACTTGAAGTGACATGGAGCTGCAAGATACAGCAATGGCCTACTGTACTCTACAACTATACTGTTGGTCATGTCGCAGTCAAAAATATTACATAAAGAGAACATACAAACTGCACAAATATAAGTCGCTATACTTGCAAATATGCGCAGCGAGCACAGCAATATATGGTAACACCCGCATTTACACGGACATGCCACAGAGATGGATTCGACACTTATTTCATACAGTACATAATTATAATAATATCAAGCGCCAGACATCATGATGATTTAAAATTATCTAATGAAGTAATGTCATGAATGTGTATTATTTTAACGAAACAAGATAGACCTGTCATATTTACTATTAAAATAACCAGATTAATGTGTAGATTCATTTGATACTTGTTATTAAGTTGTAGGACATTGCAACACGGAATTATGATTAAATGTATAAAAGCTAAAATCACTTTTATTAGAACAATAGATATTCCAAACAGATAATGAACAGGAAACTCAGGCCAGCCCTTTGGATGTCTTCAAGGCTGAACCTGATTAGCATATACAAAGGATCTGGTGACTCATCGTGAGTCCCCTCCCCCAAACTAGATTACACATTGCTGATCACACAGGAAGGTAGTTCCTGTTTTGGTCTCAGAGTTGCTGTAAGGTCTGAGACGATGATGGAGTTATTGCCAGCTCAGTTCCTGTTTTGGTCTCAGCGTAAGATGGACGGCATGATTTTAGAGAAAGAGAGAGACATAAGCATTGAGGGAATGGTATTGTATCGCTGGCCTGTAACTGTATGTAACTGTATGTAACTGTATGCTTTAACTGCTTACTGTGTGAGTGTAACCATGTAACTATAGGTATACTGTACTTTGTAATATATATTGAATCCATATCCTTTTTAATAACAAATATATATACATCAATGAGCTTTGGAACTCAGATAATGTGTGGGTGTATTGTTTTCTCTTATGGGATGCAGTGTTTTGCGATGTATAGCGCACATTCATGGGATATGGTAATAAGAGGTGCAGGCATTTACAATATATATTAGAGCGGGCATTTTAAATATTTGTGAGAAATCAATTTGGCATTCTTAGTCACCAAAATGCTGCACTGTACTACTAAATATACTGCTCACAACAATGCAGCACAGATATGGATACTTGCAGTGACACGGAGCTGCAAGATACAGCAATGGCCTACTGTACTGTACAACTATATACTGTTGGACCAAAATGCTGCACTGTACTACTATATATACTGCTCTCAATAATGCAGCACAGATATGGATACTTGCAGTGACACAGAGCTGCAAGATACAGCAATGACCTACTGTACTGTACAACTATATACTGTTGGTCACCAAAATGCTGCACTGTACTACTATATATACTGCTCACAACAATGCAGCACAGATATGGATACTTGAAGTGACACGGAGCTGCAAGATACAGCAATGGACTACTGTACTGTACTGCTATACTGGTGGTCACCAAAATGCTGCACTGTACTACTATATGTAATATATATATATATATATATAGTATATACTGGTCACACAACAATGCAGCAGATATTGAGCACTGATGATCAGGATACTGTCTAGAACTGAGTCTGACACGGAGCTGCAAGATACAGCAATGGCCTACTGTACTGTACTACTATAATTATATACTGGTGGTCCCCACAATGCAGCACACTGAGCACAGATATTTGCAGCACACTGAGCACAGATATGGAGCTTTTCAGGCAGAGAACGTAGATAATTGCAGCACACTGAACACAGCTATGGAGCTCTTCAGGCAGAGAACGTAGATATTTGCAGCACACTGAGCACAGATATTTGCAGCACACTGAGCACAGATATTTGCAACACATTGAGCACAGTGTCAAAGTCGAAAAATATTGTAATGCATATACCCTGTACTAACCCCATGCACATGCCCGCTGCGCGTGCACTCAGTCTGCCGTGCGTTCACATATCCGCAATTTGCGTAAAGTAGCTTCCCACGGCCATGCGCCTTAGCGCGTGGTATGCGCATTTACGGTGGAGTTTGTGAGCGCGTAGAGGGTTATTAGAACATTACATATTTAACCAAAATAGTGCATTTTGTACCCATAGCTCCCCTGCACCACACCAGCTAGTATTAATAGTTTAAACAGTTCCAGGGCTAAGGGATTCGCCTTTGCATGATAGGAAGGGTCAGATAAAGGTTGGAAGGTGATGTCTAGTATCCAGCTGTAGGGTATTTTAAGAGTAACATTCCGGTGTCGGTTAGAGAAAGATCGCAAGTTCCAGCATATAGTTATGTGCAAAAGTAGAATATAGATATTAACTGTATTTACTGTATATTATGTATGCGGCGGAAATCCAGTGGATACCACCCACCAGAGCAGTTGGGGAAAGACATCGCCCATCTTTTCAAATCAACCTATGACCTCTCCTGTAATGAAAAGACACATCTCTGTGTCCAATGGACAATGCGATTACAGTGACCATTGTTTTGTGTATGTAAGTTGTGTATAAAAAGCCCATTGTTGCCTGGCTTGTCAGAAGACTCTGAACGCTTTCTATCTGACTAGCGGAGGACCGGCCGGGTTGCGCTTGCGAACATTCTCACGTATGTACATTCTCTGTAGCCATTATTCTGTTTAGATTTATCTTGTTAGCCTGTAGTGTATGATTTGTACTGTTTTACCTTTTGGAATAATCCACGGTGGCCTTAGAACCCTGTGGTTTCAACTACAAATCGGTGTTGTGTCTTCACTTTCCTGCAAAGGTTTTAAAGTGTATTTATCTGTATAAGGTGTATAAGTATTGATAAGGTGTACGCACTGCGGGTACTTTATACCGTCAGCGCTACTTAAGGTTTAAGGTATAACATCATTGCAGTACTTTGCTGCTAAGGGTTTAAAGTGTAATCATATCATTGCATTGTATCATTAACAAGGTTTAAAGGTTATCAATTGTGTGTGCGCATGCTGTGTGTACTCTGTACACTCAGCGCGGCGTGGGTACGCCAAGAACGTACCACGTGTGGGACTCTGTACACAAATAGCGTACAAAGTGCGTAGCATGTGTGTTCGGTCAAGCGGCCATAGCGGCTCCACGGTAAAAGTGTATTTAGAGGTATAGCTTTACGGTCTAAGATAATATCGACATTATCAATTGGGAGCTCGTCCGGTTCTTCCTCATACGCGCAGCCTAGCAGGTTTACGCAGACTTTATCTATCAGCAAAGGGTGGAAAGGTATCCCCCGTAAACCTTCTCTTGGTTGGTGGATACACAAGTGCTGATTAGATAAGCGTCTGCCCTGCATGGTTTGAAGAGATGCTGGAGGGATCCATAAGGTAAGAACGCAAAAGCTATTTTTTTTTAAATCTGTAAATTTCTGTTTGGCGCCAAATGCGCACACAACACATGCATACACCTGTATTTTGTACTTTGCATATCTGCTCGCATTATTGCCATAAGCATTGATTACTAGATTAATTTTGACCTGTACTGAGAAAATTTGTTGCTATTTAGTTAAAATATAGAGTTAATAGTTAAGGAAGTAAGTGTAAGACGCACACGCAGCCTGGCCTAGTTGTAAAGGTTTATTACAGTAGAAACTGTGTGGTGTGTTAAGTGAGCGATTATAGTTAAATATCGCTTACATTTATAGAAGTGTGGGATTTGTAGTACTGCGGACGTACGGCCTTTGTACACGTGTCTCGGACAAAGTACGGGACTGAGTACGCAATGTAAAGGCATACACACGTGGCGTGTTCACGCAACATGCGTAAAAGGTACGCCGCTAAGTACAAATCACACAAAAGCATTGTTTTAGTTTAGGCGCGAGATGGTAGCCACGCGATAATAGCACAAATTGATCAGTTTCCAATATTTAGTTTAAAAACTCTTTTTACTGTATTACCTCTGGAATTAAGGCTGTTTTATCTGAATGAAAGTTAATTTTCTGTACAGAAAAACCAAAGCATATATGAGTGAACGAGCGTGAGTGTGCAAACAATAAAGGTTTTGTGGACCCAGGGAATTCGGGATCCCGTAGGAGACCACACCAGGTGAGTGGACACTTGGTGGCATGAGAGTGGCTTGCTCACGTTAACATTGATTAAGGTACGAGTAGTAGATATCGCAGACCAAAGGTCAGCGAAGGTATAGAGTACCGCAGACCAAAGGTCAGCGAGGTTTTTGTTTAGAGAGCGCAGCCCAGGTGGTTGGCGTAGAACCCCTATAGGCCCATTCAGATACGCTCCGGATGAGGTTTCGCAGCCTGAAAAACGATTCCATTGGTCGTATGGCGGATAAGTAACAGTTACCTATACGCTGTGCGATTGGACCGCGCGTTCGTGGGTGCAATACTTAGCTCACAGTGATACCCTTTTACGAGTTTTGCGTAAAATCGCAGGATCATAAGCGCTAGGTGTAGCACACGCAACGTGATTTGTGTAACATTTTTTTGTTTTAAGGGAGTTTTCGCTGGTCACTCAGGAAATCTCCAACGACCAATATTTACTGGGAAGGATAAGTCACTCCCATATACTCTCAGTAAATAGAGGTTACACAGGGGCCCTAGGTTGGGTACGTACTGGCGCTGATGACAGTATTTAGGTGTATTGGCCAACGTGGGCGTGAGTTGGTGAGAGCACTCGTTGAACTTTCACCGTTGCCTTATAATTGAGTATTTTGATATTTTGTAGGAATTAGCTGAGAAGGCAATACCTGCAAAAGATGGGGGCCTGTTGCTCAAGTAAGGGACGATCAACCAGGGTTCAGGTTGATATTCCGCGGCCCAAGGGGTCGGCGAGGTACATAATGTGTGAGAAATATGGATCACACGCAGAGGTTTTATGCAATGAATGGGAACGTATGACTGCGGAAGATAGGGAACCATTCCCTAAGGTAGGCAGTTTTAATCCAGAGGTGTTGCAGAATTTAAGGATTAGGATATGTCTGTTAAAATCCCGAAAACAAAGGATCAGACACTCAAACTGTTTACATTTATGGCAACGAGAGAGTGATATGCAAAGGGAACTAGCTCACGCAGCTGGTTCCAGCCTTAGCAGGAAACTGATAGCAACTGCACCACCACCACCGTATATTACAGGGGAGAAAGTGGCTACAGACAATGGCATACTAATATATAATAAGAGTGAACTTGATAAATCTATTAATGCTAACCCGTGCAAGTTGTATCCCATCTTAAACTTCCCTCAGGACTGCGAGCAAGAAGATGAGCCCAGCACGATATCGGCACTCTCTCTAGCAGCCACCATACAAGACACACAAGTGGGCACGGCCCAACCAGTAAGAACAGTAGCAAAGGCCCCTAACGGACGGACAGGTGAGGTCGTGTCCACAGGTAAGTAAGATACAGTTCATTATGCAGAGACAATTGCACCTCACATTGTAGAAGCAACCCAGAATGATGTAATTGAACTAAATCCTGTCAGGGTGATCGCAGTCCCCAATGGGAAGACTGACGCTCAGGGAATCACTCCCGTCAGGAACATTGCTATGCATTGTCCTTGGTCCCGGACAGAATTGAGGACAATTATGTCTGAATTTCCCGATCCCAGAAAGGATCTAGCCGCATGTCAGAGGTTTATTAGAGAATTAGGTAACGCCACCGAACCCACAAACAAAGATTGGCGGACAGTGCTACGGGCATGTTTGCCCTCCAATATTGACCCTGTGAAATTCATTGCTGATTTTAAATTAGACACAGAAGTACCTCTCACTGATGAATACACTCAGGAGAATGTACGACAGATAAATCTGCAGTTAGGAGTATATTTCCCTACTGTTGTCAAGTGGAATAAAATCTTTTCCATAAGGCAAAAAGAAGGTGAAACAGCTTCTGAATATTTCCATCGAGCACTGCAGGAAATGGCTAGATACACTGGGTCGAGGACATTAAGGAAAATGAACATCATAGAGAGGTAGCTGTGTCCGTATTAATGGACGGTTTAAAAGAAACGTTGAGAACAAGGGTACAAACCACTCAACCTAACTGGAGAGGTATCTCGTTGGCTGCATTAAGAGAGTCCGCTATTGAGCACGATCGGAACATCATTAAGCACAGGGAGTCACAGGGGGATAAGCTGATGACAGTAAGTATAAAAGCCCTGACAACGAAGCCACATCAGCCAAAACCCCAGACCCCTGATGGTAAGTCGTATGTAGTAAAATGTTATAATTGCCAGAGGGAAGGACATTACGCACGGAACTGTAATTATAAAGGCACACATAACATATATCGACCCCCTAGACCAGAACATGACTCACAGCATAACACACGTAATTGGGATCAGGGATCGCACAGGGGGAATTTTGAGCCACACGCTGGGGAAACAAGGAGGTACCCACCTAGGAGGGACTGGCAGACCTCTGGAAATTCTCAGCTACCCCCCTCACATATTGTAGCTGCTAGCGCGCTGCGGGAGGGTCACAACATACAATAGGGGTTAGGCCACACCTGAAGTTTGCAGCCAGTGAAGTTGATTGCTAGCCTTGGAAATGAACCCGAGGTTACAGTTGATGTAGCTGGTAGATCACTACCTTTCCTTGTAGATACAGGGGCGGCCAGGTCAGTGTTAAATTCAACGGTAGGTATGAAAACCACGGGTAAAACAATTTCAGCAATGGGGGTAACAGGAGTAGTGCAACACTATGCTTTAAGTAGACCATCGGAGATTACGATAGGGCCTTTGCAGACCAAGCACTCCTTTTTGCTAGCTGCATCGGCTCCGACTAATCTACTTGGGAGAGATTTATTGTGTAAGATGAGGTGTGTCATATATTGTACTCCTGAGGGTGTCTTCTTAGATATACCCAAGAATCATGTTCAGGAAGTGCAGGATATGTTAGACACCCCACAAAGGTTAATGTCACACTCTGCTGTTATAGACAGGTGTCCATCCAAGGTAGAGGAAATGATCTCCCAGATACCGGAATCCCTCTGGACCAAATATGGACAAGACACTGGATTGATGGCAAATGTAGCTCCTGTAGTTGTGCAAGTAAAAGATGGTAGGATAGCTCCAAAAAATCCCACAGTATCCTCTGAAGCCAGAGGTGGAATTAGGAGTGTACCCAGTCATAGAGCGCTTGCTACAACAGGGCATCCTAGTTAGGACGTCCAGCACTGCCAATAGTCCCATCTTCCCTGGGAAAAAGAGTGGGGGGAGGGGATACAGGCTAGTGCAGGATCTAAGGGGGATAAACAAGATAGTTGAGAGCCAATTCCCCGTAGTGTCAAATCCAGCTGTCATCCTCATGCAAATTCCCCCTACTGCAAAATTTTTCACTGTCATTGACCTCTGTTCTGCTTTCTTTTCGGTCCCTCTGCACCCTGACAGCCAATATTTGTTTGCATTTACATACAGGGGAGTACAGTACACCTGGTCTCGCCTAACCCAAGGTTTCATTGACAGCCCAAGTATTTTCTCCCAGGCTTTGCATGACTGTTTACAATCCTTTCAACCTGAGAGCGGATCAGTATTAATACAGTATGTAGATGACTTACTGCTGTGTTCAGATTCACTTGAGTCGTCCTTGAAAGACACAAAACAGCTTCTGTTTCACCTTTCTAATACGGGACACAAGGTTTCAAAGGATAAGTTACAGTTGTGCCAGACCAAGGTAAAATATTTGGGACATTGCTTGACACAAGGACTGAGACACCTCACCGCTGATAGAATACAGGCGATTCGCGACATGACTCTGCCACAAACCCAGCAGCAGATCCGCACTTTCCTTGGAATGTGTGGGTACTGCCGAAACTGGATCCCAGGGTTCTCCATACTGGCTTTACCTTTGCAGGAAATGGTCTCCTCGAACAAACCAGATCGGATATCTCACACAGATGTGTCCGAACTGGCATTTGAGAGACTTAAACAATGCCTATCACAGACACCTGCATTAGGCATGCCAGATTATGGGAAACCTTTTGAGTTGTACAGTACGGAAAGTGCTGGGTGTGCGGCAGGTGTCCTAACCCAGAGACATGGTGATGCCAGCAGGCCGGTAGCTTACTACAGTGCACAGTTGGACACCGTAGCACGGTCTCTCCCCACATGATTGCGAAGTGTTGCAGCGATAGCTTTGCTAGTGAGTAAAAGCAAAGACGTAGTGTTGGGACACAACCTGACCATCCATACACCTCATGCAGTGTCAGCCTTACTGAACTCTGCCCAAACCAGACATGTCTCATCAGCACGGTTTACAAGGTGGGAATTAGCACTAATGGCCCCTGTAAACATCACCATAAGGAGATGCAGCGCACTAAATCCTGCAACTTATCTCCCATTTGTGCCTGGACAGGCACAAAGGGTGGAGGATGAGAGTGATGGTGAAGGAGGATTTAGTACAGACACTGACACACATGATTGTATGGAATATCTGAACCAAACTTTCACTGCAAGACCCGACATTAGTGACAACCCACTGAAAGGCGTAGATTTTACTTTTTACACTGACGGTAGTTGCCACAGACAGACGGACTTGGGAGACTTGTGTACTGGATACGCAGTCGTAGATGACAAAGGTATCATAGAAGCAGAACCTCTGGGCCTACCACACTCAGCACAAGTTGCTGAGCTGGTCGTCCTAACCAGAGCGTGTGAATTGGCTAAGGGTAAGTCAGCCAATATATATACAGATTCTAGGTATGCCTTTGGAGTAGTGCATGATTTCGGGGCCCTATGGCGCCTCAGAAATTTCATGACGGCAGCTGGCACACCTGTAGCGCATGCATCCCATATAAAAAGGCTTCTAGCAGCAATACAGGAACCTGACAGAGTGGCTGTTATCAAGTGCAAAGCCCACACTTACAGTCAAGACCCAGTGTCACTTGGTAACAGCCGGGCAGACGAAGCTGCTAAATCATCAGCCAGCACCCCCATACAGACAGATATCACACAACTGATGGTATTCAATACCGTCAACACACAAAAATTAAGTGAAATGCAAAATTTGTGTTCTCCACAGGAAAAGGCAGTCTGGAGGTCAGCACACGGTCTGACTCATCTGGGCAAAGAGGGTATGTGTAAGCTGGTGAGAGCCTACTGGTGTGCGCCAGGATTCTCTTCTCATGCGGGTTAGAGAGCAATGACATGTCTTATCTGCTTGAGGAAGAATATTGGAAAGTCAATACCAACAGAACCATTCCATATCCCGCCAACAGACGGCCCTTTTCAGGTAATACAAATTGATTTCATACAGTTGCCACCCTGCAGAAATTTAAAATATGTGTTAGTTTGTAATGACGTGTTTTCAAATTGGGTAGAAGCGTTCCCCGCTGCCACAAATACTGCTACGTTTACTGCAAAGAAAATTGTGCAGGAATTTGTGTGCAGATAAGGTATCCCTAGGATAATTGAAAGCGATAGGGGTACCCATTTTACAGGTGAAGTCTTTCAGGTTATGTGCAAACTGATGGGAATTAATAGTAAGCTGCATACTCCGTACCGCCCACAGGCGAGTGCGAAAGTGGAAAGAGTAAACAGCACTATTAAGAACAAGTTGAGCAAAGTGATGGCTGAAACTGGATTGTTGTGGTCAGAAGCTTTGCCACTTGTATTGTACAGCATCAGAGCCACTCCCAGGTCCCCCCTTAACCTATCACCCTTTGAGATTCTTTTTGGTCGACAACCCCATGTAATGATTGACCCCCAGGATGATTTGAAATGCAATAATGAGATGACTGTAAAATATATGGTTAAGATGAGCCAGCAGTTGAGGAATCAAAACAGAAATCTAAAGCTGGTGATTCCTGACCTACCAAACAGTAATTGTCATGACATTGAACCGGGGGATTATGTAATGATTCGAAATTTTCTATGCTCAGGTTGCCTCATTGACAGGTGGGAAGGACCGTACCAAGTCTTACTAACCAGCACGACAGCATTAAAGGTTGCCGAGAGAGAGACTTGGGTCCACTCGTCCCACTGTAAGAAGGTCGCTGACCCAGAGAGAACCCGTGACAAAGAGCAGAGTGTAGAGGAAATCGTATCACTGGAGTGCCTGTTCCGGGAAGGTTGAGAGGCAGGACTGTCACGGCACCGGAGCACGAAGAACTACAAAACCAGAGGCGGTTGTCGCACCAAATTTCTTTTTCCTTTTTATTATTTTCTCCATCTCCCATTACCTTCTTTTTCCCCTTCCTTGCTCCTTTTTCTCTCCCCTTAACAAGATGGACTTACCCCAAGAGACTGCATTCCGGGTTTTCCTGTTGACCCTGTTGTTGACCAGAGCAGTCTGTTTCGGTGAGAGTACCAGAGAAGTCGAGAAAGGATCTGGAATGGGTTCTGATGGCAAGGACGGATTTGTAGAATTCCAAGAGCAACACATCCACCGAGCAAAGGCGAGTTTCAGAAAACGATCTGGTAGTCAAGAAACTAGGAGGCACTGTGAAGGGTTATTAGCTGAGGAAAATTGTATTTGTAGAAACTGTGAAAACATAGTTGAGGATGGGTGCATCCAGAGATGTCAGTCCAGCCTTAATATCAACATGGACCGTCATCCATTGAGTGATTATCACTCATTAGTGGGTAAGGTGTTAAACCAAACAGAATGCTGGGTGTGCTCACAAGTACCTCAAGGTCAGAGCAAGTCAGTACTAGTACCGTATCCTTTAACAATAGATGAGGTACTTGAATTACGGGGTGGGAGACCGGTGGACAAGAAATTTAATATTTCTAGGCCCCCTAGTTTGAAGCTCCACCAATATCATGTGGATAGATCCTTAGTATGTTTTAACATTTCCAATTCCCGAAAGCCGGGAAATTGGGAAGTGGCATGGAATAACCAAACCATGGCATTTTCACACAGAGCCGATAGAATACCCGTAGACTCTGAACTTATACGCCAAATAGCCGACGGTGGAAGGTATTTTCGGTATAGGTACACTCTAGGAAGTAGGACCATGCGGGTTGGAGAAGTATCACCAGGGTACTGTGCGCATATCATACAGCCTGATACGTGTACTAAACAGATGAGAGAATTAGGGATAGGATTTTTCACTTGGAAGGTTTGCAATATGGTAATGTCATATTCTGTCCCATATGTTCTCCCCGATGATGCATATTTCATATGCGGGAGGAAGGCGTATAAGTGGCTTGCCCCAAACTCAGAGGGATTGTGTTACATTGGAAGAGTGTTACCAGAAGTTATGACCATAACCCATAATAAGATGAAAGACGTTCACCGCAATGCTCAAGCTCCTTACACTCATGCTCACTACGAACACATCGTTAAGAGACACCTTATAGATAGGACAGAGCACGCAGCCTCTGATTTGATCCACGAATCCACCGGGATTCAATTCCTACTCGCATTAGACATCACCCGTACCGCCAGAGGAATTATAAATTATAGGTATATCCACGCGCTAGCGAACCTAATAGATAATATGATGACACCTTCAGGTATACAGGGAGGGAGTTGCAAGCTTACAAAACGGAACTGATCCAGCACAGGATGGTTCTAAATTATATCACAGCGGTGACAGGCGGGTACTGTGTCACTTTGGCAACTCAGTATGGTGTGAAGTGCTGCACGTACATTACAAACAGCATTGATGACCCAACCGAGGTCATAGATCAAAAGATGGACGATATCTTGCAATTGAAGTGGGAGTTCCGGAGGAGACACAACCTTACCCTTACTGCTGTGAGTAATGAACTGACCGGCTGGGTCTCATGGTTGAACCCACGCAATTGGTTCTCAGGTTTAGGAGAATGGGCTCAAAATGTTATCGTGAGTGTAGGAAAGTTTCTCCTTTGCATCCTGGGAGTTGTCATAATGATTGGTTTGATATTTAGGTGTGTTCGAATTTTAACGCGGCGCAAGCACGGTACCAAAGTGATGAGTTTAAGGAGCAGGGGCATTGGTACAGCAACTGATTTCATTTATGACCCATCAATAGAGACAATGTTGTGATAAAACGTGATTCCAAGGTCCGTTTCTTTCACCCGTTTCTCCTTTGTTTTCCCTCAGCAAAAATACACCCATCCGGAGAAGACTTCAATCAACACCCAAGAATGATTACGAAAATGTTATGTGAATGTATTGTACATATGTGTCTTATCCTCATCTCTACAACCTTCAGGTAGTGACACACATAGTCGACAGGTGATATCCACATATTAGCATTCACATATGTTCCCCCTCCATGTATCATCAACTAAATGTGCACCCCATTTGTTGGAACAGAAACCGAAAAGAGCTCGGTAGTGTTTGTTGGCCCACTTACAGACCCTTAATACAGGATGAGAAGGATTTAATGTATACTTCGCAATATCTCAAAGCTTATTTAGAACATATATGGCACGATGATACATACCCCTCAGACATGGATTTCATACATACATGCTTTTACTATCCCACTAGGTCATACATTTCCCGCCTACGCCTCTCCTCCTACCATCCAACCATCTATGGATAATGTTTGTATATTTTTATTCAACCATCTGTAGATATTGTATTGTATATTTTTCCTGTTTAATGTTTAGATAGTGGCAGTTATTGTTGACTGCCAAAGGGTGGACTGTCAAAGTCGAAAAATATTGCAATGCATATACCCTGTACTAACCCCATGCACATGCCCGCTGCGCGTGCACTCAGTCTGCCGTGCGTGCACATATCCGCAATTTGCGTAAAGTAGCTTCCCACGGCCATGCGCCTTAGCGCGTGGTATGCGCATTTACGGTGGAGTTTGTGAGTGCGTAGAGGGTTATTAGAACATTACATATTTAACCAAAATAGTGCATTTTGTACCCATAGCTCCCCTGCACCACACCAGCGAGTATTAATAGTTTAAACAGTTCCAGGACTAAGGGATTCGCCTTTGCATGATAGGAAGGGTCAGATAAAGGTTGGAAGGTGATGTCTAGTATCCAGCTGTAGGGTATTTTAAGAGTAACATTCCGGTGTCGGTTAGAGAAAGATTGCATGTTCCAGCGTATAGTTATGTGCAAAAGTAGAATATAGATATTAACTGTATTTACTGTATATTATGTATGCGGCGGGAATCCAGTGGATACCACCCACCAGAGCAGTTGGGGAAAGACATCGCCCATCTTTTCAAATCAACCTATGACCTCTCCTGTAATGAAAAGACACATCTCTGTGTCCAATGGACAATGCGATTACAGTGACCATTGTTTTGTGTATGTAAGTTGTGTATAAAAATTCCATTGTTGCCTGGCTTGTCAGAAGACTCTGAACGCTTTCTATCTGACTAGCGGAGGACCGGCCGGGTTGCGCTTGCGAACATTCTCACGTATGTACATTCTCTGTAGCCATTATTCTGTTTAGATTTATCTTGTTAGCCTGTAGTGCATGATTTGTACTGTTTTACCTTTTGGAATAATCCACGGTGGCCTTAGAACCCTGTGGTTTCAACTACAAATCGGTGTTGTGTCTTCACTTTCCTGCAAGGGTTTTAAAGTGTATTTATCTGTATAAGGTGTATTATTAACAAGGTTTAAAGGTTATCAATTGTGTGTACGCACGCTGTGTGTACTCTGTACACTCAGCGCGGCGTGGGTACGCCAAGTACGTACCACGTGCGGGACTCTGTACGCAAATAGCGTACAAAGTGCGTAGCACGTGTGTTCGGTCTAGCAGCCATAGCGGCTCCACGGTAAAAGTGTATTTAGAGGTATAGCTTTACGGTCTAAGATAATATCGACATTATCAACAGATACGAAGCTTTTCAGGGAGAGAACGTATCCACGTCCTCTCCGTTCAATGGAGGTAATTCTGAGTTGATCGCAGAAGCAAGTTTGTTAGCAATTGGGCAAAAGCATGTGCACTGCAGGGGGGGCAGATATAACATTTGCAGAGAGAGTTAGATTTGGGTGGGTTATTTTGTTTCTGTGCATGGTAAATACTGGCTGCTTTATTTTTACTCTGCAATTTAGATTTCAGTTTGAATACACCCCACCCAAATCTAACTCTCTCTGCACATGTTATATCTGCCCCTCCTGCAGTGCAAATGGTTTTGCCCAACTGCTAACAAATTTGCTGCTGCGATCAACTCAGAATTAGGCCCAATCTCCAATGCACGAGTAAAAATGGCGGCGACGCGCGACTCTTTATATGGAATACAAATCTTGCGAGAATCCGACAACGGGATGATGACGTTCGGCCTCGTTCCGGTTAACCGAGCAAGGCGGAAAGATCCGAGGCTGCCTCGGACCCGTGTAAAATAGGTGAAGTTCGAGGGGGTTCGGATCTCAACGAACCAAACCCGCATATCTCTAGTAATAAGGGTCTTTGACATCAGAGGGGCCTGGACTCATAAGGATGAAATATCCCCAGTCACAGAATTCCACCTGGGTTATGGTATAAAGGGTTGACCTAGTTAAGGTTGACAGTCATTAGGTCGAGCCACTATTGGTCAACATTAACATGGTCGATATGGTAAGATGGTTGAAACATGGAAATGGTTGACACGGGACAGGTTGACACATGAAAAAGTCGACATGGATTTTTTTTTACTGTTTTTGGTGTTGTTTTATCCGTAACATGACCAGGAACCCCAATTAGTGCACCGCATCCCATTGCATGGCTATCTTCACTCACCATGCTGCAGGCAAGGTTACTATTCCCAATCATAGTCCACGTGGATTGTAAAGTATAAAAAGTTACAAATATATATTTTTTAAAAGCCATGTTGACATTTTCATGTGTCGACCTGTACAGTGTTGACAATTTTAATGTGTACAAGTATGCTTTAAACAAACAGCCATGTTTTCGATAAACTTGAAAAACTTACCAACCTTCATTGATATTCTGCCTGATTCAGGTCCAGTTGTTGTAGTGCTAAAAGCACAAAATACCAATGATTGGTACATTTTCCTATGTCGACCATGTCAATGTTGCCCAATAGTGGTTGACCTATTGACTGTCGACCTAAATAGTGTTGACTTACCATCCGGATACCTTCCACCTGCTGGCGATACTGGTAGTATCTTAGTTTAAATAATTCCAGTCATTGTGGACTTTTTATGGCAGGTCCACAGCTGATATCAGTGACAGCAGGCAGCACAGTTAGCCTTCGCCCCCCCCCCCCCCCCCCCCACATCAACCTTGATGTCTGCGATGGCTCAGAACCGTGAACGCATCCACTGGTCACTGTCACTGCATTCTGCAATCATTTGTGGCTATTTAGGCTCTTCTCCTTTGTAGTCCTGTTTGGCAATTTGAAGCATTGGGGCCCACCAGGGTTTATCCAGCTACCTGGTCCAAACCTGACTGCAATCAATGGGATACTGCTGTTGCTGCCTGCCACCCCACTGGGATTGTTGCTTAAATCCTGGACGGCGGATTTACAGATTCTCCAAAGTTATCCTGGATGGGAGGTACTGGTAACCCTATGGGGGAGAATGTGGGCGTCTGTGGAGAGAGGCGTTAGAGCCAAGAGAGGGGTGGAAGTAATTTTAGGAGAGAGGTTGAGGACATTGCCATTTTGACAGCTCAAACAGGCAGAACTACTTTCTTGCTTATGGAAATCTGTTTAGAGTAGACAGTGTTTCACACCTATATCAGGTTATCTATGGTTTACCATTATAGTATACCTTTATTGCTATTCAGCCTGATTCAGGTCGCTGTAGTGTTAAAAGCACAATATGCCGATGTTTGGTACTTTGTGCATGCACAAGACCCATACTGCACATGTGCCCTACAGGTCCTGCATCGTCTGACGTAGTACGTACAGTAATTGACAGTCTGCAGCTGTTTGGGAGTGGGGAGGGGGAGAACGGGTGCTGTTTCACAAAACAAAGGTGCGTTGTCACCATTTTGAGGAAGTGCCAAGGCCAGGTGTCTTCTGATGGAGATTTCCTGGCCTCAGGGAAGGAGCTGCAAGTGATCCAATGCTGCATGCTCGGACGCAGCACTGGATCACGCATGTATGCAGGAGGCACCTACTTGTACCAGATGCCTCCTATGCATTACCATATGTAAGCATAGCTGCTGATTCCAAGGAAGCAGCAATTATGCTTATTCTATCCACATGTGAATCAGGTCCATTGTGCGTAACTGACTTGGACCTTGGACCTGTGCTGATAAATTTGAGCTTACAGTATTTACATTTCCTTAATTAATAGGGAAGTATAATCAATCTGTCTACCACAAAAATGGTGAGCCAGTTTATGGAAACAGAATAATTAGCGGATTATATTAGAGATGAGCGGGTTCGGTTTCTCTGAATCCGAACCCGCCAGAACTTCATGTTTTTTTTCACGGGTCCGAGCGACTCGGATCTTCCCGCCTTGCTCGGTTAACCCGAGCGCGCCCGAACGTCATCATGACGCTGTCGGATTCTCGCGAGGCTCGGATTCTATCGCGAGACTCGGATTCTATATAAGGAGCCGCGCGTCGCCGCCATTTTCACACGTGCATTGAGATTGATAGGGAGAGGACGTGGCTGGCGTCCTCTCCATTTAGATTATAAGAGACTGAGAGAGATTTACTGGAGCTGACTAGGAGGAGTACTGTTACTGTAGAAGTGTAGAGACTGAGTGGAGAGAGTTTACTAGTGAGGACAGTGCAGTTTACTTTATAATCCGTTCTCTGCCTGAAAAAAGCGATACACAGCACACAGTGACTCAGTCACATACCATATCTGTGTGCACTGCTCAGGCTCAGGCCAGTGTGCTGCATCATCTATTATCTATATATAATATTATATATATCTGTCTGACTGCTCAGCTCACACAGCTTATAATTGTGGGGGAGACTGGGGAGCACTACTGCAGTGCCAGTTATAGGTTATAGCAGGAGCCAGGAGTACATAATATATTATATAGTGAGTGACCACCAGACACACAGTGCAGTTTATTTAATATATCCGTTCTCTGCCTGAAAAAAGCGATACACACAGTGACTCAGTCAGTCACATACCATATCTGTGTGCACTGCTCAGGCTCAGGCCAGTGTGCTGCATCATCTATTATCTATATATAATATTATATATATCTGTCTGACTGCTCAGCTCACACAGCTTATAATTGTGGGGGAGACTGGGGAGCACTACTGCAGTGCCAGTTATAGGTTATAGCAGGAGCCAGGAGTACATAATATATTATATAGTGAGTGACCACCAGACACACAGTGCAGTTTATTTAATATATCCGTTCTCTGCCTGAAAAAAGCGATACACACAGTGACTCAGTCAGTCACATACCATATCTGTGTGCACTGCTCAGGCTCAGGCCAGTGTGCTGCATCATCTATTATCTATATATAATATTATATATATCTGTCTGACTGCTCAGCTCACACAGCTTATAATTGTGGGGGAGACTGGGGAGCACTACTGCAGTGCCAGTTATAGGTTATAGCAGGAGCCAGGAGTACATAATATATTATATAGTGAGTGACCACCAGACACACAGTGCAGTTTATTTAATATATCCGTTCTCTGCCTGAAAAAAGCGATACACACAGTGACTCAGTCAGTCACATACCATATCTGTGTGCACTGCTCAGGCTCAGGCCAGTGTGCTGCATCATCTATATATATTATATATCTGTCTGACTGCTCAGCTCACACAGCTTATAATTGTGGGGGAGACTGGGGAGCACTACTGCAGTGCCAGTTATAGGTTATAGCAGGAGCCAGGAGTACATATTATATTAAAATTAAACAGTGCACACTTTTGCTGCAGGAGTGCCACTGCCAGTGTGACTGACCAGTGACCTGACCACACTGACCACCAGTATAGTTAGTAGTATACTTATATTGTGATTGCCTGAAAAAGTTAAACACTCGTCGTGTGACTTCACTTGTGTGTTTTTTTTTTTTTTTATTCTATAAAAATAAAACTCATTCTGCTGACAGACAGTGTCCAGCAGGTCCGTCATTATATAATATATAATATATACCTGTCCGGCTGCAGTAGTGATATATATATATTTTTTATATCATTTATCATCCAGTCGCAGCAGACACAGTACGGTAGTTCACGGCTGTGGCTACCTCTGTGTCTCTGCACTCGGCAGGCAGTCCGTCCATAATTGTAATACCACCTAACCGTGGATTTTTTTCATTCTTCTTTATACATACATAGTTACATAGACATCTTCTCTTTATCAACCAGTCTATATTAGCTGCAGACACAGTACAGTACGGTAGTTCACGGCTGTGGCTACCTCTGTGTCTGCACTCGGCAGGCAGTCCGTCCATAATTGTATACCACCTAACCGTGGTTTTTTTTCATTCTTCTTTATACATACATAGTTACATAGACATCTTCTCTTTATCAACCAGTCTATATTAGCTGCAGACACAGTACAGTACGGTAGTTCACGGCTGTGGCTACCTCTGTGTCTGCACTCGGCAGGCAGTCCGTCCATAATTGTATACCACCTAACCGTGGATTTTTTTCAGTCTTCTTTATACATACATAGTTACATAGACATCTTCTCTTTATCAACCAGTCTATATTAGCTGCAGACACAGTACAGTACGGTAGTTCACGGCTGTGGCTACCTCTGTGTCTGCAGTCGGCAGGCAGTCCATAATTGTATACTAGTATCCATCTCCATTGTTTACCTGAGGTGCCTTTTAGTTGTGCCTATTAAAATATGGAGAACAAAAATGTTGAGGTTCCAAAATTAGGGAAAGATCAAGATCCACTTCCACCTCGTGCTGAAGCTGCTGCCACTAGTCATGGCCGAGACGATGAAATGCCAGCAACGTCGTCTGCCAAGGCCGATGCCCAATGTCATAGTACAGAGCATGTCAAATCCAAAACACCAAATATCAGAAAAAAAAGGACTCCAAAACCTAAAATAAAATTGTCGGAGGAGAAGCGTAAACTTGCCAATATGCCATTTACCACACGGAGTGGCAAGGAACGGCTGAGGCCCTGGCCTATGTTCATGGCTAGTGGTTCAGCTTCACATGAGGATGGAAGCACTCAGCCTCTCGCTAGAAAAATGAAAAGACTCAAGCTGGCAAAAGCAGCACAGCAAAGAACTGTGCATTCTTCGAAATCCCAAATCCACAAGGAGAGTCCAATTGTGTCGGTTGCGATGCCTGACCTTCCCAACACTGGACGTGAAGAGCATGCGCCTTCCACCATTTGCACGCCCCCTGCAAGTGCTGGAAGGAGCACCCGCAGTCCAGTTCCTGATAGTCAGATTGAAGATGTCAGTGTTGAAGTACACCAGGATGAGGAGGATATGGGTGTTGCTGGCGCTGGGGAGGAAATTGACCAGGAGGATTCTGATGGTGAGGTGGTTTGTTTAAGTCAGGCACCCGGGGAGACACCTGTTGTCCGTGGGAGGAATATGGCCGTTGACATGCCAGGTGAAAATACCAAAAAAATCAGCTCTTCGGTGTGGAGGTATTTCACCAGAAATGCGGACAACAGGTGTCAAGCCGTGTGTTCCCTTTGTCAAGCTGTAATAAGTAGGGGTAAGGACGTTAACCACCTCGGAACATCCTCCCTTATACGTCACCTGCAGCGCATTCATAATAAGTCAGTGACAAGTTCAAAAACTTTGGGTGACAGCGGAAGCAGTCCACTGACCAGTAAATCCCTTCCTCTTGTAACCAAGCTCACGCAAACCACCCCACCAACTCCCTCAGTGTCAATTTCCTCCTTCCCCAGGAATGCCAATAGTCCTGCAGGCCATGTCACTGGCAATTCTGACGAGTCCTCTCCTGCCTGGGATTCCTCCGATGCATCCTTGCGTGTAACGCCTACTGCTGCTGGCGCTGCTGTTGTTGCCGCTGGGAGTCGATGGTCATCCCAGAGGGGAAGTCGTAAGCCCACTTGTACTACTTCCAGTAAGCAATTGACTGTTCAACAGTCCTTTGCGAGGAAGATGAAATATCACAGCAGTCATCCTACTGCAAAGCGGATAACTGAGGCCTTGGCATCCTGGGTGGTGAGAAACGTGGTTCCGGTATCCATCATTACTGCAGAGCCAACTAGAGACTTGTTGGAGGTACTGTGTCCCCGGTACCAAATACCATCTAGGTTCCATTTCTCTAGGCAGGCGATACCGAAAATGTACACAGACCTCAGAAAAAGAGTCACCAGTGTCCTAAAAAATGCAGCTGTACCCAATGTCCACTTAACCACGGACATGTGGACAAGTGGAGCAGGGCAGGGTCAGGACTATATGACTGTGACAGCCCACTGGGTAGATGTATGGACTCCCGCCGCAAGAACAGCAGCGGCGGCACCAGTAGCAGCATCTCGCAAACGCCAACTCTTTCCTAGGCAGGCTACGCTTTGTATCACCGGTTTCCAGAATACGCACACAGCTGAAAACCTCTTACGGCAACTGAGGAAGATCATCGCGGAATGGCTTACCCCAATTGGACTCTCCTGTGGATTTGTGGCATCGGACAACGCCAGCAATATTGTGTGTGCATTAAATATGGGCAAATTCCAGCACGTCCCATGTTTTGCACATACCTTGAATTTGGTGGTGCAGAATTTTTTAAAAAACGACAGGGGCGTGCAAGAGATGCTGTCGGTGGCCAGAAAAATTGCGGGACACTTTCGGCGTACAGGCACCACGTACAGAAGACTGGAGCACCACCAAAAACTACTGAACCTGCCCTGCCATCATCTGAAGCAAGAAGTGGTAACGAGGTGGAATTCAACCCTCTATATGCTTCAGAGGTTGGAGGAGCAGCAAAAGGCCATTCAAGCCTATACAATTGAGCACGATATAGGAGGTGGAATGCACCTGTCTCAAGTGCAGTGGAGAATGATTTCAACGTTGTGCAAGGTTCTGATGCCCTTTGAACTTGCCACACGTGAAGTCAGTTCAGACACTGCCAGCCTGAGTCAGGTCATTCCCCTCATCAGGCTTTTGCAGAAGAAGCTGGAGACATTGAAGGAGGAGCTAACACGGAGCGATTCCGCTAGGCATGTGGGACTTGTGGATGCAGCCCTTAATTCGCTTAACAAGGATTCACGGGTGGTCAATCTGTTGAAATCAGAGCACTACATTTTGGCCACCGTGCTCGATCCTAGATTTAAAGCCTACCTTGGATCTCTCTTTCCGGCAGACACAAGTCTGCTGGGGTTGAAAGACCTGCTGGTGACAAAATTGTCAAGTCAAGCGGAACGCGACCTGTCAACATCTCCTCCTTCACATTCTCCCGCAACTGGGGGTGCGAGGAAAAGGCTCAGAATTCCGAGCCCACCCGCTGGCGGTGATGCAGGGCAGTCTGGAGCGACTGCTGATGCTGACATCTGGTCCGGACTGAAGGACCTGACAACGATTACGGACATGTCGTCTACTGTCACTGCATATGATTCTCTCAACATTGATAGAATGGTGGAGGATTATATGAGTGACCGCATCCAAGTAGGCACGTCACACAGTCCGTACTTATACTGGCAGGAAAAAGAGGCAATTTGGAGGCCCTTGCACAAACTGGCTTTATTCTACCTAAGTTGCCCTCCCACAAGTGTGTACTCCGAAAGAGTGTTTAGTGCCGCCGCTCACCTTGTCAGCAATCGGCGTACGAGGTTACATCCAGAAAATGTGGAGAAGATGATGTTCATTAAAATGAATTATAATCAATTCCTCCGCGGAGACATGACCAGCAGCAATTGCCTCCACAAAGTACACAGGGAGCTGAGATGGTGGATTCCAGTGGGGACGAATTGATAATCTGTGAGGAGGGGGATGTACACGGTGATATATCGGAGGGTGAAGATGAGGTGGACATCTTGCCTCTGTAGAGCCAGTTTGTGCAAGGAGAGATTAATTGCTTCTTTTTTGGGGGGGGTCCAAACCAACCCGTCATATCAGTCACAGTCGTGTGGCAGACCCTGTCACTGAAATGATGGGTTGGTTAAAGTGTGCATGTCCTGTTTTGTTTATACAACATAAGGGTGGGTGGGAGGGCCCAAGGACAATTCCATCTTGCACCTCTTTTTTCTTTTCTTTTTCTTTGCATCATGTGCTGATTGGGGAGGGTTTTTTGGAAGGGACATCCTGCGTGACACTGCAGTGCCACTCCTAGATGGGCCCGGTGTTTGTGTCGGCCACTAGGGTCGCTAATCTTACTCACACAGTCAGCTACCTCATTGCGCCTCTTTTTTTCTTTGCGTCATGTGCTGTTTGGGGAGGGTTTTTTGGAAGGGACATCCTGCGTGACACTGCAGTGCCACTCCTAGATGGGCCCGGTGTTTGTGTCGGCCACTAGGGTCGCTAATCTTACTCACACAGCTACCTCATTGCGCCTCTTTTTTTCTTTGCGTCATGTGCTGTTTGGGGAGGGTTTTTTGGAAGGGCCATCCTGCGTGACACTGCAGTGCCACTCCTAGATGGGCCCGGTGTTTGTGTCGGCCACTAGGGTCGCTAATCTTACTCACACAGCTACCTCATTGCACCTCTTTTTTTCTTTGCGTCATGTGCTGTTTGGGGAGGGTTTTTTGGAAGGGACATCCTGCGTGACACTGCAGTGCCACTCCTAGATGGGCCCGGTGTTTGTGTCGGCCACTAGGGTCGCTTATCTTACTCACACAGCGACCTCGGTGCAAATTTTAGGACTAAAAATAATATTGTGAGGTGTGAGGTATTCAGAATAGACTGAAAATGAGTGTAAATTATGGTTTTTGAGGTTAATAATACTTTGGGATCAAAATGACCCCCAAATTCTATGATTTAAGCTGTTTTTTAGTGTTTTTTGAAAAAAACACCCGAATCCAAAACACACCCGAATCCGACAAAAAAAATTCGGTGAGGTTTTGCCAAAACGCGTTCGAACCCAAAACACGGCCGCGGAACCGAACCCAAAACCAAAACACAAAACCCGAAAAATTTCAGGCGCTCATCTCTAGATTATATATTATCAGAAAATATAATTCTCACAACTCTCATAAACTGAATTGTAAGTAAGCCATAAACCTTAGATGGAGACTGCCAGCACTGCGAGCAGGAGATTTTGAATAATAAATTAGACAATTTAATGATCTTAACATCTACATAAGTAAATTCACTTCAGTTGTACTCCAATGTGATTGTAGTAGTTTCACATAAAAGGATCGTATATCGGTTTCAGTGATACAGGCAGAGGGGGTTTCTGAGTATCTCAAAACCCCAACTGACAGATTGGCTCTACACTGGACACTCAGAGCACCTATGTGAATCGTGTCATTTTGGCCCAAAGTGCCCATCCCTGCTCCCTCAAGACATGCTGCATCTTCTCTACAGGGTATGGTGTGTAAAGGCAGAGAAGATTGTTGCAATCAGTGGCAACAGCCAGTTATACCGGGGGGGGTGGGTACTCTAACCCCCCCCCCCCCCCCCCTGAACACTGCAGTGTGTGCTGGGCTAGGGAGTGTGGCTGCTGATACTGACAGGTAAGAAGGGGAGGTGAATGACCTGGACCTCTCCAACAAGCCTGGACCAGGGTAATTAGTACCTGCCCCCCTAGGCCCCACTGCCTGTATGCTGGCATATGTCCCTATCAATTTTAGACTAAATTGTTTCTACATTAGAATATTTTCTTTTTTTAGCTTTGCCGTCTTGTAAGTAGAATGTAAAATCTCCCATGAGTAGTTCCCTTTGTATGCATTGTGACACTTTTTAAAATAATAATTATTATTATTGTCAAAATAGTAATAATACTTCCTTGAAAAAGAAAAGATAAGAAAAATAGAAATTAAACATTTCTGCGGTTACCAGACATAAAAAAAAAAAAAACATGCATAAGATTTCCTTAGTGAATTGGCAAATGTTGGAGGAAGTATAGCCTTATGAGGTCAAAGCATTGACAGAAAGTTGCTTCAAAGCGAAACACATTAGATTTATAAAGTGAATTTGTTACATCTGCACTGTCTTAATGAAGACTTTAAATTGCAACTCTCTCTGTAGCCTTTATGCGTATTTGATGTGTTCTTTGCTAGATTGCTCTCTGCAGTAAGTAAACGTTATCTTTTTCTTTTCTAGATCTGTGATAACAGAATGTTAATAATGTAGCTCTATACTGTGTATTTAGGGGATCAGTATGTGATCCCGGGGGACAGGATGCTGGCGGTCACAATACTGACACTGGCATCCCGATGTTCATGATCCCGAGAGGGGTGAGGTAAGTAGTCTACCGCCACCCCATCCTCCCTAACCCTCCCTTACCGCACCCTAACCCTAACTTACCCCTTTACTCCCCCCTTAGTGCCTAAACCTTACCCCTCCCCTGGGGTGGCACCAAAACCTAACCCCCACTCCCACAGCCTAATCATAACCCTCCCGTCTATGCTTACCTTCGAGATCCCGGCTGTCGGGATCCCGGCGTCAGAATGCTGACCTGGTCGGGATTCCAGCGTCAGTGTTCTAATGGTTGTCAGTATTATAGCTTCGGTATTTCGGCTGCTGGGATCCCGACACCTGAGATCCTGCATGTATACCGTCTCTAGCATATACTCAGGGGCGAACACAGGATTTGTGTCCATACATGTATAGTGGATAAATACATATATACACACATACATGCGAAGCAGTTAGCTTCCCGACGGATGAGATCCCGGTGGTCAATATACCGATGCCGGGATCCCAAAAGGAGGATGCAATTCTGGCGTCTACATACCGCCATTGTTTGGGATGCCGGCATCACATTACTAACAGCCAGCATCCCGATAGTCCTCACAGTGGGATGCATTCGCTTCCTGATGCGAGGGCGGGGGGGGTTGGGGGGGTTAGGTTTAGGCAGGAGAAGTGGGGATAGGGTTAGGGTGCAGGGATGGAAAGGTTATGGTTAGGGACCGGAGAGGGAGAGTTAGGTTTAGGCACTTAGATGGGGAGGTTAATGTTAGGCATCAAGCGGGGAGGGTAGGTTTACGCAGTGGGGAAAGGAGGGTTAGGGTTAGTCACCAAGTGGGGAGGATTAGGGATAGGCACCACCGGGGAGGTTTAGGGTTAGGCACCGACAAGGGAGGGTTAGAGTTAGGGTAGGGAAAAGGTGATGGTTAGGGGGATTCGTGGGGGTCTGTCAGGATTCTGATTGACGGGATGCCGCTGACGGTATACTGACAGCTGGCATCCCATCCATCGGCAAATCATACTGAACCCACATACATACATACATACATACATACATACATATATGCATGCATATATATTTTAGATACATATGTTGTATATATTATAAATACTATATATATATATATATATATATATATACATACATACACAGTGGGGCAAAAAATTTGGACAGCCACCGTTTGTGCAAGCTGACCCACTTAAAAAGATGAGAGAGGTCTTTAATTTCCATCATAGGTACACTTCAACTGTGAGTGACAGTATCTGAAAAAAAACCCAGGAAATCACATTGTATGATTTTGAATCAATTTACTTGTATAATCTTGTGGAAAATAAATATTTGGACACCTACCAAGCCGCAAGATTTCTGGCTCTCACAGACCTGTTACTTCTTCTTTAAGAAGCTCTTCTATCCTCCACTCCTTACCTGTATTAATGGCACCTGTTTAAACTGGTTATCTGTATGAAAGACACCCGTCCACACCCTCGAACAGTCAGACTGCTACCTCTCCACCATGGCCAAGACCAGAGAGCTGTCTAAGGACACAAGGGTCAAAATTGTAGAGCTGCACAAGGCTGGGATGAGCTACTCGACAATAGGCAAGCAGCTTGGTGAGAAGAGACCAACTGTTGGCGCAATTATTAAAAAATGGAAGAAATACAATATCACTGACAATCTCCCTCGACCTGGGGCTCCATGCAAGATCTCACCTCGTGGGGTATCAATGATCTTGAGAATGGTGAGGAATCAGCCCAGAACTACACGGGGGGGACCTGGTCAATGACCTCAAGAGAGCTGGGACCACAGTCACAAAGGTTACCATTAGTAACACACTACTTCGTCATGGATTGAAATCCTGCAGTGCCCGAAAGGTCCCTCTGCTTAAGCCAGCATATGTCCAGGCCCATCTAAAGTTTGCCAGTGACCATCCGGATGATCCAGAGGAGGATTGGGAGAATGTAATGTGGTCAGATGAGAGCGAAATCAAATTTTTTGGTATAAACTCCACTCACCGTGTTTGGATGGAGAAGAATGATGAATGGCATCCCAAGAACACCATACCCACTGTGAAGCATGGGTGTGGAAACATCATGCTTTGGGGCTGCTTTTCTGCAAAGGAGACAGGACGACTGATCCGTATTTAGGAGAGGATGAATGGGGCCATATATCGTGAGATTTTGGGCAAAAACCTCCTTCCCTCAGTAAGAGCATTGAAGATGGAACGTGGCTGTTTCTTCCAGCATGACAATGACCCCAAACGCACCGTCCGGGCAACTAAGGAGTGGCTCCGTAAGAAGCATTTCAAGGTTCGGGAGTGGCCTAGCCAGTCTCCAGACCTCAACCCAATAGAAAATCTGTGGAGGGAGTTTAAAGTCCGTGTTGCCCGGCGACAGCCCCAAAACATGACAGATCTAGGGAGGATCGGCATGGAAGAGTGGGCCAAAATATGTGCTACAGTGTGTGCAAACCTGGTCAACAACTACAGGAAACGTTTGACCTCTGTAATTGCCAACTGAGGTTATATTACAAAGTATTGAGTTAAACTTTTTGATTGTCCAAATATTTATTTTCCGCTAGAATATACAAATAAATTGTTTCAAAATCATACAATGTGATTTCTTAGTTTTTATTTTCAGATTCTGTCTCTCACAGTTAAAGTGTACCTTTGATGGAAATTACAGACCTCTCTCATCTTTTAAGTGGGTCAACTTGCACAATCGGTGGCTGTCCAAATACTTTTTTGCTCTACTGTATATATATTAGTGATGTGCACCGGACATTTTTCGGGTTTTGTGTTTTAGTTTTGGATTCGGTTCCGCGGCCGTGTTTTGGATTCGGACGCGTTTTGGCAAAACCTCACCGAAAATTTTTTGTCGGATTCGGGTGTGTTTTGGATTCAGGTGTTTTTTACAAAAAACCCTAAAAAAACGCTTAAATCACAGAATTTGGGGGTCATTTTGATCCCATAGTATTATTAGCCTCAATTACCATAATTTCCACTCATTTCCAGTCTATTCTGAACACCTCACACCTCACAATATTATTTTTAGTCCTAAAATTTGCACCGAGGTCGCTGGATGGCTAAGCTAAGCGAAACAAGTGGCCGACACAAACACCTGGCCCATCTAGGAGTGGCACTGCAGTGTCAGGCAGGATGGCACTTCCAAAAAATTGTCCCCAAACAGCACATGATGCAAAGAAAAAAAGAGGCGCACGAAGGTCGCAGTGTGACTAAGCTAAGCGACACAAGTGGCCGACACAAACACCTGGCCCATCTAGGAGTGGCACTGCAGTGTCATGCAGGATGGCACTTCAAAAAAATTGTCCCCAAACAGCACATGATGCAAAGAAAAAAAGAGGCGCACCAAGGTCGCTGGATGGCTAAGCTAAGCGACACATGCAGGACGTTTGGCATTTGCCAGAGAACACCAAGATTGGCAAATTCGCCACTGGCGCTCTGTGCTCTTCACAGATGAAGCAGGTTCTCACTGAGCACATGTGACAGACGTGACAGAGTCTGGAGACGCCAAGGAGAACGTTCTGCTGCCTGCAACATCCTCCAGCATGACCGGTTTGGCAGTGTGTCAGTAATGGTGTGGGGTGGCATTTCTTTGGGGGGCCACACAGCCCTCCATGTGCTCGCCAGAGGTAGCCTGACTGCCATTAGGTACCGAGAAGAGATCCTCAGACCCCTTGTGAGACCATATGCTGGTGCGGTTGTCCCTGGGTTCCTCCTAATGCAAGACAATGCTAGACCTCATGTGGCTGGAATGTGTCAGCAGTTCCTGCAAGACGAAGGCACATTGATGCTATGGACTGGCCCGCCCGTTCCCCAGACCTGAATCCAATTGAGCACATCTGGGACATCATGTCTAGCTCCATCCACCAACGCCACATTGCACCACAGACTGTCCAGGAGTTGGCGGATGCTTTAGTCCACGTCTGGGAGGAGATCCTTCAGGAGACCATCCGCCACCTGATCAGGAGCATGCCCAGGCATTGTAGGGAGGTCATTTAGGCACGTGGAGGCCACACACACTACTGAGCCTCATTTTGACTTGTTTTAAGGACATTACATCAAAGCTGGATCAGCCTGTAGTGTGTTTTTCCACTTTCATTTTGAGTGTGACTCCAAATCCAGACCTCCATGGGTTAATAAATTTGATTTCCATTGATAATTTTTGTGTGATTTTGTTGTCAGCACATTCAACTATGTAAAGAACAAAGTATTTAATAAGAATATTTCATTCATTCAGATCTAGGATGTGTTATTTTAGTGTTCCCTTTATTTTTTTGAGCAGTGTATATATATATATATATATATATATATATATATATGGTAACGTTCCTCCATCTCATGTGCTGAACGCTCTGTTTGAAAAAGTCTGGGTCAGTCCGGACAGGATGATTCCCAAGAGGATTCCGGTTGTTTATTCCTTTCCCGTGCGGACAGAATAAAGTTAGAGTCACCCCCTGTTCTGCACGGGGCCCTGTCACAAATCCAGCGGATCGTATGCAGGAAGCTACGTTATATTCTAGTTATGTAAACATGGGTACGTTACTTAGACCTACCAGTACAAGTACATGGGTGAGTAGTAATATTCAAAAGAACATGGTTGGATACCTTGTCATCCGATATGGTTACCCTGGACAGAGATGGGTTACTCCTTAAGTTGCGTCATATCAGGGACGCTGCAGCATACTTATGTAAGACTGCAAGGGATATTGGGCATTTGGACGGACCAATTCCATGACGGTCTTGGCTGGGAGGGCGTTGTGAATTCACCAGTGGAATGCTGATGCTGACTCCAAGAAGAAATGGAGTTTCTTCCCTATGAAGGTGAAGCCTTGTTTGGTGACGGCCTAGTTAATTTAATCCCGGCAGCTGCCACAGGTAAGTCAACCATCTTGCCCTATGTTCTCTCACAACTAATGAAGGCGCATCATTATCGGATGCAGTAATTTCAGCCCAATAGTTACACAATTAGATTCCCTTTGCAGGTAGAGAAGAAGAAGAGGGAAGAGGTCCGCAGCCTCTTCAAGATCACAGGTGCAGAAATCATCCTCTGCTTCTGCCAAATCCACCGCATGACGCTGGAGCTCTCTTGCGGGAGCCCGCACCGGTGGGGGCACGTCTAAAAAAAAAACAAAAAAACTCTTTGGTCAGTTCTTGATTCATTCGGACCTGGACCCGTGGGTTTTACAAATAGTGTCCCGAGGGTACAAACTGGAGTTTCAAGTCGTTTCCCCTCACTGATTTTTCAAATCGGCCTTGCCAGTTCTCCTCCGGACAGGGAGGTAGTATGCGATGCAATACAAAAGTTATGTCAGAATCATATCATTGTCCTGGTTCCCCCGTCACAACAGGGAGAAGCCTTTTATTCGAGCCTCTTTTTGGTCCCGAAGCCGGACGGCTCGGTCAGACCATTCCTAGCTCTGCTACCCCTCAATTTCTACCTAAAGAAATTCAAATTCAAGATGGAATCTCTCAGGGCAGTGTTCTCCAGTCTGGAGAAAGGAGATTTCATGGGTTCAGTATGCATAATGGATGCCTACTTACATTTTCCATTTTCCTCCGCATCAGGCTTACCTGAGTTTCACAATTCAGAATTATCATTAACAATTTCAGACGTTGCCATTTGGTCTGTCCACGACTTCGAGGATTTTCACCAGGGTGATGGCTGAAATGATGATTCTCCTTCACAAGCAAGGAGTCACAGTTATCCCGTACTTGGATGATCTCCTGATTAAGGCGAGATCCAGGGACCGGTTGGTGCAAAACATTGCATTCTCCCTATCAGTTCTTCAACAACATGGTTAGCTTCTAAACTTGCCAAAATCATAGTTGGTCCCAACGACGCGGTTGTCGGTTTTGGGAGTGTAACTGGACACAGAACTACAGAGAGTTTTTCTTACAGTGGAAAAGGCTCTGGAGATCCAGAGTCTGGTCGAACAAATTCTGAGAACAGCTAGAGTGTCAATCCATCAATGCATTCGGTTGCTGGGGAAGATGATTGCGGCCTACGTGGCCATTCAGTTGGCAGGTTCCATGCCAGAGTATTCCAGTGGGACCTGTCGGACAAGTGGTCCAGATTCCACCTACTCATGCACTGGAGGATAATCCTGTCTTCCAAGACCAGAATCTCACCCCTGTGGTAGCTATACAGCTCTCACCTCCTAGAGGGGCGCAGGTTCAGGATCCAGGACTGGATCCTAGTGACCACGGATGCTAACCTCCAAAGCCGGGGAGCAGTCACACAGGGGGAAAAACTTCAGAGGAAGATGGTCAAGTCAGGAAACTTGTCTCCACATAAACGTTCGGGAGTTAAGGGCCATTTACAACGGCTTTCTACACGGAACATCTTCTTCGAGTTCTACCCGTACTGATCCAGTCGGAAAATGTATCAGCAGTAGCTTACATAAACCATCAGGACGGACCGAAAAGCAGAGCGGCAATGGCAGAAGCCACTAAGATTTTCCGCTGGGCGAAAAAACATGCAAGTGCTCTATCAGCGATATGCATTCCAGGAGTGGACAACTGGGAAGCAGACTTCCTTAGCAGACACGATCTCCGTCCAGAAGAGTGGGACCTCCACTAAGAAGTCTTCGCAGAGGTGACAGGTCGTTGGGGAGTTCCTTAAGTGGAGATGATGGCATCTCGTCTCAACAAGAAGTTTCAGAGATATTATTCCAGATCGAGGGACCCTCAAGCAATAGCAGTGGATGCACTGGTGACACCGTGGGTGTTTCAGTCGGTATATGTATTCCATCCGCTTCCTCTCATTCCAAAAGTTCTAAAGGTCATAAGAAGAACAAAGATTCGAGCAATCCTCCTTATTCCAGACTGGCCAAGGAGGGCTTGGTACCCAGATCTTCAGGAATTGCTCATAGGAGATTCCTGGCCTCTTCCTCTGCGCGAGGATCTGTTACAGCAGGGGCCGTGTGTGTATCATGTCTTACTGCTGCTGCGTTTGATGGCATGGCGGTTGGACGCCAACTCCTAGCCGTAAGGGTATTCCCAGTGAAGTCATTCCCACACTTATTCAGGCTAGAAAAGGGGTAACGTCTAAACATTACCACCATATTTGGAGAAAATGTTTCTTGGTGTGAATCCAAGAAGGCTCTTACGTAGGAGTTTCAGCTAAGACATTTTCTCCATTGTCTACAAGCGGGTGTGGATGCGGGCCTAAAATTGAGCTCAATTAAGGTACAGATTTCAGCCTTATTGGTTTTCTTTCATAAACAATTGGCATCCCTTCCGGAAGTTCAGTTTTTCGTGAAAAGCGTGTTGCACATCCAACCTCCTTTTGTGCCTCCAGTGGCACGATAGGGTCTTAATGTGGGTTGCAGTTTCTTCAATCACATTGGTTTGAACCTTTACAGAAGGTGGAGTTGAAATTCCTTGCTTGGAAAGTGGTCGTCCTGTTGGCATTGGCCTCTACAAGGCGGGTGTCGGAGTTAGCGGCCTTGTTTCACAAGAGCCCTTATTTGATCTTCCATGAAGGTAGAGCAGAATTGAGGACACGTCAACAATTTCTGCAGCAGGTGGTTTCATCTTTCCACATGAACCAACCTATTGTGGTCCTTGTGGCCAATGACGCCTTCCTTGAGTCAAAGTCTCTGGATGTGGTCAGAGTTTTGAGGATTTATGCCACCAAAACGGCTCAGATTAGGAAAACAGAGGCTCTGTTTGTCCTGTATACTCCCAACAAGATTGGGTGTCCTGCTTACAAGCAGATCATTCCGCGCTGGATCTGTGGTACGTTTCAGCACGTTCATTCCACTCCAGAATTGCCGTTACCGGAATAGATAAAGGCCCATTCTACTAAAAAGGTGGGTTCGTCCTGGGCGGCTGCCCAGGGGGGTCTCGGCATTGCTACTTTGCCGAGCAGCTATTTAGCAAACACTTTTCCTAAGTTTGTACGTTTGATACCTTGGCCGATGGTGACCTCAAGTTTGGTCATTCTGTGCTGCATAGTCATCCGCACTCTCCCGCCCATTCTAGAGCTTCGGTATAACCCTATGGTTCTAATGGTGACCCCAGCATCCTCTAGGACATATGATAAAATCGGATTTTAATACCTACCAGTAAATCCTTTTCTCTTAGTCCGTAGAGGATGCTGGGCGCCCGTCCCAGTGCGTATGGTATCTGCAGTTATTAATTGTGGTTACACACTTGTTGTGTGATGGTTCTGATCAGCATGTTGCTGCAATTGTTCATGCCGTTGGCTTGTGTT
Source organism: Pseudophryne corroboree (assembly GCF_028390025.1). Classification (NCBI taxonomy): domain Eukaryota; kingdom Metazoa; phylum Chordata; class Amphibia; order Anura; family Myobatrachidae; genus Pseudophryne; species Pseudophryne corroboree. The sequence continues at coordinate 309,446,970 of NC_086447.1, read as the reverse complement.
CTGTTGAATGCCACGTTCTGCGGCATACTGGAGGTGTGAGCTGGAAAAGTGCTCACCTTGGTTTAACAATAAATCCTTTCCTCGAAATGTCCGTCTCCCTGGGCACAGTTCCTATAACTGGAGTCTGGAGGAGGGGCATAGAGGGAGGAGCCAGTTCACACCCTTTGAAAGTCTTAAAGTGCCCATGTCTCCTGCGGATCCCGTCTATACCCCATGGTTCTAATGGTGACCCCAGCATCCTCTATGGACTAAGAGAAAAGGATTTACCGGTAGGTATTAAAATCCTATTATTATTATTATTATTATTATTATTATTATTATTAAATTGGTCTCCAAAACTGAATTAAGCAAAAACATGTTTTTAAAAAAATAATGAAAATATTTTTTTTAAAAACCAGTGGCAATTGTTCTTCATTAGCATTGCCTCCCACTTCCCTTGTGGTAATAGAACCCCATTTACTGTATGTAACATCCTTTTCCCTCCCCCTGTAATAGATCCCTTACTTTTGCACACACACCCCCCCCCCCCCCCCCCCCATTCACCCCCAGTGACTGATGTGAATTTCTTTTTCTTTTTTTTACAATGTTAAAAACCCTCCTTCCCTCATTGTCAATTTATTTTTATGGGCCATTACACACCACCTCCAGTCCCCAGTGCCAATAAACCCCCCCTCTACAAATTTGTATTAAGCCCTTCCCCCATGAGGCATTACCCACAGTTGCGAGGGGGGGGGGGGGGTTCGTAGCTTACCATAGGGGGCAGGAGCTTGATGCAGCAGTGGAGGCAGTGGGTGGGGGTGTGGCTGCTTGTTCACGTCATTTTTTCCACGCCCCCGGCCATTACGGGAGAGAGACATTCTTGGGAGCCTCACGACCATTACGGGAGAGAATCTAATATGGCATCACCCCTCTTACCATATGCAAAGCTCAGCAGAGCATGGGTCAGAGGGGACTGATGATTAATTCCCCCAACTATGTCCAGTTATGTTAGATACTCCTATGCTGAACATGGACATTAAAAGGAACACTGAAATGAAATAAAAACAAAATCAAATACAGGTAGGTAAATTCTATTTTGTATGCATCTTTTACTTTATCTTACTACAGTATTTTTCACATTGCAATTTAATTCCATCCCATTATTGTGGTGTACTTTTTTATACCATTTTTTGTAATTGCTCTGTAAAGTTAGATTAAAGTGTTCAGAAACAGGGGGTTAGGTGTCAGGCTGCCTCTCATGCTCTCTTGAACTGTACAGTCAGTGACACATACTGTCGCAGTGAGGCCTCTCTCTTCATAAAAGTACTATTTATGTAACATCAACAGGAAGCCAGCTCCAATATTTTCCTCTGCATTCATTAAAAAACCCATGTGGGTTAATGCATGAAAGCAGACAGCAATAAAGCATGAATGCCATCTGTTTATCTCTGGACACTGATTTGTTACTGCAATATTAGAATACTGTAGATTCATTTAAGAGGATCTGTCTCCTAAACATATTTGTATACTCTCCCGGAAGCTGCGGAAGACTCCCAATTTTTTGGATAGTCCCTAGCAACCCCAGAGGGGTAGGTGGCTTTCCTACAACCTAGTGAAGCGGGCAGGATTGGGATAAAATAATTTCAATTGCGGCAATGGTGTGAAGGGGACTGGGCTAAAAGATGCAAACAGCGTAATTTAGCCCTGCACCCTTCCATCTTGTGGAGTGGCCCTTTCCCTTATTCCTTGAAGATAACATCTTGTACAGTGGCCTGATTACATGACATTCCGGCTAACCCCCCCCCCCACCACCACCACCACCACCACCACCACCACAACCACCACCCCCCAACCACTCCCTGAAGTGGCCTGCTGCGTACCTCCCAGTGAGGAGACAGAAAGTAAGCAGCTATGCCTAACTAAACTCCATTCTATTCTAATTTCTTCATATTGAGGTTTAGGGTGTCAGAGAAAATATAATAAAATCAATAGATATTTTTATTTAAAAAAAAGAACACATTCAAGTCTTACATGTGTTCGATACTCAAATTGAAATCGAAGTTTTGATGCATAATTAATTATAATAACAAAAAGGGTGTGGATGGAGACTGAATGGCGTCTCAAAATCTCTTAGGATCAAAAAGTTGCGCTGCTGCAATGGGATATGAAGGCTTGGTGTAGTCTCAGCAGCCCAGGGCCACATTAAATGGGGCAGATGGAGCTACATATATAGATACAGGGGTGTAATTAGTGCTACTACCTAGGTTTCAAGACTTATATATAATATACAATAAATTACTTATATTAAATCACTTATATTGCGAATCTAGTGGTTTGTGAATTATAACGCTTCTCCAATAGGAGGGCTGCTAGAAAAGTCCTCTAAGACAGACTCTATTTCAAAGTCCAAAGTAAAAATAGAAAAAGTGGTAGGACCCAGCGCCTTCTGTGTTGAGTTTCTCCAAGTGCAAATAAGAAATTTATATGCGTACCAGACCAAACACGGATTTCGGCTTGTAATACACGTGTCTCTGTATGTCAATCGTCCGCTCTCTCAGTAATCCAGTACATCAACCATAAAACAAATACGAAAAGAATAATAGTGCGGTATTGCCACTATCATAGGTGAATGTGCATAAAGAGCATAACAATGTGGTTAGAGCTTAGACTCATACATTGATTGATAAAAACCTCACCCTGTGTCAGGGATTTAAGTAAGATAGAGTGCCTTCAGCCTCAAGAGTAAATATATAATAATACCCTCAGAGCTTGGCGGTATTCTTCTCTTACCTCCAAAGAGGTTAGCAGGATGCCTTAAAAATAAACTCCCAATAGTTGGGAAAGATACCCATAGTGTAGTATGTTTCTTTAAAAAAAAAAAAAAATTATATAAACAAACAACAGACAATATGTACAAAATGGACCCGTACAATAGATAAAAATGTAAAAAGCTTTTCTGATATCCTTCAGGAGGAGTGTAGCATAGACCCAACGCATTTCGTTTTTTAACAATCGGTAGGACTTCATCAAGGGTTTAGTAAGCGTACTATGCAAAAAGAAGCTATTTATAGAGAGATGCAGGGATTTCTAGCGTTTCTATTCATTCATTGCGCATGCGCGGGATTATTGATTTCCCGCAATTCCTAGTGCGTCTGCGTGGGAATGTGCAGCACCCGCGAGCGGTGTTGTATGAGACCAGTGGGCGGCTCCATATCGCGCATGCGTTTTTCAGGCATTGTATTTCCATCTGCCGATAAAGAACTGCTTAGGAAATTGAATACAAACCAGATAAAACTTGGAGCTTCCTTTCTGTGAGATTGTACAGATGCCATATGTATATTTTATGTACACAATAAAAACAAAAATTAACTTTTATTAAAATTGTTTTTATGACACACACACACACACACACACACACACACACACACACACACATATATAGGCCAATCATCAGAAGCATTGACGTTTTTCACAAAATTCTGCTACTTTTCTATTGGTATGTATTTGTGTTTTATATGAGTGTCTCTCTACAGAATATATACTATTGTCATCTACTATTTCACACTGATTGGGGGGCTATGGGTGGTGTAAGGTACCTAGCAAAAACAGACTTGATGGTAAAAGTCACTGTGGTGGAGAAAAGAGGAATGTGTCACTAAATAAACAGTGGCACAAAAGATGGAGAAAAGCAGACTTGATGGTAGAACTTGAAGTCACTGAGGTGGAGATTTAAAGATTGATGCAACCATTTATGAAGAGGTCCCAGAGAGGAGGTTAGCAGGAAAAATGAGGAAAGAAAGAGGCAGGCAGAGTAAGTAAGGAAGAAATGTACAAAGTGACAATAAGGAGGTGAAGCACAATATGAAAATATACCAGTGACCAGAGAAAAGTAATTATCACAAGAGGTGTGAGAACAAATTAGTATTTGTAGTAGTTTACTTTGGAGGGGTTAGCGCAGGGGTGGGCAATTATTTCAGCTGGGGGGCAACTTAACACTTCCAGCGAATATTCGAGGGCCACACACAAAATACTCAAAAAGAGTCCCTTTTTACACATTACGGCAGACAGCGTGCCCTTTTTTACACATTACGGCAGACAGCGTCCCCTTTTTTACACATTACGGCAGACAGCGTGCCCTTTTTACACATTACGGCAGACAGCGTTCCGCTTTTTACACATTACGGCAGACAGCGTGCCCTTTTTTACACATTACGACAGACAGCGTGCCCTTTTTACACATTACGGCAGACAGCGTCCCCCTTTTTACACATTAAGGCAGACAGTGTGCCCTTTTTTACACATTACGGCAGACAGTCCCCCTTTTTACACATTACGGCAGACAGCGTCCCCTTATTACACATTACGGCAGACAGCGTGCCCTTTATTACACATTAAGGCAGACAGCGTGCCCTTTTTATACATTACGGCAGACAGCGTCCCCCTTTTTACACATTACCGCAGACAGCGTCCCCCTTTTTACACATTACGGCAGACAGCTTCCCCCTTTTTACACATTACAGCAGACAGCGTCCCCTTTTTTACACATTATGGCAGACAGCATCCCCTTTTTTACACATTAAGGCAGAAAAGAAAGAATGAATTATACTTACTCTCTCCGCTGGCTCAGGCTCCTCGGTGCAGCTTCTGCAGAGATCAGGGGCAGGGGAGGAGGAGGGAGGTGGAGGAGGGAGCCTCAGCAGCAATGTGTAATTGGTGGAGGCGCTGCTGCTGCTGTCCCTCTGCTTCACCATAGGCTGCCCGCCGCCGCTGTGAATGCTGGGATGCGCTTCCCAGCATTCACAGCAGCGGAGGGCAGCCTATGGTGAAGCAGAGGGACAGCAGCAGCAGCGCCTCTACCAATTACACAGCGCTGCTGCGGCTCACTCCTCCACCTCCCTCCTCCTTCTCCCCCGTGCCGCTGCGCTCTTTTCCTCAGTCACTGGTTGCCGCTCCTGCTCACTGCCCGCCCCCCTGCTGCCCAGCGCATAACAACAGAAGAAATCCCGGTCAGCTGACCCTGTGACGTGACTGGGATTTCCTCAGCATCGCCACGTCTGGGAGCAGTGTAGCGCAATGACAAGCGGCTCAGCCTGTCGGGCCGCTTGTTATTGCACTCTGATGAGGCACAGCGGGCCAGGCAGGATCGGTCCGAGGGCCGCATGTTGCCCACCCCTAGGTTAGCAGAATCTAAGGATGGGGGGAGGGGTGTCTCCTCCTCAGTCTGATCATATTTCATTGAAGACTGTCAAAGGTTACAAGAGGAGAATTTTATGGAGGTGTTTGTAATCATTTCTAGTAGCAGCAAAGGGCAGAATTTAATACAAACACAGTAGAATCTGCCTCTGAGGATGTCTGAGTGACATCTTATGTGAGGACAAAACGCATAGGGCTTATGGTATTATTTGCTGATGTCTTCTGCATATAACTGAGATATGTCTTTTTATTCTATTTTTATTCTATTTATTGTATATGCAATTGTTATTGTTTTGATGGTGCTATGTATTTAAATAACATGACACTATGTCCTCATTTATGTTTTGCTTGTGAGCTATATTAAAGAAGAAATTACATTGGGAGCGCCATCTATGAAATTGATAGCTACTGTATAATGTATATAATTTTTTGGAATAGGATAATTTTTATTTTATATACTGTATGCAAGGGTGGTTCAGTAAATAAGGTAACAAGACTTCTCACATGTGTAATGTTCTCTATTTCATTCTGATCTCCTGCCAGGCCAGACTAGATAGACCACTGCTTCCGCTCACGGCCAGTAGACTTCACCTAATATCAGTCATACTGTACTGTCCTGTCTCCCAAAATCAGGTGTAAGATGGTGGGGCTGGCGGAAACTTAGTCAAACATTGAGGTGCATAGTGTTATCAGATTTCTGCATCTAAAGGGCACATAAGCAGCTGACATTAATTGCCAGTTTGTCTAGGTGTACGGTGATAATGTCATGTCACGGAAAAAGGTTTGGGGTTTGGTGCCATTTTCTATTATGCTATTATGGTTGGTTTAGTTGTAGTGGGTGGTCTTCAGTATGTCGGCTGTCGGGATCCCGGCGCACAGTATACCGGCGCCGGAATCCCGACAGCCGACATACCGACACTTATTCTCCCTCGTGGGGGTCCACGACCCCCCTGGAGGGAGAATAAAATAGCGTGGCGCACGTAGCGCGCCACCGTGCCGAGCGCAGCGTGTCGAGCGCAGCGGGCCCGCAAGGGGCTCATTTGCGCTCGCCACACTGTCGGTAAGCCAGCGGTCGGGCTCCCGGCGCCGGTATGCTGGTCGCCGGGAGCCCCACCGCCGGCATACCATACCACACCCGTTGTAGTATCATTGGAAAAATCTTATACTGGGAACCTAGTTTAACACAGATATCTCCGGTGTCACCTGCATTATGTAAACTGCAGGGAGAAAATAATTTTTTGTTTATTTTCTTAATTAATGTAGTTCAATGTTTCAACATAGCTTGTTGCGAGGTATTACTAGTTTAATGGTTACAGAAGCCATGTCATCTAGCCAATCCTCATGTAATGTGACACACCTCTTAGAGCTGCTCATTTTCTGGATATGGCACATTTGAATTATTTGATCACTATTGGCATGTATCCTGCTCTTCTATTGTCAAAGAGAACAAAGACTTAGCATAAACAGCTTAAACAATTTACATTTTTCAGTAGCAGCTTCAATCATTGGACTACATTCAAAGCACCCTAACTGTTTCCATAGAAACTAGAAACTAGTGAACGTCTGTTCTTATGCTTTCATATCATTATTGCTTTTTTCCAAATATATCAAATAAACAGTGATCTTAAAAAAATATGATCATTATTAAAATGTCTTGTATTATAATATACACCAGGGAATAAATATTAGTGCTCATAAATGAGAAAATGTTTTTGTTTTTCAAAGTCTGCTACTGTAACTCAGGGGAAGCTTTATTAAGCCTGGTGAAGTGATAAAAGGGAAGGTGATAACGCGCCAGCCAATCAGCTCCTAACTGTCATTTTTCAAACCCAGCCTGTAACATGGAAGTTAGGAGCTGATTGGCTGGTGCATTATCACCTTCCACTTTATCACTTCACCAGGCTTAATAAATCTGCTCCTCAGTCATGTGACAGGATGGTCTTTCCACCATATTGGGGGTTCACAGGTTGTTTGAGGTTTTGCTTGCCCTTAACCTGCAATAACTGACCACTCCAACTGATGTTGTTTAGCCAAACCACCCTGTTTTTGAAGAATATACATAATGATCCTTCATTGGCACATGGAACTACTGGTTTCTGAGTGGTATGTGTAATTAATGCATAGAGTTGAATAAGAGCAAAATTAAACCATAGGTTGTAAGTGCAGGGCTCCTTTAAGATTTTAGTGGTTTCCCTTTTATATGTTAATGATGTAAGTGTGTACTGGCGGCCTATCACTGTCTATCAAAGGTTAGGGTCCCTTCCCATTTTGGATGTTGTCAGAGCCGTCTCTTTCTTTGGGCTTAATGGGCAGTTGCCCAAGGACACCTGGATTTTAGGGGCCCACTGTGACGGAACTCCCCTGGCAGCCAATAACACCTTCCCCAATCCCCTGGACATCACTGCTGCCACTCACACCCCTCCCCTCTGTGAACACCACTGCCCTCCACCGCCAGACATTACCACCACTGCAGACAGCACTCCCATCACTCAACACCACTGCTGCCGATAGCATTTCCCCCTGGACATCTCCGCCAAAGTACCCCCCCCCCAGACATCACCGCCACTGCCGCGCTATCAGCACCCACCCCCAGACACCGCTGCTGCCAATTGCACCCCTCCCCATGGAAATTGCCACTGCTGACAAAAGCGACACCTCCTTCCAGCATGGGGCAAGGACATCCAGCATGTGTGTTGCACTGCCCCGTAATACGCATCAATTTGAGGATGACCCTTGCTTGCACAGCCTTGCTGCACTGGCAGGCGGTCTTCAAACTGCCAGCATCTTCACAGTTGGGATGCCAACCACATCCTGGTAAATTGTGCTTTAACCATATATTTGTTTAATTAAACATTGTTTTTTTTGCATTTTACTGGTATTCCAAGTGTGGTCGCACAGAGACTTTGCACAACAAGGAATTGATCGGTCATGTTGCACTGTCCCAGAAATGCCCCCTCAGCGTGAAACAATATTGTGCATGCATGAAATCCCAATGTTGCAGGATGTCAGTTGAAGAGCTAGGCAGTCATTTGGCCATTCTGTGAGGGCGGAGCTTATTACATTCACCCAGCAGTTACTAGTTGCTCCATTTTGGAAAAGCCCTTAAAATACTTTAAGGTTTGAAGGCTCAACAGAGAGATGGAGTATGTGGAAACAAGCGGAAGGACAGTATGGTGAGTCTGTAGAGACGATGAGATGCCATTAGAGACACATTGCCATTTACTTAAAGATGAGGAGAAATTGCTGCTGATTGTACAGACCGCCTAAGACAGATTTAGATAGCATATGGGGATAGATAGCATATAGCACCAAACAGGTTGCAGTGGAAGCTTAAACTGCTACAGAAAACCTTGGAGCAGGGCATTACCGGAGTTCTGAGTATCTCTCATTTCCCTGTTGTGACAGTAATTGGCGGGTTGGGGATGGAATACTACCATCCGGAATCCCGGAGGTTAGTATACCGACACCGGGAAAGCCCCTTGCAGGCTCGCTGCACTCACCACATGTTCTATTGCCACTCTATGGATGTCGTGGACACCCATGAGTGGAAATAGCCCTGGCCCAGCTGTCGGCATTTGCGGCAGTAGGGATCCCGGTGTTGGTATTCTGACCGCCGGGATATTAACTACATCCCTTATTGGCAGGTAAGTTGCTGAGCTTACCTGTATGAGCCCATTAAATTGTTCCAGTAAGTGCTTCATATAAATGCACTTTGCTCCACAAAGTATCAACACACCTGCAAGTCCTGGACATTAGTGTTGTACATTGCTGTAGGCTGCATCAGTAAAGTTTGTTGTCAATGACATTAACGTTTGCTACATACACTAATGATTAGAGATGTGCACTTGAAATTTTTCGGGTTTTGTGTTTTGGTTTTGGGTTCGGTTCCGCGGCCGTGTTTTGGGTTCGACCGCGTTTTGGCAAAACCTCACCGAATTTTTTTTGTCGGATTCGGGTGTGTTTTGGATTCGGGTGTTTTTTTTTTAAAACACTAAAAAACAGCTTAAATCATAGAATTTGGGGGTAATTTTGATCCCAAAGTATTATTAACCTCAAAAACCATAATTTCCACTCATTTTCAGTCTATTCTGAATACCTCACACCTCACAATATTATTTTTAGTCCTAAAATTTGCACCTAGGTCGCTGGATGACTAAGCTAAGCGACCCTAGTGGCCGACACAAACACCGTGCCCATCTAGGAGTGGCACTGCAGTGTCACGCAGGATGGCCCTTCCAAAAAACACTCCCCAAACAGCACATGACGCAAAGAAAAAAAGAGGCGCAATGAGGTAGCTGTGTGAGTAAGATAAGCGACCCTAGTGGCCGACACAAACACCGGGCCCATCTAGGAGTGGCACTGCAGTGTCACGCAGGATGGCCCTTCCAAAAAACCCTCCCCAAACAGCACATGACGCAAAGAAAAAAAGAGGCGCAATGAGGTAGCTGTGTGAGTAAGATAAGCGACCCTAGTGGCCGACACAAACACCGGGCCCATCTAGGAGTGGCACTGCAGTGTCACGCAGGATGGCCCTTCCAAAAAACACTCCCCAAACAGCACATGACGCAAAGAAAAAAAGAGGCGCAATGAGGTAGCTGTGTGAGTAAGATAAGCGACCCTAGTGGCCGACACAAACACCGTGCCCATCTAGGAGTGGCACTGCAGTGTCACGCAGGATGGCCCTTCCAAAAAACCCTCCCCAAACAGCACATGACGCAAAGAAAAAAAGAGGCGCAATGAGGTAGCTGTGTGAGTAAGATAAGCGACCCTAGTGGCCGACACAAACACCGGGCCCATCTAGGAGTGGCACTGCAGTGTCACGCAGGATGGCCCTTCCAAAAAACCCTCCCCAAACAGCACATGACGCAAAGAAAAAAAGAGGCGCAATGAGGTAGCTGTGTGAGTAAGATAAGCGACCCTAGTGGCCGACACAAACACCGGGCCCATCTAGGAGTGGCACTGCAGTGTCACGCAGGATGGCCCTTCCAAAAATCCCTCCCCAAACAGCACATGACGCAAAGAAAAAAAGAGGCGCAATGAGGTAGCTGTGTGAGTAAGATAAGCGACCCTAGTGGCCGACACAAACACCGTGCCCATCTAGGAGTGGCACTGCAGTGTCACGCAGGATGGCCCTTCCAAAAAACCCTCCCCAAACAGCACATGACGCAAAGAAAAAAAGAGGCGCAATGAGGTAGCTGTGTGAGTAAGATAAGCGACCCTAGTGGCCGACACAAACACCGTGCCCATCTAGGAGTGGCACTGCAGTGTCACGCAGGATGGCCCTTCCAAAAAACCCTCCCCAAACAGCACATGACGCAAAGAAAAAAAGAGGCGCAATGAGGTAGCTGTGTGAGTAAGATAAGCGACCCTAGTGGCCGACACAAACACCGTGCCCATCTAGGAGTGGCACTGCAGTGTCACGCAGGATGGCCCTTCCAAAAAACCCTCCCCAAACAGCACATGACGCAAAGAAAAAAAGAGGCGCAATGAGGTAGCTGTGTGAGTAAGATAAGCGACCCTAGTGGCCGACACAAACACCGTGCCCATCTAGGAGTGGCACTGCAGTGTCACGCAGGATGGCCCTTCCAAAAAACCCTCCCCAAACAGCACATGACGCAAAGAAAAAAAGAGGCGCAATGAGGTAGCTGTGTGAGTAAGATAAGCGACCCTAGTGGCCGACACAAACACCGGGCCCATCTAGGAGTGGCACTGCAGTGTCACGCAGGATGGCCCTTCCAAAAAACATTCCACAAACAGCACATGACGCAAAGAAAAATTAAAGAAAAAAGAGGTGCAAGATGGAATTGTCCTTGGGCCCTCCCACCCACCCTTATGTTGTATAAACAGGACATGCACACTTTAACCAACCCATCATTTCAGTGACAGGGTCTGCCACACGACTGTGACTGAAATGACGGGTTGGTTTGGACCCCCACCAAAAAAGAAGCAATTAATCTCTCCTTGCACAAACTGGCTCTACAGAGGCAAGATGTCCACCTCATCATCATCCTCCGATATATCACCGTGTACATCCCCCTCCTCACAGATTATCAATTCGTCCCCACTGGAATCCACCATCTCAGCTCCCTGTGTACTTTGTGGAGGCAATTGCTGCTGGTCAATGTCTCCACGGAGGAATTGATTATAATTAATTTTAATGAACATCATCTTCTCCACATTTTCTGGATGTAACCTCGTACGCCGATTGCTGACAAGGTGAGCGGCGGCACTAAACACTCTTTCGGAGTACACACTTGTGGGAGGGCAACTTAGGTAGAATAAAGCAAGTTTGTGCAAGGGCCTCCAAATTGCCTCTTTTTCCTGCCAGTATAAGTACGGACTGTGTGACGTGCCTACTTGGATGCGGTCACTCATATAATCCTCCACCATTCTTTCAATGGTGAGAGAATCATATGCAGTGACAGTAGACGACATGTCCGTAATCGTTGTCAGGTCCTTCAGTCCGGACCAGATGTCAGCATCAGCAGTCGCTCCAGACTGCCCTGCATCACCGCCAGCGGGTGGGCTCGGAATTCTGAGCCTTTTCCTCGCACCCCCAGTTGCGGGAGAATGTGAAGGAGGAGATGTTGACAGGTCGCGTTCCGCTTGACTTGACAATTTTTTCACCAGCAGGTCTTTTAACCCCAGCAGACTTGTGTTTGCCGGAAAGAGAGATCCAAGGTAGGCTTTAAATCTAGGATCGAGCACGGTGGCCAAAATGTAGTGCTCTGATTTCAACAGATTGACCACCCGTGAATCCTTGTTAAGCGAATTAAGGGCTCCATCCACAAGTCCCACATGCCTAGCGGAATCGCTCCGTGTTAGCTCCTCCTTCAATGTCTCCAGCTTCTTCTGCAAAAGCCTGATGAGGGGAATGACCTGACTCAGGCTGGCAGTGTCTGAACTGACTTCACGTGTGGCAAGTTCAAAGGGCATCAGAACCTTGCACAACGTTGAAATAATTCTCCACTGCGCTTGAGACAGGTGCATTCCACCTCCTATATCGTGCTCAATTGTATAGGCTTGAATGGCCTTTTGCTGCTCCTCCAACCTCTGAAGCATATAGAGGGTTGAATTCCACCTCGTTACCACTTCTTGCTTCAGATGATGGCAGGGCAGGTTCAGTAGTTTTTGGTGGTGCTCCAGTCTTCTGTACGTGGTGCCTGTACGCCGAAAGTGTCCCGCAATTCTTCTGGCCACCGACAGCATCTCTTGCACGCCCCTGTCGTTTTTTAAAAAATTCTGCACCACCAAATTCAAGGTATGTGCAAAACATGGGACGTGCTGGAATTTGCCCATATTTAATGCACACACAATATTGCTGGCGTTGTCCGATGCCACAAATCCACAGGAGAGTCCAATTGGGGTAAGCCATTCCGCGATGATCTTCCTCAGTTGCCGTAAGAGGTTTTCAGCTGTGTGCGTATTCTGGAAAGCGGTGATACAAAGCGTAGCCTGCCTAGGAAAGAGTTGGCGTTTGCGAGATGCTGCTACTGGTGCCGCCGCTGCTGTTCTTGCGGCGGGAGTCCATACATCTACCCAGTGGGCTGTCACAGTCATATAGTCCTGACCCTGCCCTGCTCCACTTGTTCACATGTCCGTGGTTAAGTGGACATTGGGTACAACTGCATTTTTTAGGACACTGGTGACTCTTTTTCTGACGTCCGTGTACATTCTCGGTATCGCCTGCCTAGAGAAGTGGAACCTAGATGGTATTTGGTAACGGGGGCACACTGCCTCAATAAATTGTCTAGTTCCCTGTGAACTAACGGCGGATAGCGGACGCACGTCTACCACCAACATAGTTGTCAAGGCCTCAGTTATCCGCTTTGCAGCAGGATGACTGCTGTGATATGTCATCTTCCTTGCAAAGGACTGTTGGACAGTCAATTGCTTACTGGAAGTAGTACAAGTGGGCTTACGACTTCCCCTCTGGGATGACCATCGACTCCCAGCAGCAACAACAGCAGCGCCAGCAGCAGTAGGCATTACACGCAAGGATGCATCGGAGGAATCCCAGGCAGGAGAGGACTCGTCAGAATTGCCAGTGACATGGCCTGCAGGACTATTGGCATTCCTGGGGAAGGAGGAAATTGACACTGAGGGAGTTGGTGGGGTGGTTTGCGTGAGCTTGGTTACAAGAGGAAGGGATTTACTGGTCAGTGGACTGCTTCCGCTGTCACCCAAAGTTTTGAACTTGTCACTGACTTATTATGAATGCGCTGCAGGTGACGTATAAGGGAGGATGTTCCGAGGTGGTTAACGTCCTTACCCCTACTTATTACAGCTTGACAAAGGCAACACACGGCTTGACACCTGTTGTCCGCTTTTCTGTTGAAATACCTCCACACTGAAGAGCTGATTTTTTTGGTATTTTCACCAGGCATGTCAACGGCCATATTCCTCCCACGGACAACAGGTGTCTCCCCGGGTGCCTGACTTAAACAAACCACCTCACCATCAGAATCCTCCTGGTCAATTTCCTCCCCAGCGCCAGCAACACCCATATCCTCCTCATCCTGGTGTACTTCAACACTGACATCTTCAATCTGACTATCAGGAACTGGACTGCGGGTGCTCCTTCCAGCACTTGCAGGGGGCGTGCAAATGGTGGAAGGCGCATGCTCTTCATGTCCAGTGTTGGGAAGGTCAGGCATCGCAACCGACACAATTGGACTCTCCTTGTGGATTTGGGATTTCGAAGAACGCACAGTTCTTTGCGGTGCTTTTGCCAGCTTGAGTCTAATCAGTTTTCTAGCGAGAGGCTGAGTGCTTCCATCCTCATGTGAAGCTGAACCACTAGCCATGAACATAGGCCAGGGCCTCAGCCGTTCCTTGCCACTCCGTGTGGTAAATGGCATATTGGCAAGTTTACGCTTCTCCTCCGACAATTTTATTTTAGGTTTTGGAGTCCTTTTTTTACTGATATTTGGTGTTTTGGATTTGACATGCTCTGTACTATGACATTGGGCATCGGCCTTGGCAGACGACGTTGCTGGCATTTCATCGTCTCGGCCATGACTAGTGGCAGCAGCTTCAGCACGAGGTGGAAGTGGATCTTGATCTTTCCCTAATTTTGGAACCTCAACATTTTTGTTCTCCATATTTTAATAGGCACAACTAAAAGGCACCTCAGGTAAACAATGGAGATGGATGGATACTAGTATACTTATGGATGGACTGCCGAGTGCCGACACAGAGGTAGCTACAGCCGTGGACTACCGTACTGTGTCTGCTGCTAATATAGACTGGATGATAATGAGATGAAATCAATATATATATGTATGTATATATAATATCACTAGTACTGCAGCCGGACAGGTAGATAATATATTTATTAGGTAATGATGACTGATGACGGACCTGCTGGACACTGTCAGCTCAGCAGCACCGCAGACTGCTACAGTAAGCTACTTTACTATAGTAGTATGTACAAAGAAGAAAGGAAAAAAAAAAACCATGGGTAGGTGGTATACAATTATGGATGGACTGCCGAGTGCCGACACAGAGGTAGCTACAGCCATGGACTACCGTACTGTGTCTGCTGCTAATATAGACTGGATGATAATGAGATGAAATCAATATATATATATGTATGTATATATAATATCACTAGTACTGCAGCCGGACAGGTAGATAATATATTTATTAGGTAATGATGACTGATGACGGACCTGCTGGACACTGTCAGCTCAGCAGCACCGCAGACTGCTACAGTAAGCTACTATACTATAGTAGTATGTACAAAGAAGAAAGAAAAAAAAAACCACGGGTAGGTGGTATACAATTATGGATGGACTGCCGAGTGCCGACACAGAGGTAGCTACAGCCGTGGACTACCGTACTGTGTCTGCTGCTAATATAGACTGGATGATAATGAGATGAAATCAATATATATATATGTATGTATATATAATATCACTAGTACTGCAGCCGGACAGGTAGATAATATATTTATTAGGTAATGATGACTGATGACGGACCTGCTGGACACTGTCAGCTCAGCAGCACCGCAGACTGCTACAGTAAGCTACTATACTATAGTAGTATGTACAAAGAAGAAAGAAAAAAAAAAACCACGGGTAGGTGGTATACAATTATGGATGGACTGCCGAGTGCCGACACAGAGGTAGCTACAGCCGTGGACTAACGTACTGTGTCTGCTGCTAATATAGACTGGATGATTGATAATGAGATGAAATCAATATATATATATGTATGTATATATAATATCACTAGTACTGCAGCCGGACAGGTAGATATATATTTATTAGGTAATGATGACTGATGACGGACCTGCTGGACACTGTCAGCTCAGCAGCACCGCAGACTGCTACAGTAAGCTACTATACTATAGTAGTATGTACAAAGAAGAAAGAAAAAAAAAAACCACGGGTAGGTGGTATACAATTATGGATGGACTGCCGAGTGCCGACACAGAGGTAGCTACAGCCGTGGACTAACGTACTGTGTCTGCTGCTAATATAGACTGGATGATTGATAATGAGATGAAATCAATATATATATGTATGTATATATAATATCACTAGTACTGCAGCCGGACAGGTAGATAATATATTTATTAGGTAATGATGACTGATGACGGACCTGCTGGACACTGTCAGCTCAGCAGCACCGCAGACTGCTACAGTAAGCTACTATACTCTATAGTAGTATGTACAAAGAAGAAAGGAAAAAAAAAAACCACGGGTAGGTGGTATACAATTATGGATGGACTGCCGAGTGCCGACACAGAGGTAGCTACAGCCGTGGACTAACGTACTGTGTCTGCTGCTAATATAGACTGGATGATTGATAATGAGATGAAATCAATATATATATGTATGTATATATAATATCACTAGTACTGCAGCCGGACAGGTAGATAATATATTTATTAGGTAATGATGACTGATGACGGACCTGCTGGACACTGTCAGCTCAGCAGCACCGCAGACTGCTACAGTAAGCTACTATACTCTATAGTAGTATGTACAAAGAAGAAAGAAAAAAAAAAAACCACGGGTAGGTGGTATACAATTATGGATGGACTGCCGAGTGCCGACACAGAGGTAGCTACAGACGTGGACTAACGTACTGTGTCTGCTGCTAATATAGAGTCTAGACTGGATGATAAATTATTGATAATGAGATGAAATCAATATAATATCACTAGTACTGCAGCCGGACAGGTACTATATATATTTATTATGTAATGACTGATGACGGACCTGCTGGACACTGTCAGGTCAGCACAGCACCGCAGACTGCTACAGTAAGCTACTATAGTAGTATGTATAAAGAAGAATGAAAAAAAAAAAACCACGGGTAGGTGGTATACAATATTATATATATATATATTATATACAATTATATATATATATATATATATATATATATTAAACTGGTGGTGATTGATTATTAAACTGGTGGTCACTTCAGGTCACGTTGCAACTTGCAACTAGTACTCCGAGGCCTAAGCAGACAATCACAAAATATATTATTATACTGGTGGTCAGTGTGGTCACAACAATGGCAGTGTGGCACTGACTCTGGCAGCAAAAGTGTGCACTGTACGTTATATGTACTCCTGAGTCCTGCTCTCAGACTCTAACTGCTCCCCACTGTCAGTGTCTCCCCCACAAGTCAGATAATACACTTACAGTCACACTATCTATTATCTAATCTAGTATAAAATATCACTTCAGCAAGTAGTATAGTAGTATACAGTATAGTAGTACTCCTCCTAATAATGCTCCCCAAAATACTGTGTCTCTCTCTTCTCTAAACGGAGAGGACGCCAGCCACGTCCTCTCCCTATGACTCTCAATGCACGTGTGAAAATGGCGGCGACGCGCGGCTCCTTATATAGAATCCGAGTCTCGCGATAGAATCCGAGCCTCGCGAGAATCCGACAGCGTGATGATGACGTTCGGGCGCGCTCGGGTTAGCCGAGCAAGGCGGGAAGATCCGAGCCTGCTCGGACCCGTGTAAAAAACCTGAAGTTCGGGCGGGTTCGGATTCAGAGGAACCGAACCCGCTCATCTCTACTAATGATGCCATCTTATATTGCAAGGGAGAAATAGCTGCTATAGGACCTTATTCAGTAAGGATTGTAATTTCTGCTAAAAAAAAACCTCCCAGTTGCTGCGATCAAATAGTTGCCGCAAAGAAATAGAGAAAAAAACGCAAATTGCAGAAATTGGGACTGCATCGCAGGCTGATCGCAAAACCATATGCAATTACCGTAGTACAGTAGTACAGTACAGTAGGTCACTGCTGTATCTTGCAGCTCTGTGTCAATTATACTATCTCTGTGCTGCATTATTGTGAGCAGTATATAGTAGGACAGTGCAGCATTTTGGTGACCAGCAGTATACATATAGTACAGAACAGTAGGCCATTGCTGTATCTTGCAGCTCTGTGTCACTTCTAGTATCCTGATCAGTGCTCAGTATCTGCTGCATTGTTGTGACCAGTATGTATACTGTACTGTGCGACGTGTGTTATACACCTGGTGATTTTATACATCCTGTAATCTGTACTGAGCGATGTGTGAGATACACCTGGGGATTATACACCCTGTATACTGTACTGTGCAATGTTTGTGATATACCTGGTGTTTATACACCCTGTATACTGTACTGAGCGATGTGTAGGATACACCTGGGGATTATACACCCTATATACTGTACTGTGTGATGTGTAAGATACACCTGGGGATTGTACACCCTATATACTGTACTGTGTGATGTGTGAGATACACCTGGGGATTGTACACCCTATATACTGTACTGAGCGATGTGTGAGATACACCTGGGGATTATACACCCTATATACTGTACTGTGTGATGTGTGTTATATACCTGGTGATTATACAACCTGTAATCTGTACTGAGCGATGTGTGAGAAAAACCTGGGGATTATACACCCTATATACTGTACTGTGTGATGTGTGAGATATACCTGGGGATTATACACCCTATATTATTATTAACCACAAGGGTTCCGCAGCGCCCAATTACAGAGTACATAAATAATCAAACAAACAGGAAAACAGCAATTTACAGTTGATGACAGTATAGGACAAGTACATGGTAAGTAAACATAGTTACATCAGCAGATGACACTAGAATAAGTATCAGGTGGCAGAAGACTGCTAGATGTGGTACAGTTGAAGATTATTAAAGTAAGACAAAGGATAAGTACGTGAGGGAAGAGGGCCCTGCTCGTGAGAGCTTACAATCTAAAGGGGAGGGGTAGACAGACATGGGTGACACAGATGGGGTACATAGAGAACGTAGAACAGAGGGTTAGGATGAGATTTGGCTGGGTTTGGTGAAGAAGTGGACCCCCAGAAGGCACAAGTCAATACTTAACATTGCAACATTTTACTGGGCTATGCAGGAGAAAATTAAAAATAGGGGAAAATAAAAATAATAAAAAAGAATGGATAACTTCTACTGCTTTCAAAAAGGTCAATGGAAGCTGAAATAATGGACAACTACCTCATGGAAGTCAGATACAGTATACCAAACAGTACTTAGCAGAGTTAGGAATGAGTGCTTATGAAATACAGTAACATTTTGTCATAATATTTCAGAAACTGAATGGCTGGTCTCTTGCACTCTTTTGCTCTAATACACCACCTGCTTTAGGATTTATATTCAAAAACATTATGTCTCCATAATCCCCAAAACGTCAGTCTTCTTGGAAAGTGGTTTGTTCCTTTGTAAGGGAAAGAGAACAAATGTTCTCAAACAACGGTTTCTCAATTTATTTTTCCTCTGGGAAGGGATTGTGGATTCGCAGGAATATCTGAGCATTTCTGTAATCAGAAAGCAGCGACTTTCTACAAATGTTTACGAATAATTCCAGTGATTTTGTCATTTTCTTCCAGTGATTTGGACCAATAATACTATTGATTAGAATGCATAATTCCAGTGATTTTGTCATTTTCTTCCAGTAATTTGGACCAATAATACCATTGATTAGAACAAATAATTCCACTGATTTTGTCATTTTCTTCCAGTGATTTGGACCAATAACACCATTGATTAGAACAAATAATTCCTGTGATATTGAGGTGTTTGTGTCGCTTAGCCTAGCCGTCCAGCGACTACAGTGCACCTCTTTTTCTCTTTTCTTTGCATCATGTGCTGTTTGGGGCCAATTTTTTTAAGTGCCATCCTGTCTGACACTGCAGTGCCACTCATAGATGGGCCAGATGTTTGTGCTGCCCTCTTGGGTCGCTTTGCTTAGTCATCCAGCAACCTTGGTGCAAATTTTAGGACTAAAAATAGTATTGTGAGGTGTGAGGTGTTCAGAATAGACTGGAAATGAGTGGAAATTGTGGTTATTGAGGTTAATAATACTATAGGATCAAAATTACCCCCAAATTCTATGATTTAAGCTGTTTTTGAGTGGGTTTTGAAAAAAAACACCCGAATCCGACAAAAAATTTTTAGGGAGGTTTTGCCAAAACGCGTCCGTATCCAAAACACGGCGGCGGAACCAAATCCAAAACCAAAACACAAAACACAAAAAATTTCCGGTGCACATCTTGTGTATTCACAAGAAAGTATGAACTGGGCATTATCTTATCACCAGTCTGTGGGACACAGTTACTTTTTGTTTTCACACTGAACCACTTCCATATTGCCAAGAGTTTGCCTCTTCTTTTCTTGGATAACCATAAACTTTCTAACTGCTGATGTGTGTCATTGGTGCATACAATCAATTAAAACCAAACTCTCGTAAAAGAAGACACAGATTTGGCACGTAGATTTGGCAGAGAAACTGTTAGCAAATTTATTTAAGGCATAATTATTATTCGTATTAGAGCTGTATTAAAAATGTATGGTGTCAAAGAAAGTACAGCCAGTCTGCAATGCTCAAACCACAAAAACGAAACAAGCATTGCACACGTAGATCGCCCAGTGTGACCATATAACACCAGTACCATCACCAGTACCATAAATCAGAAGGTGTCAACCCCGTTAGAGTGGTGCAGCTAACTTATAGTCATGAGGGAAGTGCACCCGAAATCACCAATTGCACATGGACTGGTGATACTGCCATTCTTTCCCGCCACAGCAAGGTTCTGCACAACAGCAACCTCTGCACCGCCACCATACGAGCTAAAACAAATAAATCTACAGTCCCAGAACATATCCTCAACACACAAACAATAAGCCTTCCTCTGACAAATGTACCCAGTCCGCCCGGTCCATATTTCTGAAACGGCACATACCTCTCAAGTGGGGAACTACGCCCCCTGTATTTGCTAACACAAACTTTGCTACCACAGAATCTAGCTTATTCCGGGCCTCACAAATGCTGGTAAATGTCTAACACCACCACAAGCCTGACGTGGGACAATGTAATACCAGAATATCTAGTACGAAGGCCAGGCTCCCAAGACCATTGACAAATAATATGTAGCATGCAACCTAGATAGTGGGAACCTTCTTAAAATTGTTACCACCCAAATTTATTCACTGAATATGTGGAACTCCATAAACGCTGAAAATACCTGTACCCATAGTGGTATGAAAGAAAGCCACTGCATACCTTTGGAGCCTAGCCATCGCACCATGTCGGCTCTTGCAATCAACAGTGCTCTGCCTGAGTCAATAACATTTGCCGCCAAAACACATGGGAGTGATCCATATTGCAATGTACCCGAGGCTGCCCATGTGGTACTAAAGAAGGTGGAAGAAAGGTATTAACATAACATTAATAATGTGTTTGAACATGGGCATGACTAAAATGAGGATCTGTGTGACAAAATGGGACATTTACTTGCATCCAGCGATAAAAGACTTGTATGTAATGTCTAATATATAATGTAATGGAGTCTGTGACACAACATGGATGACAGCCTGTCCTCTTAGTGAACTCATAGCAACACAGATATGGGAGTAGAGGACACTTCACGTATAGTGGGGAGTCAGAGGTTAGTTTATGGCCCTTACCTTATCTAAGAAGCTATAAACCATAGTTAGAAGAAACATTACAGAAAAGCAGGCCAGGTCAAGAAACCTAACCTCTTGAAACTTAAGAAGACAGCTGTTGAAAAAGTAAATCTGGTTTCCCACTGCCCAGGTACACAGCATTGAGAGAGTTAAGGAAATGGTGGCTGCTGCAGCTGTGAGGGGGCTATATATGCCCCTCTCACACATACTGTGTTGTTCATTTCTGATGTAAACAGCTAAGAACTGGGAATGCACCATATATCTCTTACATTGTGAAATCCCTCCACACAGAGGGCTTACCTGCTGTTGAGTAAGTTAAAATTCTGAAATGATCCTCCCTTTTGTTTTATTCGAAATTGTATCCTGATCTGTGTGTACTTTTAAATATTTCTTATACTCTTTATAACTGTTTTTTGTAACTAAAGTTCTGAAGATAGTCTTGAAATTAAATACCTAATTTCTAGTTTTGGTTCTGTGTTTCTTATGCCCAAAGCCTTCATGGTCCATGCTATTATTTTGTGATGTATTAATAAGTGTGTGTGTAATCCGAAACAAAGACGGCCCTGTGTTTAGTCGCTAAAATCTTCTTGCTGGTGGCAGTGACGTGGTTAAAGTAATCCAGAAGTCACATACAGCGATTCTCGGATTGGCATATCTGTGGAATCGGCCGGTAGTCATGACAATCTGCCAAAAGAAAATGTAACTATATGCTTGCCATCTTGCTAGAGAGGCGTGTACAATATGAGACAAAGAAAGGAAGGAATGGAGTAGAGGGGAGTGAAGGGGTGTGGACGGGTATAGGGTAACACAGGTGAACTCGGCTAGAGGTGAAATGATGAAAAACCTACTGAGGGACATAAATAGGTCCAAATTGTCTGAAATGCAGTGCCGAATTAGTCCATCAGCTCAGGTAAAAATGTTCAAGTCACTCAAGACCCCCTGTTGCCAACAATGGCAGGTTGCTAGGCCTGAGTAGGAAGGACAAGGGGGACCGACAAAACACACAAGACAAATGTAAACGTGGACAAATGCAACAATGTAAACATAACACTCACAAATTAAAGCAGGGGTAATAATATTGTGCTTGTAAATTGACGTTTTATACCGACACAAATCTTGGATCTCCCACAATGGAGCAACCTGCCATTGTTGGCGACGAAACTGCGCCAATGCTGAATGAACGTGTACCAAGAAAGCTTATGTGTGAGGTTGATGCATGCCACGCCCCACTATAGTGAACACCCAGATGATAAGTTGCAAGTGGGGCCCCCTCTGCGAGTACACAGGCCTCCTGGGGACCGCTGCAGGTGGAAAGGTCTTGCCCCCCCCCCATTTGAATCCTTGTTAATTATAAAGCCTTTGGTGTTGTCGGGGAGGCCTTTAGCTTGGTATATAGGGAAATCCGCGCTAAGCAAATCGCGATGTAGGACCTGGATCTGTCAGCTAAGTCTGACTCTTAAATAACCAGAAGCATCGTGTGATGCTGGCTCTTAATGTCTGCAGATGTGATAATATGCTTCCTTTTACCTGCCATGCCTGGCAGTAGTAATAAACAATGTTTCAGGTGCCCAATATATGCTTGGTTAGGCGCTATATGCCAGCTAGAACATGCCGACTTGGTCGGCTTAAGGTGGCAAGTAACGAAATTTGGCCGACAGACTGGAAGTGAGACCAAGTGTCAGCTATATCATTATAAACCCCACGTCCGTTACATGCTTTAAAGGTAATGTAACAAATGCAGGCACATCAGTACCAGCTGCGGTAGCAAATGCAGCAAGTAGGTAAGCTGCGCGCTGATGATTCATTGCATGTAAGCCCAAGGTTATTATATTTCCTAAATGTATTGTGGTCGCGCAACCTTTCCCCCCCCCAACCCCGATATTTGAGGGGACCATGATTGTAAAAATTTATGAGAAGGAGCAAGACCTTCATGAACATATCCGACCAGTAGGCCGGGCAAGCGCTGTCAGGCCAGGCTGCTGTGGCACAGTCTAATTTACAAGAGAATTCCCTACCATAGGGATAGCTTATGCAGACAAAGCTGAAAGGACCCAAAAGTAATTGTGCCTGACGGGGTGGGGGGGGTATAATCCTGTGAGCTGTGGCACAATCCGCTGAAGTTACCCGTGGCACAATCCACTGAAGTTACCCGCTGGGCGTGGATCTATTTGACTTGGCCATGCCGACCACTGAAAGTCATACAGCTAGTGGGCTAACCCATGGTCGCAAGATAATTACAACGCAGCATTGCAGGAAAAAACAAAATGCTAAAAACGCACATGAAACCGAGCACCCCATCGGTGAACACTTGTAGACGTGATGGCCATCGTATGGGCGAAATACCATGAACTTAAGTGACTTTAGATGCAAAGGAAGCAAACGGAGAAAGCTGATTCAACATCCACCTTAGCACAAGGCCATAGGCACGGAACACCCCTGGTGCCTGGAGAGTGACCGATGTACCAAACGGGAAAAAGATAGGTGCTGAATGAGCCGGAAATTACCTGGAGTTTATGTTTTGGCACTGCCCCCGCAAAATTAAGGTCCTCATTCCGAGTTAATCGCAGCAGTTCAACGCATCGCAAAACGGCGTAAATCCACCAACTGCACATGCACAACAGCTGGACTGCGCATGTGCAAAGGGAGCGATACGACGCTTGAGCAAAATAACGAACTGAAAATCTGCTCGTACTACACCTCCGAAAACAGGGAGTGACGGAGGCGTGACAGAGGCACGGCTTCGCTATCTAACGAAATGGGCGTGAAAGTGGGCGGCTAGTGTGGGAGTATGCAACCAGCAGTAGGCGTGTTTTGTGCAGAAATGCGTATACAATGGCAAAAATGTACACAACAAACGTTTGCTATCCTGTCGCAGCAGAGGAGTAAGTCTGCAGTTACTCTGCACTTGCGAAGTACTGTTACAAGTGTGTCTGCCCTAATTAGCAATTATTTTGCCAATGAATTCACCTGTTGTCCAATTACTTAGCAAACACTGCTCAGCCAAAATACTACAAACAGCAATTGTCTGGACACATAACATTTTTATTGTTAGCACCTACAAATCTGACACGCTCACAAATAATCTTGTATTTATTTTTATTTGCTAAATAAACATTGTTGTTAAATGCATGTTGTAATTATTTATTTAATAGTAGCAAATTAAATCAAGTGTGAATAAACCAACTTATAAACTACATCAGCTAAATCTTTTCGACATAGACATATTCCTTTGTACATACTCATAGGTGTGCGCAGGTGGGGTGCCTGGTGCGCACAGGCACCCCCTAATATCTGGCACCCCAATCTCACATGCCTGATGCAGCGATCGCCGAGCAAGCTGATTACGGTCTCTTCTGCGCTGCACCCTGTCAGGACTGTATTACTGACCGGACGCCTGGGTTAATCAAGGGTGCCACTGCCACCGGCTTTCAAACTCCCGGCTCCACCTCCATGTACAAAACCAGTGTGATGTGATTACGTCATGCTGCTCGCACGCCCACCCGCCACATGCCCACCTCTCTCCTTCTATTCTATGCCAATGTCAGCCACTGATGAGGATCAGCATGCAGCCAGCGTTCCTCTTAGGAAAACAAATTCAATACTGGAAGGCGGTCGGCAGCAGCATTGACACGTCACTAGAGATGAGCGCCTGAAATTTTTCGGGTTTTGTGTTTTGGTTTTGGGTTCGATTCCGCGGCCGTGTTTTGGGTTCGAACGCGTTTTGGCAAAACCTCACCGAATTTTTTTTGTCGGATTCGGGTGTGTTTTGGATTCGGGTGTTTTTTTCAAAAAACACTAAAAAACAGCTTAAATCATAGAATTTGGGGGTCATTTTGATCCCAAAGTATTATTAACCTCAAAAACCATAATTTACACTCATTTTCAGTCTATTCTGAATACCTCACACCTCACAATATTATTTTTAGTCCTAAAATTTGCACCGAGGTCGCTGTGTGAGTAAGATAAGCGACCCTAGTGGCCGACACAAACACCGGGCCCATCTAGGAGTGGCACTGCAGTGTCACGCAGGATGTCCCTTCCAAAAAACCCTCCCCAAACAGCACATGACGCAAAGAAAAAAAGAGGCGCAATGAGGTAGCTGTGTGAGTAAGATTAGCGACCCTAGTGGCCGACACAAACACCGGGCCCATCTAGGAGTGGCACTGCAGTGTCACGCAGGATGGCCCTTCCAAAAAACCCTCCCCAAACATCACATGACGCAAAGAAAAAAAGAGGCGCAATGAGGTAGCTGTGTGAGTAAGATTAGCGACCCTAGTGGCCGACACAAACACCGGGCCCATCTAGGAGTGGCACTGCAGTGTCATGCAGGATGTCCCTTCCAAAAAACCCTCCCCAAACAGCACATGACGCAAAGAAAAAAAGAGGCGCAATGAGGTAGCTGTGTGAGTAAGATTAGCGACCCTAGTGGCCGACACAAACACCGGGCCCATCTAGGAGTGGCACTGCAGTGTCACGCAGGATGGCCCTTCCAAAAAACCCTCCCCAAACAGCACATGACGCAAAGAAAAAAAGAGGCGCAATGAGGTAGCTGTGTGAGTAAGATTAGTGACCCTAGTGGCCGACACAAACACCGGGCCCATCTAGGAGTGGCACTGCAGTGTCACGCAGGATGTCCCTTCCAAAAAACCCTCCCCAAACAGCACATGACGCAAAGAAAAAAAGAGGCGCAATGAGGTAGCTGTGTGAGTAAGATTAGCGACCCTAGTGGCCGACACAAACACCGGGCCCATCTAGGAGTGGCACTGCAGTGTCACGCAGGATGTCCCTTTCAAAAAAACCCTCCCCAATCAGCACATGATGCAAAGAAAAAGAAAAGAAAAAAGAGGTGCAAGATGGAATTGTCCTTGGGCCCTCCCACCCACCCTTATGTTGTATAAACAAAACAGGACATGCACACTTTAACCAACCCATCATTTCAGTGACAGGGTCTGCCACACGACTGTGACTGATATGACGGGTTGGTTTGGACCCCCCCCAAAAAAGAAGCAATTAATCTCTCCTTGCACAAACTGGCTCTACAGAGGCAAGATGTCCACCTCATCTTCACCCTCCGATATATCACCGTGTACATCCCCCTCCTCACAGATTATCAATTCGTCCCCACTGGAATCCACCATCTCAGCTCCCTGTGTACTTTGTGGAGGCAATTGCTGCTGGTCAATGTCTCCGCGGAGGAATTGATTATAATTCATTTTAATGAACATCATCTTCTCCACATTTTCTGGATGTAACCTCGTACGCCGATTGCTGACAAGGTGAGCGGCGGCACTAAACACTCTTTCGGAGTACACACTTGTGGGAGGGCAACTTAGGTAGAATAAAGCCAGTTTGTGCAAGGGCCTCCAAATTGCCTCTTTTTCCTGCCAGTATAAGTACGGACTGTGTGACGTGCCTACTTGGATGCGGTCACTCATATAATCCTCCACCATTCTATCAATGTTGAGAGAATCATATGCAGTGACAGTAGACGACATGTCCGTAATCGTTGTCAGGTCCTTCAGTCCGGACCAGATGTCAGCATCAGCAGTCGCTCCAGACTGCCCTGCATCACCGCCAGCGGGTGGGCTCGGAATTCTGAGCCTTTTCCTCGCTCCCCCAGTTGCGGGAGAATGTGAAGGAGGAGATGTTGACAGGTCGCGTTCCGCTTGACTTGACAATTTTGTCACCAGCAGGTCTTTCAACCCCAGCAGACCTGTGTCTGCCGGAAAGAGAGATCCAAGGTAGGCTTTAAATCTAGGATCGAGCACGGTGGCCAAAATGTAGTGCTCTGATTTCAACAGATTGACCACCCATGAATCCTTGTTAAGCGAATTAAGGGCTGCATCCACAAGTCCCACATGCCTAGCGGAATCGCTCCCTTTTAGCTCCTTCTTCAATGCCTCCAGCTTCTTCTGCAAAAGCCTGATGAGGGGAATGACCTGACTCAGGCTGGCAGTGTCTGAACTGACTTCACGTGTGGCAAGTTCAAAGGGCATCAGAACCTTGCACAACGTTGAAATCATTCTCCACTGCACTTGAGACAGGTGCATTCCACCTACTATATCGTGCTCAATTGTATAGGCTTGAATGGCCTTTTGCTGCTCCTCCAACCTCTGAAGCATATAGAGGGTTGAATTCCACCTCGTTACCACTTCTTGCTTCAGATGATGGCAGGGCAGGTTCAGTAGTTTTTGGTGGTGCTCCAGTTTTCTGTACGTGGTGCCTGTACGCCGAAAGTGTCCCGCAATTCTTCTGGCCACCGACAGCATCTCTTGCACGCCCCTGTCGTTTTTTAAAAAATTCTGCACCACCAAATTCAAGGTATGTGCAAAACATGGGACGTGCTGGAATTGGCCCAGATTTAATGCACACACAATATTGCTGGCGTTGTCCGATGCCACAAATCCACAGGAGAGTCCAATTGGGGTAAGCCATTCCGCGATGATCTTCCTCAGTTGCCGTAAGAGGTTTTCAGCTGTGTGCGTATTCTGGAAAGCGGTGATACAAAGCGTAGCCTGCCTAGGAAAGAGTTGGCGTTTGCGAGATGCTGCTACTGGTGCCGCCGCTGCTGTTCTTGCGGCGGGAGTCCATACATCTACCCAGTGGGCTGTCACAGTCATATAGTCCTGACCCTGCCCTGCTCCACTTGTCCACATGTCCGTGGTTAAGTGGACATTGGGTACAGCTGCATTTTTTAGGACACTGGTGACTCTTTTTCTGAGGTCTGTGTACATTTTCGGTATCGCCTGCCTAGAGAAATGGAACCTAGATGGTATTTGGTACCGGGGACACAGTACCTCCAACAAGTCTCTAGTTGGCTCTGCAGTAATGATGGATACCGGAACCACGTTTCTCACCACCCAGGATGCCAAGGCCTCAGTTATCCGCTTTGCAGTAGGATGACTGCTGTGATATTTCATCTTCCTCGCAAAGGACTGTTGAACAGTCAATTGCTTACTGGAAGTAGTACAAGTGGGCTTACGACTTCCCCTCTGGGATGACCATCGACTCCCAGCGGCAACAACAGCAGCGCCAGCAGCAGTAGGCGTTACACGCAAGGATGCATCGGAGGAATCCCAGGCAGGAGAGGACTCGTCAGAATTGCCAGTGACATGGCCTGCAGGACTATTGGCATTCCTGGGGAAGGAGGAAATTGACACTGAGGGAGTTGGTGGGGTGGTTTGCGTGAGCTTGGTTACAAGAGGAAGGGATTTACTGGTCAGTGGACTGCTTCCGCTGTCACCCAAAGTTTTTGAACTTGTCACTGACTTATTATGAATGCGCTGCAGGTGACGTATAAGGGAGGATGTTCCGAGGTGGTTAACGTCCTTACCCCTACTTATTACAGCTTGACAAAGGGAACACACGGCTTGACACCTGTTGTCCGCATTTCTGGTGAAATACCTCCACACCGAAGAGCTGATTTTTTTGGTATTTTCACCTGGCATGTCAACGGCCATATTCCTCCCACGGACAACAGGTGTCTCCCCGGGTGCCTGACTTAAACAAACCACCTCACCATCAGAATCCTCCTGGTCAATTTCCTCCCCAGCGCCAGCAACACCCATATCCTCCTCATCCTGGTGTACTTCAACACTGACATCTTCAATCTGACTATCAGGAACTGGACTGCGGGTGCTCCTTCCAGCACTTGCAGGGGGCGTGCAAATGGTGGAAGGCGCATGCTCTTCACGTCCAGTGTTGGGAAGGTCAGGCATCGCAACCGACACAATTGGACTCTCCTTGTGGATTTGGGATTTCAAAGAACGCACAGTTCTTTGCGGTGCTTTTGCCAGCTTGAGTCTTTTCAGTTTTCTAGCGAGAGGCTGAGTGCTTCCATCCTCATGTGAAGCTGAACCACTAGCCATGAACATAGGCCAGGGCCTCAGCCGTTCCTTGCCACTCCGTGTGGTAAATGGCATATTGGCAAGTTTACGCTTCTCCTCCGACAATTTTATTTTAGGTTTTGGAGTCCTTTTTTTACTGATATTTGGTGTTTTGGTTTTGACATGCTCTGTACTATGCCATTGGGCATTGGCCTTGGCAGACGACGTTGCTGGCATTTCATCGTCTCGGCCATGACTAGTGGCAGCAGCTTCAGCACGAGGTGGAAGTGGATCTTGATCTTTCCCTAATTTTGGAACCTCAACATTTTTGTTCTCCATATTTTAATAGGCACAACTAAAAGGCACCTCAGGTAAACAATGGAGATGGATGGATTGGATACTAGTATACAATTATGGACGGGCTGCCGAGTGCCGACACAGAGGTAGCCACAGCCGTGAACTACCGCACTGTACTGTGTCTGCTGCTAATATAGACTGGTTGATAAAGAGATAGTATACTCGTAACTAGTATGTATGTATAAAGAAAGAAAAAAAAACCACGGTTAGGTGGTATATACAATTATGGACGGGCTGCCGAGTGCCGACACAGAGGTAGCCACAGCCGTGAACTACCGCACTGTACTGTGTCTGCTGCTAATATAGACTGGTTGATAAAGAGATAGTATACTCGTAACTAGTATGTATGTATAAAGAAAGAAAAAAAAAACACGGTTAGGTGGTATATACAATTATGGACGGGCTGCCGAGTGCCGACACAGAGGTAGCCACAGCCGTGAACTACCGCACTGTACTGTGTCTGCTGCTAATATATAGACTGGTTGATAAAGAGATAGTATACTCGTAACTAGTATGTATGTATAAAGAAAGAAAAAAAAACCACGGTTAGGTGGTATATACAATTATGGACGGGCTGCCGAGTGCCGACACAGAGGTAGCCACAGCCGTGAACTACCGCACTGTACTGTGTCTGCTGCTAATATATAGACTGGTTGATAAAGAGATAGTATACTCGTAACTAGTATGTATGTATAAAGAAAGAAAAAAAAACCACGGTTAGGTGGTATATACAATTATGGACGGGCTGCCGAGTGCCGACACAGAGGTAGCCACAGCCGTGAACTACCGCACTGTACTGTGTCTGCTGCTAATATATAGACTGGTTGATAAAGAGATAGTATACTCGTAACTAGTATGTATGTATAAAGAAAGAAAAAAAAACCACGGTTAGGTGGTATATACAATTATGGACGGGCTGCCGAGTGCCGACACAGAGGTAGCCACAGCCGTGAACTACCGCACTGTACTGTGTCTGCTGCTAATATATAGACTGGTTGATAAAGAGATAGTATACTCGTAACTAGTATGTATGTATAAAGAAAGAAAAAAAAACCACGGTTAGGTGGTATATACAATTATGGACGGGCTGCCGAGTGCCGACACAGAGGTAGCCACAGCCGTGAACTACCGCACTGTACTGTGTCTGCTGCTAATATATAGACTGGTTGATAAAGAGATAGTATACTCGTAACTAGTATGTATGTATAAAGAAAGAAAAAAAAACCACGGTTAGGTGGTATATACAATTATGGACGGGCTGCCGAGTGCCGACACAGAGGTAGCCACAGCCGTGAACTACCGCACTGTACTGTGTCTGCTGCTAATATATAGACTGGTTGATAAAGAGATAGTATACTCGTAACTAGTATGTATGTATAAAGAAAGAAAAAAAAAACACGGTTAGGTGGTATATACAATTATGGACGGGCTGCCGAGTGCCGACACAGAGGTAGCCACAGCCGTGAACTACCGCACTGTACTGTGTCTGCTGCTAATATATAGACTGGTTGATAAAGAGATAGTATACTCGTAACTAGTATGTATGTATAAAGAAAGAAAAAAAAAACACGGTTAGGTGGTATATACAATTATGGACGGGCTGCCGAGTGCCGACACAGAGGTAGCCACAGCCGTGAACTACCGCACTGTACTGTGTCTGCTGCTAATATATAGACTGGTTGATAAAGAGATAGTATACTCGTAACTAGTATGTATGTATAAAGAAAGAAAAAAAAACCACGGTTAGGTGGTATATACAATTATGGACGGGCTGCCGAGTGCCGACACAGAGGTAGCCACAGCCGTGAACTACCGCACTGTACTGTGTCTGCTGCTAATATATAGACTGGTTGATAAAGAGATAGTATACTACTAATATTATATATACTGGTGGTCAGGTCACTGGTCACTAGTCACACTGGCAGTGGCACTCCTGCAGCAAAAGTGTGCACTGTTTAATTTTAATATAATATTATGTACTCCTGGCTCCTGCTATAACCTATAACTGGCACTGCAGTAGTGCTCCCCAGTCTCCCCCACAATTATAAGCTGTGTGAGCTGAGCAGTCAGACAGATATATATAATATTATATAGAGATAATAGATGATGCAGCACACTGGCCTGAGCCTGAGCAGTGCACACAGATATGGTATGTGACTGACTGAGTCACTGTGTGTATCGCTTTTTTCAGACAGAGAACGGATATATTAAATAAACTGCACTGTGTGTCTGGTGGTCACTCACTATATAATATATTATGTACTCCTGGCTCCTGCTATAACCTATAACTGGCACTGCAGTAGTGCTCCCCAGTCTCCCCCACAATTATAAGCTGTGTGAGCTGAGCAGTCAGACAGATATATATAATATTATATATAGATAATAGATGATGCAGCACACTGGCCTGAGCCTGAGCAGTGCACACAGATATGGTATGTGACTGACTGAGTCACTGTGTGTATCGTTTTTTTCAGGCAGAGAACGGATATATTAAATAAACTGCACTGTGTGTCTGGTGGTCACTCACTATATAATATATTATGTACTCCTGGCTCCTGCTATAACCTATAACTGGCACTGCAGTAGTGCTCCCCAGTCTCCCCCACAATTATAAGCTGTGTGAGCTGAGCAGTCAGACAGATATATATAATATTATATATAGATAATAGATGATGCAGCACACTGGCCTGAGCCTGAGCAGTGCACACAGATATGGTATGTGACTGAGTCACTGTGTGCTGTGTATCGCTTTTTTCAGGCAGAGAACGGATTATAAATAAAAGTGGTGGTCACTGGTCACTATCAGCAAAACTCTGCACTGTACACTACTGAGTACTCCTAATGCTCCCCAAAATTAGTAAATCAAGTGTCTCTCTAATCTATTCTAATTCTAAACGGAGAGGACGCCAGCCACGTCCTCTCCCTATCAATCTCAATGCACGTGTGAAAATGGCGGCGACGCGCGGCTCCTTATATAGAATCCGAGTCTCGCGATAGAATCCGAGCCTCGCGAGAATCCGACAGCGTCGTGATGACGTTCGGGCGCGCTCGGGTTAAGCGAGCAAGGCGGGAAGATCCGAGTCGCTCGGACCCGTGAAAAAAAACATGAAGTTCTGGCGGGTTCGGATTCAGAGAAACCGAACCCGCTCATCTCTACACGTCACTCGTTTTTTCCAGCAGCAGCAGTACTAGTCTGCGACTGTCAGTGTCAGTGAGTGACTGACTTGTAAGTAAGCTGCTGGAGCTTGCAGGGAAAAGAGCGGGGGAGCCAGACCAGGCTGAGGAGGAGCAGTGTAATTGCAGTGAGTGCCATCAGGGTTGTTTGTTTGGTGCACTCCACAACATCTGATAATGTATCTGCATTATTAGGATTGGTACAAGGATGGATATTTTATATTGCGTTGACCGTCAATAGATGGTGCTAACACGCCCAAAAGGCGGTGCTATACACACCCCTCTGACGGTGCGCCCCCTAATAAAATGTGCTGCGCACGCCTATGGTACATACCAAATAACAGAAACCACATAATGCAGCCTACACTTAATGTTACTTAATAAAAAATGTTTGCATTTTGTTGGGAATATGTGTCTATATCTAATATTATGTAATGTTGCCCCTAGTAACCCAAGGTCCTATTTTTTAAATAAAAAATTATATGCCCAGTTAAGTGTTGTGCAAGGCATACCTGTATAAATTTATAATATGCAATGTTTGTCTAAATATTCTGATTGTTCCCTTGTTCCACAAATGTCTATATGCCATGCTAAAGTTTACATGGTTAAGTTTTCCATAGTGCATAACCTTTAATAAGACACACAAACAAATTTTTAATCAATATTTTTTTATTTAAAAAAATATATTAAATCAGAAACACAACATGGCTACAGATGAGCATCACATACAAAGATGGACATAGCAACAAGCAGATGCCACTGACAAAATTCACATAGCAGAACCCAGTACTATGGTAACACCATCTTCTGCCAAAATATGATGTTTAATATTTAATAAGTCTATGTTGTGAACCCCCAGCCAGACAAAAATTTTAGGGGAACTTAGCTCGATTCTGGAACCAACACACAAACACAACCATACACAGCACGCTAGTTAGAGGAAGATGGCTCAGGTGTACACGAAAATAACTCACAGGCTGCAATTTAAATAAGCACAAATATACCCTTTCACTTTGAGGGAGTTCTACATTCTGGCCACACAAGCCAAAAATAACAAAAAAACAAAAAAACATTGAGGCAACATGTAAAACATGGGTGCTGCCCATCTGGAGAGACATCACTTTCTCTACTTTTTTCCTGCCTGATGTAGTTCTTCCCGGCTCGGTCTGCGAAGCGACCTTCGAGGGCACTGCCCAGTGGGACGTTCTTCCTGGGCAGAGTGAGGGGAGGGAGCAGATGTGGCTGGCTCTCTGCCACTGTGGGCAAGGGAGACAGCGATGTCCTGGAGCCCTTGCAGAATGGAATTGGCAATTTGTTTGAAGGAGGAGGCGAGTTGCTCTTGGCCCTGCCTGATCTCTGCCAGACCTTGGCAGAGTTGAGCTACACCTTGCTCCACACTGGTACTGTGCTCAGTGAGCTGGACAGGTATCTGGCTTACCTCCCGGATCATCGTTGCTTGAAAAGCATTCAGGCTCTCACCATAGCTTGCTATTTGAGCCAGGATGTCCGGGATAGCAGAAGGTTGGGTGGGGGGGCCAGTTGGAATCTGGATGGATGGAATTTGTGGTCCCACACTGCCAGAACCACTAGGTCCCCCCACCTCAGCCTCAGCCACGTAACCCTCCTCTGACTCTACCTGCTCACCCACCTGTGCTGTGTTATGTTCAATGCAAAAATAAGAATGAGTGGAAAAAGAGTAGAAAAAAACAACATGAGACTTTTTGAACCACTAAATTATTTGTTAGGAATCTGTGTGTAAACTTACCTGGCAAGTCATGTGCATCCAGTATTTCAGGCAGGTCCGTGTCCATATGAGACACCCCAACCCCCTCCTCGTAACTCACACAGTCCATGCCATCTCCTCAAGATCTGTGTACTCCACAGTGGCAGCTGGACCTCCCCCTGTTGCCCTCGAGGCATTCCACTCAGCAGACCTCTTGCCCTTCAGTTGGGATTTAAAGTCGGCCCAACTACATATGTGATGAAAAATATGGGCAAAGTACAGAAAAGTTATAAATACCTGCTTTAATTGACAGTACACGTGTTATGTATTTGGTTGTTATAGGCAACATCACATCTAGCAATTTTTTTTATAATACTTGGCTCAGAAAATGGTGTGTCAATATACACTTACCGTCTTCTAACTTCCTGTGGTGTGCGGACTATTGAGTCGACTTCATTAACAGAATCAGTGATGTCCCTCCAGATTCGATCTTTGGATGCAGCACCCATGTTTTTGGGTCCTCGATGAATTTTGGCCATGGCCTGTGTGACCAAAACACGTAACTCCCTCTTAGTGAAGGCGGGCTGTCTTTTTTTTTTGCCTGTAGCCTGTGAGCTATCGTTCTGTCCATCATCACCATCTTCCTCTTCACTCGCTGCTTGTGTCCTTTGTGTTTGAGATGGGATTCCGGAATCTCCCTCAGTTACCCCAGTATCTATGTCTGGCAGGGGATTCACTCCTAACTCCTGGGTATCAGAAGATTGATTTTCTATAGTACTGGGTCCTGCTATCTGAAAATCAGAACTTCCAGCTTCTAGCATCTGCCTCCGCAGTGCTAGGCGCCTATGTGTCAAAGCGGACATCTGCTGCTGCACGCGGTCCATCTCTGCTGCCATCTGCTCACGAGTAGCCATGTTGCTGGTGGCATGTGTGTTTGCACAGGTGTGTGGCGATTTATAGGTGCGTGTGTTTTCCAGTGCGGTAATTCGCACAGGTGTCAATTATGCTAATACTTCCAGTAATTGTACAGCCTATTTAAAAGGCTGGATTGCTGCCTGTGTGAGTGGGTGTATGATGGCAGATGGAGTATTGAGTTTTGTCAGAGAAGGTGGTCGTGTTTGTTCTAACATTTCTGAGTGAGTTTTTGTTTCAGTATATTGCAGACAAATGTGCGTTTGTTTGCTAGCAAATGTTTTCATGTTGTGTTGCGTAGTGCTTATTTTATGCGAGTGTACTTTTGTTAGTATTACTAAATTAGGATATTAACAAACCAAGTATGTATGGGTGTGCAATGGTCATTTGTAGTGTTTTAAAATGGGTATTAGTATTTTGGTGGATAATGTTTTGGCATATAAATTTAATCTCATGTACTATGTAATATTTGTGTGACCTGTAATTTACAGTGTGTCCGTTCTATTGTTGAGAGTGTATACTTCATTTCTTATAGTCCATTTCTCTCTCTTGTAGGTGTGTCATTAGTGGTGTGTGTACACATATTTATTTTCTAGCCAAGTAGGCCATTTTTGTTTTGAATTTTCAGCTACATTTGAAGCTACATTTGTTGAGCAGGTAATTTGCCAATCCCTGTGTGTCCTGGTTTGTGTTTGTTGTAAGTGTGTATCTGATTTCTTATAGGCCATTTCTCTCTCTTGTAGGTGTCTCAGTGGTGTTTGCCACCACATATCTTTTCAGGGCAAGTCGCCATTTTTTCTTTGTTTTGGTGCTCCACATTTGAAGCTACATTTGTTGAGCAGGTAAGTTGCCAATCCCTGTGTGTTCTGGTGTGTGTTTGTTGTAAGTGTGTATCTGTTTTCTTATAGGCCATTACTCTCCCTTGTAGGTGTCTTATTTGTTTGTTTACAAAGCATTTACTTTTGACAAAGTAGGGCTGATTTTTTTTCTGTATTTGCTACTAAAGGACCCCCAGTTTTTTATGGATATGTGTTTTCTGTGTTTTTATTTTTTATTTTTCTGTTTTATTAATTTACATTAGTCATACTTATTTTGAAGACAATATATTGTTGCATTAATCATATGGGTAGGGTTGATATCTCTAATTATTTATGATTTGTGATGTTAACCTATGTTGGAGCTAATTATCTAATTTTTGTGTTTTTATTTTTATCCAATTATGTGTTTTTGGTTGGTATTAAAATCTTGAAGAAATGGAGTACGCACAAGCAGTAAGTTAACACCCATACACTTTGAATTTGATTATGGATGAGAATGTGTGTATTTTTATAAAAAGTTTTAAACATGATTCTTACCTTCATTTTAAGTTGGTGATGTCAATTCATGTGGCAGCGGAAGCACTCCCACCACAACCAACGGAACCACTCCCACCCCAACCGGCGCAAGCCCTCCAACCCCAACCGGCTCCTCATCATCCAAGGCAACGGAGGCGTGCTAGGCCACCAATTTTTCGTACCCGTGTCCTTCTTTTTGGGATGCCTGATGATGTTGTGTTGCGCAGATACAGACTGCCACCTCATCTAATTCTAGACACTCTCTCCATAATAGAGAGTGATCTAGAACAATCCATTAGGTATCCTACAGCAATACCAGCATTGACACAATTCCTTGCTGTGTTACATTTTGTTGCCACTGGGTCATATCAGCATGTGGTGGGAGATCTGGTTGGCATGTCGCAGGGCAAGTTCAGTAAGGTCCTGCGGCGTGTCAGCCAGGCTTTCATCAAAAGAGTCAAGCAATTTATATCAATGCCTTTGGATGTTGGTGCCCTGGATGTGGTGAAGCGGCAATTTCAGGAAGGTGGTAGTCGCTTCCCACACGTTATTGGGGTTGTGGATGGCACACATGTAGCTATTGTATCACCAAGACATAATGAAGAAATTTATAGAAACAGGAAACTGTTTCATTCTCTGAATGTAATGGTTGTTTGTGGGCCATCCCTCCAGATCCTGTCCCTGAATGCTAAGTTCCCGGGGAACTCCCATGATGCACATGTCATTAGACAATCAGGGATATGGCAGAGATTAAGATCGATGGAAGGCCAAGACATGTGGTTATTGGGTGAGTTTTTTCGTTTAAATGTTTGGAACAGTCATATTTTTTTATTTTTTTATTTAAATTTACAATTATAGTTTTGCTTTTTTCATCTTATCAAACAGGAGACCGTGGATATCCTTGCACCCCCTGGCTCATGACTCCTTACAGTAAACCCATACCAGGACCACAGACGGCATTTAACTCCACGCTTACTGCCACTAGACAGCTGGTGGAGCGCACGATTGGTGTCCTTAAAGGGCGCTTTCGTGTGCTCCACCGCACTGGTGGTGACATCATGTATTCGCCGGAGATGGTAAGTAAAATTGTGGTCCTGTGCGCTATCCTACATAACATCGCTGTAAGGAGTCGCGTAGAGCTTCCTCAAACGGAGGAATTGCCTGATGAGGAGCCAGGGGTTGGCCGGACAATCGGTGGGGGGAGTGTGTCCTGGCGGGGGAATGAAATAAGGGCACAAATTGTCCGTGATTATTTCAGGTATTTTGATTTTTACCTTATTTATTCTCATTTTCTCCAAAGTCACTGTATTTGTATTGTCATTTTGGTCTGATGTCATTTAGGTAGCTTGCTAAAGTTCATAGTGTAATTTTTTTGGTGTGTGAGTCTATATTATTCTTTGTTTATGTGATAAATCTGAAATATTCTCCTTATCTTGTCTTTTGAACCAATCTTGCTGTTGTTGTTGTTTTTTTATTAATGTCTAATTAATTTGTTTTTGGATAATTGTGTTAATAACTGTTTTTTTTATATTTTTTGTTTGGTTTTGGCTTGTGCATCTGTTTACATTACAAATTACCCAACATATGATCCTAAATGTCGTAAACTTGGTGACTTTGTGCAGCTGATTGTTATTGACAAATGTGGTGAGTACACAGATTGTAACAATTACTTTTCTATAAGTGTGTGTGTGTGTGTGTGTGAGTGTGAATGTGAGTGTGTGTGTGTGTGTGTGTGTGTGTGTGTGTGTGTGTGTGTGTGTGTGTGTGTGTGTGTGTGATTGTGAGTGTGTGTTTGTGTATGTGAGTGTGTGATTTTGAGTGAGTGTTTGTGTGTGTGTGTGTGTGTGTGTGTGTGTGTGTGTGTGTGTGTGTGTGTGTGTGTGTATGTGAGTGTGTGTGAGTGCAATTGTGAGTGTGTGTTTTTGTTTCCTAGTTCTTCCGCGGCTGTGAATTTCCGCTATTGCGAACTGTACCCACTGTCCTTCACAGTAATGCACACATCAATAAAGTTTATTAGATGACACCATAAATTTACAATCAATCACATCCCACCATACACTATAAATATAAGTCCATATATGGAAAACGCCATTGGCACCATGCGTGCAGCTGCTTTTAGTCGACAGGAGCTGCGCCTACTGGTTGCAGTAATGGACCGCCGCGTAGGCCGCACAGGGCCCTTTATCCCTAATAGGGTAAAGCCTGAGGCCTACGCGGAGGTCCGCCGCTTATTGCGAACCCGCGCCCGGAGCAGGAGGAGTATTATCCAGCTGGAGATGTGCTGGAGCGACCTCTGCAAGCGCATGCCGGACCTGTTGGCGGAGATCTGCCAACAAATCCGCAATAGATGAAGACGCAGTAAGTTTCACATTACATTACATAACAGAGAATGTTAGCAGAGTCTTTTAATGTAAAGACTGCATATTTGCACTAATGTTATATAGTGTGTAAATTAGCAGACTGTCAATGTGCTATTGTAGAGCAAACATGACAGTGTGTGTGGTTGTGGCAAGCAGTACTGACTGTGTAGCAAAGTGCTTGTGAAACTGATGTTGGTGTACTGAGTTGGTACACATGCTAGCGTCTGGACCTAATCACTTTATATGTCTATTTAACATGCTCACTAACAATGTTTGTTAAACATTATGTTTTGAAATTAATACAACCTAATAAACTAATTATGACATATGTCATTCTAGGGCAAGCCCAACGGCGAGCAGTGGCTGCCAGAAGAGGCCTACACACTTCTCCGGCCCACTCCCCCTCTCTGGACCACTCCCCCTCTCCAGCCCACTCCCCCTCCCCAGCCACCTCCCCCTCTCCGGCCCAATCCCCCTCTCCAGCCCAATCCCCCTCTCCAGCCCAATCCCCAACTCCGGCCACCTCCCCCTCTCCAGCCCAATCCCCCTCTCCGGCCCAATCCCCCTCTCCTGCCCAATCCCCCACTCCGGCCACCTCCCCCTCTCCAGCCCAATCCCCCTCCAGCCCAATCCCCCTCTCCAGCCCAATCCCTATCTTTCACAAACACCCTCTGTAACCTACTCACCCTTCCATCCTCTTTCCCAAATGGACCCTCCTTCCCCCATCCTGACTCCTTCCACCATCCTTCCACCATCCCCCATGCAGCCAACCACCCCCATCCAGTCGCCATCCCCCAGCCAAACCCCTTCACCCCCATCTGAATGGGCAACAGAGGCCCCGGAGCAACTTCAGGGAGGTGGTGAATTGGCAGAGGAAAGTAAGTTCACACACATTTTTACAAATGGTTAAATAGTTTTGAACGACACATTAAAATAATTGCATTGTTGTACTGTGGCCAATCTTTTGACAGGGTTAAATGCTTATGTAGACAGGTTTGCATGCACAACACGGTTTGTATGTGAAACATTATCTGGCAAACATTTAGACCTGAGTGGAAATTTTTGTTTGGTTAAAATGTTAGAATAGTGCCTGGTTAATGCAATATTTGCACATTAAAGTCGCAGGAGTCTATGTGTTAGCCAGGCTAAGGACACAATGATTTGTGTTGTGAAAGTTACACTCAAAAAATGATTATTGTAAAAAAAAAAAAACCTGTTTCACCTTATGTAGTAAGGCAGGCTTTCAGGGAGTGTGGGCATGCTAGGATATGTTGTCCTTCTGAAGATTTTGATATGCAGTGTGATGATGCAGGGCAAACACCAAAAAGACAAGTCTGCTTCACTCCAGATGTGAATGAATCCCAGCATGGGGTTACATTTCTAAGATGGGAGTTTTATTCAAGATGGGATGTTGCCCATAGCAACCAATCAGATTCAACTTCTCATTTATTTAGCACATTCTAGAAGATATGTGTAATCTGATTGGTTGCTATGGGCAACGTCCCATGTTAAATAGAACTCCCATTTTAGTAAATGTACATCATGGTGTGGTACACTTTTTACATTTTTAATTTAACAATAACAAACATTGCTGAGCATGCTTGTGTGTTGGTATGCTACTGTTTTAACATTCAAATATCCATGATGTAGTCCCTTTGCCATTAAAGTGTGCTTTGTGGCTTGCTTGTGTAATAGGTAATGTGAGTAATTTTTTTTATTTTTTATTTTGCTCTTCATTTCAGATGGTGCAGTTGGAGATCCCACAAGCCTGCCTGGCATCCTTGCCAGCCTAAAGGCACATGTGCAGGCCATGCTGGCCGATGTTGACCGGCTGCAAAAATTTTGTTAATTGAACCCTATTTTTTATTTGTTAAAAAAAAAAATTATGTCCTAAAATAAAAAAAAATTGTTTACAGTTAAGCGGTTGTTGTTTTTTTTAATGCAATAAAGGAACAGCATATTGCCTAGCAGAAATTGGTTACCTTACAAAAAACACACATCAAACTTACAATTATTAATCTTATTATTTACAAACAAGCAAATTATGTCAGTTAGGAGCTTATTGTTTAGAAAAACATGTAAACATATATTCACACACTACACCTCCACACAAAAATATGCTATTTAACATTAGCCCAGGCACAGTTTACACATCTATTTCACTTATTTATAAACAAACATGATAATGGCCAATTATGCCTACAAAGTGTTCTGTAGGTATTCTTTGAAGACTTAATTGGTCATGTCCACAATCATTCATTACACTAATTGGATTCGTAATTGAGGAAGGCTTGTTGAGTTTGAATTGATAGGTGTAATATAACTTGAAAAAAACCCATTGCTGTGCGTTTTTCAGCAAAAGCGTGTGCAATGTTAAGAAGAATGTGTAAATCTACGAGAAGTTTGTATTTTTACGATGACGTTTGTAGTAATGCGATGGATTCGCATTAGTGCGATGTCATTTGGCATATGCCTACTTTGTGTAATACTGCGTACGAAATAGCAAAAATACGTTGGGGGCGGATATTCGCTATTGTGCAATGTATTCGCAATTTTGCGAATATGTTGTGCGAACGAATAAAATAGCGAACAACTCGGAATCACCCCCTAAATCAGGAAGTGGTGATCTGCAAAAAAACCCATAGGGGCCCTATCATGCGCCCCAGCTTGACTTATGCTGCGACTTTTACTCTCACCCCCTGGGTCAACTTGTCCCTGAAAATCTGATTACGAGGAGAATCCGTGTTAAGAAATTAGTGGGCTGGTAAATGAGATCCATATCTGTAACCGTTGGCTTGTTCATTTGAGTAACAGCCTAGCATTTGGACCTTGTTCCCATACGAACAGGAGCTTATACCTAGCACGCCCTGCTTAGCACCTGTGGGCTTGACCATTGGGCTAGGATGCTGCCGTGCCCATGCTTTGAAACATCAGGAGATGGGGTGCCCCTGCAATGATTGCAGAGGTGCTGCAAAACGACACTGGCGACCTTGTGCGCAGAAAGCATTATAAAAATAAAAACATTTACCGCCAGACGACTGTTGGGTGCTGCTGGAAGGAAATTGTGTGCTAAGTACGGGATGAAGGTACCTGATAACATTTATGTGCAGCTGCAGGCACGTCTGGGGATAGCGGGCTGCGTGCAACATTGCACAAAACTCCACCCGCCATTATATATGCTTTTATACCAATGCTCCCCTTTTCACCCTGAAACGCTTATGGAATACCCTCATTGTTAAATTTATAAGAGACCCCACTGTTTTTTTTTTTAATTCAATTGTCCCCCACAACAGTGCTGTCCCAATACAGCCATAAAACTGTCACTGGCTGAAGTTTTGCTGTCCCTGTCAGCTTTACACAGGGGAGTTTTGGTGCCACTGCCTTCTGAGTTTACCCCCCCTTCTGCCCAGCAACAACAGATCCTGGGAAGCTGGGCTCCCACTAATTGCCCCCCCCCCACCCAGGTTGTAGGGCAGAGTGACCAGGGGGTGGTCTGTTGCTGGGGCCCCAGGAGCCAGTCATCATTATTGCCCTTCCGCTGCAAAACTCTGCAAATAGGGGAAAAGTTTTTTTAATAAGGGGGTAGGCTCCCCTTCATCCGTGTCCCCACAGGACATATTATGGGGGTAGGCCCCCTTCGTTAATACCCCACAATTAGTTTAAGTTTCGGCACCGGATTTGTGGGCGTTACACACTTATTCTGGCGTCACGAAAAGGATCAGAGGTTTTCAGGTGGGCCTGTTTCCCCAGACACGACTGGTTTATTAAAGAACTGTACCCAGTTCAATGCCATTATGTATGTTTTTGTGTTAGTAATGGATTGATAAGTGTGTTCACTGATGCGTAGTGTAAGGTAATACGTGGAGACACGTATGATTTTAGGGGGGAGGAATGTAATACCCTCCTTGTTTAATTTATAAGAGACCCCACTGTTTTTTTTATTCAGTTGTACCCCACAACAGTGCTGTCCCAATACAGCCATATAACTGTCACTAGCTGAAGTTTTGATGTCCCTGTCAGCTTTACACAGGGGAGTTTTGGCGCCACTGCCTTCTAAGTTTACCCCCTCCTACCCAGCAACAACAGAGCCCGGGAAGCTGGGCCCCCACTGATTGCCCCCCCCCCCCCCCGGGTTGTAGGGCAGAGTGACCAGGGATGGTCTGTTGCTGGGGCCCCGGGAGCCAGTC
Source organism: Pseudophryne corroboree (assembly GCF_028390025.1). Classification (NCBI taxonomy): domain Eukaryota; kingdom Metazoa; phylum Chordata; class Amphibia; order Anura; family Myobatrachidae; genus Pseudophryne; species Pseudophryne corroboree. Next base: position 309,403,948 of record NC_086447.1, on the reverse strand, counting down.
ATCGTAGAGGAGAGGGGAGGTGGAGGAGCACATAGACCCATATAATCGGGTCCCCAGTGTGGGAGAAGGGAGTCTGGGATGGGAAGGTTACCTGGAAGAGTTGTGAGCATGTACCCGCCGGGACCCAAAAGATCGTGGTCGCACGCTGGAGTTTGCCTGCTGGAACAGCCGGAGAGTGTTCTGTTTACTGCCCGGTCTCAGGAAGACGAGTCACCCGCCAGGGACGTGAAGCGCCCTGCTGGAGCGCTGTACCGGTGGATGCTGAGAGCCGGAGACATGAGTGAAGACCCCTGTGGAGAATGAACCATCTACGCAGCTGCCTTCCGGTGAAGAGGATCACGGAGATGGCTGGAGAAGTCCGGCGCGGATCCACACTGAAGAGGAGCGGGTGGAGGAATAGCCCCAAGAGGACTTCTCAGGCTGCAGCTTCTGGAAGACGCGGGACCCGGCAGAGGCAGGTGATGGGCGCGCAGGCATCGTGGAGGATGACCCCAGATGTGAAGACCCCTGCGAGGACCCTTAGCTGCCTGACTGGAGAGCACCGCGGGTGGAGAAGAGGACCCTGGGCTGATGAGAAGGACAGCGTGGATCGTTGCGGCGACAGGAGGACAGCAAGGACCCGGTGAAGATACCGGTTGGTTGCAGAGGATGATGCAGCTGGAGACCAGTGTGAGGACAGCGTGGACCGGAGCCTGCAGAGAGAAAGAAGACCACCCCCGGAGTACAGCCGACCTCAGGTACAGGAGCGCAGCCCGGTGCAGTGCTCAGCATCCTGGGCAGCACTGAAGAAGCGGAGGATCGGAGGTGGCAGAAGGGCCACGAGTGGTGAGAGTACTGGCACACCTTCCACTGCATAACTCTGCCTGTTATCGCCCTTCCGCTGCAAAACTCTGCAAACGGGGGAAAAGTTTTTTTAATAAGGGGGTAGGTTCCCCTTCATCCGTGACCCCGCAGGACATATTTATTAAGGGGGTAGGCCCCCTTCGATAGTACCCCACAATTAGTTTAAGTTCCGGCACCGGATTTGTGGGCGTTACACTTGGAAGGACTTTTTGTTTTTGTGTAGGACCAACCCTGTTCAAGTAATAACTTTTACGGATTTTTGTACAAGTCTCCCTCAAAACACGTAATACTGCAGTATTCTCACAATGTACCCCAGCTAACTCTGTGTCCTTCTGTACTGCTTCTTATGCCTACGTGTGCGGTGAGCCAGACTAGAGCAGCGCATGGCCTCGTGTTTTGCGTGTTTCTCCGCTCGTTTACGTACCTTGGCCCTCATTCCGAGTTGTTCGCTCGCAAGCTACTTTTAGCAGCATTGCACACGCTAAGCCGCCGCCTATTGGGAGTGAATCTTTGCTTAGCAAAATTGCGAACGAAAGATTCTCAAAATTGCGAATAGAAATTTCTAAGCAGTTTCTGAGTAGCTCGACACTTACTCAGCCACTGCGATCAGTTCAGTCAGTTTCGTTCCTGGTTTGACGTCACAAACACACCCAGCATTCGCCCAGACATTCCCCCGTTTCTCAAGCCACTCCCGCGTTTTTCCCAGAAACGTCAGCGTTTTTTCACACACTCCCATAAAATGGCCAGTTTCCGCCCAGAAACACCCACTTCCTGTCAATCCCACAACGATCACCAGAACGAAGAAAAAACCTCGTAATGCCGTAAGTAAAATACCAAACTTCTTAGCAAATTTACTTGGCGCAGTCGCAGTGCGAACATTGCGCATGCGCAGTTTGCGGAAAATCGCTGCGATGCGATGAAAAAGAACGAGCGAACAACTCGGAATGAGGGCCCTTATCCGCACAGTCAGCCTGTGACCCCAAAGAAGACAGAGAATGAAGCAAGGAGCTGGACCCTGCCAGAGATCCACCTAACTTTTTGGATGCTTTGGTAGCGGGTGAAATGCATCCTACCCTCCATAAGAGACCACGTCCTGCTGACCATCTTCCTTGCCACAGAACCTGAAAAAGAGACGGAAAACACCTCCTCCTGGACCTCTATGGCCTACTGTATTACGTAAGCATTTGTGCAGGCCGCGAGGATGTAGCCATGGTCGTTATTGTTTGCTGCCCTAAAACCCAGAGCTAACCCTCTGAAAAAATGTATTTAGCTGGCCTGTTCACCGAGGCATTACTTACTGCTGTGGTAATGGGTTAAAGTGTTGCTGTAATTGAGCTAGAACAGACAGAAAGTAGTGAAGCTGTTGCTAACGCAGAAAAGACAGCTACGCTGACGCGGTACCTGCTGATTAGATGTAGATACAGTGCCGCTGTCGGTAAAAGTCCAGGGGTATGTGCTGCATGCCAAACCCGCACAGGGCCTGCAAGGTTGATGTAACAGTGAGGACAGGGCTACATGTGCAAGGGTAGTGACATGAGGATGGGAGGTATATGTTCAGATGGTCGACAGTGTTAAGGTCGACACTCATTAGGTCGACCACTAATGGTCGACATTGACATGGTCGACACATGAAAAGGTCGACATGGCTTTTTTTTTTTAAATAGATTTTTTTACTTTTTCATACTTTACCATCCACGTGGACTACGCCTAGGAATGGTAACCTGTGCTAAGCGATGCGATAGCGGAGCGAGGCACCTTGCCCACAGCATGGCGAGCGAAGTGAGCCATGCAAGGGGACACGGTACACTAATTGGGGTTCCTGTTCATGTTACGGAAAAAGTGACACCAAAAACAGTCCAAAAATCCATGTCAACCTTTTCAGGTTTCGACCAGTTGTCCACGTTGACCATGTCAATGTCGACCATTAGTGGTCGACCTAATAATTAACATTACCTAATAATGAGTGTCGACCTTAACATTGTCGACCATTTATACCGGAACCAGGATGGGAATGGAAGTCAAAGAAAACCACCGGCAGAGAGGTATACAGTGTGAGGAGCATTATCCTCCAGCAGTGCAGAGTACATAAGGGGATGAGTGATGTGTTAGTAAAGACTGCACATTAATGCTGTATACCTCATTCAGTAATATACACACGCAGCAATGTAATCCATGTAGGGAGAGGTATGTAGTGTGATAAAATGTATGGTGTGAGGAGCAGGGTACAGCAGTGAAGAGTACATAAGGAGAAGAGTGATGGTCTAGTAAGGACTGCATATTATATCACTTTTATACCTATACTAACATGCACACCACAATGTAAACCCCTGCTTGCGAAAACTCCTACAGGGCCACCGATTGAGGCCCCAGATGCCTGTCTGCTTAACTCTGCAGGGTCTTGTTGCCTGCTGAAATGGGTACTGTGTGCTCCCCCTCCCCCCCTGTGCCTAAACTCTAGGGCTGCTGAAATAAATTGTATGCAGCTGCTGGAAGGTTCCGGCTAACCTGCTGTGGATATGGCCTCAGGGTCGGACTGGCCCACAGGGGTACCAGGGAAACCACCGGTAGGCCCCACTGTCTGAGTGCCCACTCCTTCCTCTAGGGATCAGGTTCCAGACTGTGCACTTGTATACATGGTAGATATGTTGCATTACACTGCACTGGACTATTGTGTATTTCAAGCCTCTGTGGAGGCTGGCAACACCCTTAAGTATGGGCCCCTATCACTGCATTCCCCCGGTGGGCCCTTCATGCCCCAGTCCAACACTGTATGGCCTCCCCCCAGCATGCTAACATGGCGGCTAGGCCTTGCCTAAAATTAGAAGTAGCATTAGGCAGGTGCCGACCCTGGGTGGCTACACCACACAACAGGCTACAAACAAAGCGCAGACACTTGCACCCTGCACCCCAGAATGCTGGGCCTGCCTGCTGGATGCCGCATTGAATTGTCTACCGCTGTTGCATCTGCTTGGCCTAGCCCTCCCATGGGACAAACAGTGCTTATGCTGTGTTCCGCTGTGCTCTCCCCTCCGGGAGCCATCCTCCTCACTGCCTCCCCCGATGTGTGCGTATCTCCACGGCCTGAGTGCAGTGCCACCGGGAACACGTCATTACGCTGCTTCCATACACCCGGGCAGTCTGGACCTACCTGCTGAGCCGCCCGGTACAGGGACGATGGATGCTGGGAGCTGACCCTGTTATTCCCCCTTCCCCGCTTCCGGTGGGCTGCGCCTGGCAGGTAATATTGACTAAGGGTGGGATGCTGACCTGGGCTCGAGTTGGCCTTTGCACGAATGGGGGGGGTGGTGGTGGTGGTGGTGGTGTCTCCAAAGGGTGTGAGCTGCAGCGGGCTGAAAGGGAGGCTGCAGTTAACCAGGCGCGGCATGGTTGGGAGGCAGTGGGAGCAGAAGGCTGCCGACCCGATGATAGGGGCTGAGGGCAGACAGATTCAGGGGGCAGATGGTAGGCCGCAGCAGGAACACCATTTGCTAAATGGGAATAATTAACTGTAGAATGTTAACCACTGCAAACAATACAAGTACAAGTGGGAATAATTAACTGTAGGATGCAACCCACTGCAAACAATACACATTGGAAAATGTAGGCAAGGATAGAAGGGAGTAAGAGATAAGCAAAACCATAAAATTCTATGTTATAAAAGCTATAGCCAGAAAAGGTAAATCAAGTTACAACAACATATAAATTAAAAAAGGGGTTTAGAGCCTATTTCCAGCAATGCACTCAGCCACTAATGACTGAGGCCTACAACAGAGTACAACAAAGCGAAGCAGGCAGAGTGCTCAGATTACTGCAATGTGTACTCACCAAAAAACCTGGACAAAAGAGGATTTGCTCTACACAAACAGCCCCTTAGATACCTGTTCTTACTAACACACCCCCTGCCAGCCATAGGCTACAACAACTGATTGACAAGCACCATTGCCAGCCCCCTATGCCTGGAAGTTTAGAATACCTCCCTTCACATCCGATCGCTCGGTCCTTATTGCTTTTGTTACATTATCTATTCTAGCCAAAGCTCTAAAGGGGCCCCAACAAAGTGCACCAACTGGCCACAACAGTCATGCTTATACTCTATAGAGAAACTCTTTTTGTTTATGTGCTTGAGTGGCGGATAGCTGAGTGTGATTATACATACTGATGCCATTTAATAGATTATGGATCTATTGTAGTGTGATCTGTAGATCTATATTGTGGAATGAAGGTTCAGATTCATTTGCCAACTTTGAAACATAGTAGTCTTGGTGCATTTCATGTATATTGTTTAGTGTTTGATGCTCATCATTTTGAATGTTGATTGCACATTAAACAAACTGCCAGTTCTGTTTAATGTATTTTAGGCAATTACCTTTGTGAAAAACACATATTGCTAATATTTACATATTGCACTGCATCTAATTATACCAGTCAACAAGATCACAGAATAAACTGTGTCCTGATTGCACTTTACCTGATTCTGTTGTTGTGGGGTAACTTTGCCTCTCTGCTGCGGTGGGGTACCGCAGGAGGAAAACCACTTTGTGTCAAGTTACTACTACTCTGTGCAGATCCACAACAGTAGATATAGGAGAGAAAAGAAAGGCTCTTCGTTGTGGTACTATTCAATTGTTAAGTTCAATACACAGATAACATTTATTTAGTTAATACAAAATATTGACAGTAGAATGCATTTTTTATGGATACTACTGTCAATATTTGTAATTACTTAAATAAAACGTATTTTTTTATCTGTATATCGGATTTAACAATTAAAGAGTGCCCCAACAAAGAGTCTTTCTTTTCTCTCCTATGCCTAACGTTGAACAGTACTGACCCTGGGTGCACCACCATGACATAATTGTACTAGAGATGTGCGGGGTCAGATTTACTCTTTTTTTTATGCCAAAATTAACGTGAGTTTATATTTATCCGGATATTTTTTATTGGCTAGCCAAAACACATGACATCTGAGAGCCAATAAGATGCTGTTTTGCGGTCCGGGTAAATCCAAATCTACACATCTCTAAATTGAACATTCCCAAATTGGGACCCCATTACAGGATATTGTTGATTCTTTTTCATATGTATGAATATTTGTGAATTATACATTAGGTCCCGTGAGGAACCATTCCCCTTGTTTTATACCCACAACACACAAACACTGACCAGGGTTCCACCACACATGGAGCCCAAAGCAGATGGGCTTGTGTGCTTTAAATGCCAGGGTCGATTTTTTTTTATTTTTTTTATTCCCATTCTGGCACCTAATGGCAGTTACCTCACAAATTAATTTTTTTTTAATAGCACAAATTATTATACTATGTGTTGGCATTATCAATTATTTATATAAGTAGTTCTCAACCCTAAGCCTCAAGTACCCCAAACAGGTCATGGTTTGAAGATCTGTCTGTGGAAGCAGGTGGGATCATTAATGACCCACAATATATCACTTGTGGTGCTTGAGGACTGGAGTTGAGATCCTCTGGTTTAGATACTGCACTGTGTATTTTGTACTGTATTATATTACTTCACTGTTCATAGTACAGTATTTGTCATAGCAAAATTAAGTGCCACATGTGTCACCTTAAATTTATAATGTACACGCTGAACAGAGAACCTTCACTATTGAGAAAAAGGCCGAAGTTGAAAGGTGAAATGGAGCATCATCATTATATTGATAACAGACTGAAATTAGGGAAATCTACAGCACTGAGAGCAATTTTCCTTGAGACAGATTATCCCGAAGCTCATGTATTTCTGTAGAATAATAACCGTAATGATGCTTGACTGACATTCTCAAATGGCTGCAGAAAATGGGTGTGAATGAGAAAACCAGCTGGAAACTACAAACTCTGTGCTTCCTGGTGTTGCTTCTAATAAGTCTCCCTTCCCCACCAATATGCTGTTTTTGCCAAATTGCCATTGTTACAGAAATAAAAATGTTAGTGTGCAGTTACCGGGGATTCACTAATGGCAGTGAGGAGCTTAATTAAACTTTAATGTAGAGATGTAGCTTTTACACAGTCGTTGATGATCTATATAAAATTCACACTTTACAAAGCTTAATTTCTGTTGCTCCAGTGACAATATTTAGGAGGAATTTATTTATTTTGCCTTTTAATAGTGAAAAAATATTTTCACAGTGTGAAACCAGTTAATTAGATTAATATAATTGTATGTACTGCAATGTAATGACTTAACCGGAGCACAGATGTATATCACAAATATTCATACAAGTATTGTGATGCTGCAAGTCATACCATCGCTTCATTTTCATAAACATATTGTGACACTGTAGGTCGTACCCCAATTTCAAACAAGTATTGTGACACTGCAGGCCGTACCCTAATTTCATACAAATATTGTGACACTGCAGACTGTACCCCAATTTCAAACAAGTATTGTGACGCTGCAGGTTATACTGTTGCCTAATATTCATAAACTTATTGTGACACTGTAAGTCACACCCCAATTTCTTACAAGTATTGTGAACTGTAGGTCATACCACAGTGTAATATTCATACAAGTATTGTGACGCTGCAGGTCATACTGCAGCTTAATATTCATACACGTATTGTGACGCTGTAGGTCGTACGCCAATTTCATACAAGTATTGTGACACTGTAGGTCAGTGGTCTCCAACCTTAATTGGGGTGTGAGCTACTTTCGCCAAATAAAACCTCTGAAGGAGCTACCCCCTCCCCCCAATGCGCGTGCGTTCCTGTGAAAGTGGGTGTGGCCTCACAAAAGTGGGTGTGGCCTCACAACAACAAGTAATGCCCCCCGCATAGTGCCAGATACACAAATAATGCCCCTCAGCAGTGCCAGATACACGAATAATGCCCCTCAGCAGTGCCAGATATACAAATAATGCCCCTCAGCAGTGCCAGATACACAAATAATGCCCCCAGCAGTGCCAGATACACAAATTATGCCCCCAGCAGTGCCAGATACAATGCTCCTACCAGTGCCAGATACAATTCCCCCCGCAGTGCCATCTAAAATGCCCCCCCCCCGCCCCCCCCGCAGTGTCCGATACAGTGCCCCATACAGTGCTAACCCTTGCTGGCTTCTTCTACTGCCGCCGGTGCTGCTCCTCCTGTATGAGGGATGGAAGGGGAGGAGAGCGCAGTGCGCGCCTCTCCTGTAAAGTTCGGAGTGCGGCTGTGGTGAGGGTGACAGAGTCTCCGTCGGTGGCGGGCATTTAAAATATGGTGCCGCTAAGTGAGCCAATCAAAACTCGCGGTCCGGCAGCCGATCAGGTGCCGTCACTGCCGGTCCATGAGCTCTGATTGGCTGACGGCTGGCACCATATTAAAAATGATGGAAGGAGGAGTGCCAGAGACTGCCCAAGCCCGTGCGCTCTGTAAGCTACTGAAATTACTACGGCGAGCTACGGGTTGGAGATCACTGCTGTAGGTCTTAACGCCGTGTAATATTCATACAACTATTGTGACACTGCAGGCAGCACCCCAATTTCATACAAGTATTGTGACACTGTAGGCCATACCACAGTGTAATATTCATACAAGTATCGTGATGCTGCAGACCTTCCTGCAGTGTAAGATTCATACACATATTGTGACGCTGAAGGTCATACGCCAATTTCATACAAGTATTGTGACACTGTAGATCGTACCGGAGTGTAATAATCATACAATTACTGTGACACTGCAGGCCATACCCCAGTGTAATATTTCATACAATTACTGTGACGCACGCTACAGGCTGTACCACAGTGTAATATTGCACTGATGATTAGTTTAGTGATAGCATCCAAATAGGCATGCCAGACAGTCCGTTTCACCACTTGCAGCAAAATAAGTAAATTTGGAGGCCCTTGCACAAACTGGCTTTGCTAAAATTAAGTTGCTCACCCACCAGTGAAAGAGCTTTCAGCGCAGCCAGGAACCTCGTCAGCTATCGCCATAGGAGGTTACTTCCCCAAAATGTGGAAAAGATGATGTTCATCAAAATGAATGACAAATTCCACGAGGAAGACCTTTACCGGCAATTACATAAAAAAACATAAAAAAGCACCTGTACTGGATTCCAGCGCGTTTGAATTACAGTGCATCCGGAAAGTATTCACAGTGCTACACTTTTTCCACACTTTGTTATGTTACAGCCTTATTCCAAAATAGAATATATTAATTTTTTCCATCAAAATTTCAACACACAATACCCCATAATGACATTGTGAAAAAAAGTTTTTTGGGAGATTTTTGCTAATATATTAAAAATAAAAGACTAAGAAATCACATGTATATAAGTATTCACAGCATTTGCTCAATACTTTGTTGATGCACCTTTGGCAGCAATTACAGCCTCAAGTCTTTTTGAATATGATGCCACAAGCTTGGCACACCTATCTTTGGGCAGTTTTGCCATTCCTCTTTGCAGCACCTCTCAAGCTCCATCAGGTTGGATGTAAAGCGTTGGTGCACAGTCATTTTCAGATCTCTCCAGAGATGTTCAATCGTCTTCAAGTCTGGGCTTTGGCTGGGCCGCTTAAGGACATTCACAGAGTTGTCCTGAAGCCACTCCTTTGATATCTTGGTTGTGTGCTTAGGGTCGTTGTCCTGCTGGCAGATGAATAGTCACCCCAGTCTGAGACCAAGAGCGCTCTGGAGCAGGTTTTCATCCAGGTTGTCTCTGTACATTGCTGCATTCATCTTTTCCTCTATTCTGACTAGTCGCCCAGTTCCTGCCACTGAAAAACATCCTCACAGCATGATGCTGCCACCACCATGCTTCACTGTAGGGATGGTATTGGCCTGGTGATGAGCGGTGCCTGGTTTCCTCCAAACATAACGCCTGGCATTCACACCAAAGAGTTCAATCTTTGTCTCATAAGACCAGACAATTTTGTTTCTCGTGGTCTGTGAGTCCTTCACGTGCATTTGGAAAACTCCTGGCAGGCTGCCATGTGCTTTTTACTATGGAGTGTCTTCTGTCTGGCCACTCTACCATACAGGCCTGATTGGTGGATTGCTGCAGAGATGGTTGTCCTTCTGGAAGGTTCTCATCTCTCCAAAGAGGAATGCTGTAGCTCTGACAGAGTGACCATTGGGTTCTTGGTCACCTCCCTGACTAGGGCCCTTCTTCCCCGATCGCTCAGTTTAGATGGCCGGCCAGCTCTGGGAAGAGTCCTGGTGGCTCCGAACTTTTTACATTTACGGATTATGGAGGCCACTGTACTCATTGGGACCTTCAAAGCAGCAGATATTTTTCTGTACCCATCCCCAGATTTGTGCCTTGAGACAATGCACATATGATGGTGAGCTGCTCAATCAGATTGTAATTTCACTCAGGTGCTAAAAGGGAGGGGTAATTCTGTGGAAGAAAAAACAATTTGTGTTCCCTAATGCACACTGAGTGAAAAATAATAATACTACATAATAATCAGATAATATGGAGATCTTAGTTGCGTATATCTGCAGATATAGGGTTAAGCCCCCAGGCCGATCGACAAGGCTTCTCCGTCACTGGGGGTCCCTAATACTAGGTATGGGTCCGGGGTGCAGGACCCCATCACGTCGGCATAGGTCGGCTACCCCAGGTCAGCACACAGGTGAAAATTAATAAGGGTTAATAAGAAGCACAGAAGTGCTATGTAAGTGGTGTGATTAAAATAATACATAAATATATATTATTATTATTATTATTACATTTTATTTATAAGGCGCCACATGTGTTTCGCAGCGCCGTACAAAGGACAGTACAGGGAGACAAAACATAGCATTACAGTGAAATAAATAACAGAAATAGAGTACAGGTAACAGAGCACCACACGTTCTCAAGACATAATACAGCTAAGATGTAAGTATTGATGGAGTGATAATCGGACTACTAGAGGCTGGTGGCCATAGATGGAGATGAGCCTTTACTAGCAGGATAAAGATGGTCATTGAGTAGGGGAGAGCTGCGAGTGAAATGTGTCGAGACGAGGGCTTAGATAACAAGAGGAAAGAGGGCCCTGCTCTGAAGAGCTAACAATCTAGTGGGGAGGGGTGACAGACAGATGACAAGAGGTGCAGGCAAGTGGGATGTAGCCTGATGGCAGTGTGCAAGCAAAGCTGAGATGTTCACGGCATGAGGCAGGGGGGTGGAGGCGCGGCTTCAGTACTGGGATATGCATCGGGAGGGTATGCTTTGATGAATAGGTGGGTTTTTAGTGCCCGTTTGAAGCTTTGCAAGGTCGGGGAGAGTCTAATGGAGCGGGGGAGTGCGTTCCACTGAAGGCGTGCAGCACGGGCAAAATCCTGAACTCGTGCATGGGAAGCAGTGACCAGGGCGGTGGAGAGGCGACGGTCATTAGTCGACCATAGGGGGCGGGAGGGAGTATGAAGGGAAAGGAGGTTGGAGATGTAGGGAGCAGTGCAATTAGAGATGGCCTTGTATGTGAGGGTGAGGAGTTTGAAGAGTATTCTGTAGGGGAATGGGAGCCAGTGTAGATTTTGTCGAAGAGGAGTGGCAGATGTGGTGCGGCGGGAGAGGAAGATAAGCCTAGCTGCGGAGTTCAGGACAGATTGAAGGGGAGCAAGATGGGAGCAAGCGAGGCCAGTGAGGAGAACATTGCAGTAGTCAAGTCGTGAGATGACCAGTGAGTGGATGATGAGTTTAGTTGCACTCTGGGAGAGATATGGCCTGATACGAGCAATGTTGCGTAGCTGGAAACGACAGGATTGTGCCAGAGCTTGGATGTGGGGTGCAAAGGAAAGGGAGGAGTCAAGAGTGACGCCCAAGCAGCGGAGTTGGGGAACGGGGGAGATGGTGGTGTTGTCAACAATGATGGAGATATTGGTCGGGGGTGTTGCTCTGGATGGGGGAAAGATGATGAGTTCAGTTTTGTCCATGTTGAGCTTTAGAGAGCGTTCAGACATCCAGGAGGAGATTGCGGAGAGGCAGCTGGAAACCTGAGAGAGGACAGAGGAGGACAGATCAGGAGATGAGAGGTAGAGTTGTGTGTCATCAGCATAGAGGTGGTATTGAAGGCCAAATGAGTTAATGAGCGCACCCAGGAAAGAGGTGTACAGGGAGAACAGAAGGGGTCCAAGGACAGAACCCTGAGGGACACCAACAGGAAGGATGGAAGGGTGTGAGGTGGTGCTGGAGGCAGACACAGAGAAGGAGTGGTTAGTTAGGTAAGAAGAAAACCAGTAAAGGACAGTGCTAGAGAGGCCAGCGTTTTGGAGTGTGCGGAGGAGGAGAGGATGATCTACGATGTCAAAGGCAGCAGAGCGGTCCAGAAGGATGAGCAGAGAGAAGTGGCCCCTGGATTTGGCCGAAAGCAGGTCATTGGTGACTTTCACCAGGGCAGTCTCAGTTGAGTGGAGTGGGCGAAAGCCAGATTGTAGTGGATCGAGGATGGAGTTGTCAGAGAGGTAGCTTGTGAGACGGCTGTAGACTAGTCGTTCAAGTAATTTGGAGGCAAAAGGGAGAAGAGAGATGGGGCGGTAGTTAGTGAGTGATGAGGGGTCGAGGTTGGGTTTTTTGAGAATAGGTGAGACCAGAGCATGTTTGAATGGCGAGGGGAAGATGCTGGTAGAGAGGGACAGGTTATAGAGGTGAGCAAGGTGGGAGCAGGCAGTGGGGGAGAGGGAACGGAGCAGACGGGAGGGAAGGGGGTCCAGGGGGCAGGTGGAGGGGGGGGATAAGATGAGGGAGTGGACTTCCTTTTCTGAAGTGGGACGGAAGGAGGACAGGGTGGGATAGATGGAGGGGAGGGATAAAGGGGGCAGGGGGGGTAGCAGAGGGGTGATGGCGGGAGATGTTGTGTTGGATGTCCTCAATTTTGGAGATGAAGAAGGAGGCAAAGTCAGTGGCAGTGAGGGAGGATGGGAGGGGAGGAGGAGGGGGGCGAAGGAGAGTGTTGAAAGTTTCAAAGAGACGGCGTGGACAGGAGGACTGAGAAGAGATGAGTGCTTGGAAAAAGGATTGCTTGGCGAGGGAAAGAGCAGAGCTGTAGGAGGAGAGAATAAACTTGAAATGGAGGAAGTCTGGCAGAGAGTGAGATTTCCTCCAGGAGCGTTCAGCGGAGCATAAGCATTTTTGTAAGAAACGTGTTAGTTTGGTGTGCCAGGGTTGGGGTTTGGAGCGGCGGAAGGGGACAGAGGAGAGGGGGGCCACAGAGTCGAAAGCAGCGGTTAGGGAAGAGTTATAGAAGGAGGCTGCCTGGTTGGGACAAGTTATAGTGGAAAGAGGAGATAGGAAAGTCTCGAGGGAGGACATGAAAGTGGGGGTGAGAGACCCGAGATTGCGTCTGGTGGTGGTGGGTCTGGGCGTGGAGCGGAGGAAGGAGGATGAGAGGGTGAAAGAAAGCAGATTGTGGTCAGAGAGAGGGAAGGAAGAGTTTGAGAAATCAGAGAGATCACATCGGTGGGTGAAGAAAAGGTCGAGGGAGTGGCCGAGATTGTGAGTAGGGGTGGAGGTCCATTGAGAAAGTCCAAAGGAGGTGGAAAGGGCGAGAAGATTAGTGGAAGCAGCATTAGTGATGTCAATAGGGATGTTAAAGTCACCGAGGATGGCAGAGGGGAGGTCGGAGGAGAGAAAGTGGGGAAGCCAGGCCGCAAAGTTGTCAAGGAAAGGTGAACAGTGGCAAGGGGGGCGGTAGATCACTGCCACAAGGAGGTGAATGGGGTAGAAGAGGCGGATAATGTGGTGATAGGGAAAATCATAAGTGTTAATAAAGTGTTATGGTGTGCCGACCTGAAGCCGCCCAGCCATACCGACACAGGGGCCACCGCACCCCACACCCACCCCATAAATAATTACACATATGTCTGGGTCTAAATTCCCAGTGTAAGGCCACATGATAATGGTTCCTACAGTTTCTGAGAGCCAGCTTACCTGGAGATACCCCTGGCTTCTCCAATGGCACTCTGGAGTCAGCAATCCCTCCTAATGCTGACCCATCCATGCCTCTCTAAGTATAATGCACATATGATGGTGAGCTGCTCAATCAGATTGTAATTTCACTCAGGTGCTAAAAGGGAGTGGTAATTCTGTGGAAGAAAAAAACATTTGTGTTCCCTAATGCACACACAATCCTGTCTTGGTGGTCTACAGACAATTCCTTTGACTTCATGCTTGGTTTGTGCTCAGACATGCACTGTCAAGTGTGGGGCCTTATATAGACATGTGTGTGCCTTTCCAAATCATGTCCAATCAACTGAATTTACCACAGGTGGACTCCAATTAAGCTGTAGGAACATCTCAAGGATGATCAGTGGAAACAGGATGCACCTGAGCTCAATTTTGAGCTTTGTGGCAAAGGCTGTGAATACTTATGGACATGTGATCTCTTAGTTTTGTATTTTTAATAAATTTGCAAAAATCTAAAAAAAAACTTTTTTCATATTGTCATTATGGGGTATTGTGTGTAGAATTTTGAGGGGAAAAAAGAATGTATTCCATTTTGGAATGAGGCTGTAACATAACAAAATGTGAAAAAAGTGAAGCGCTGTGAATACTTTCCGGATGCACTGTTAATATTGTGTGAAGAAGATGATGTACACACACTGAAGAGGGTAAGCAATCATAAGATTATGGCGACAACATCTTGCCTATGTAGAGCCAATTTTTTGCACATTGAGATCACTGCCAGCAATGTCTGCTGCCTATTGGTTGCCTGTTTTCTGGGGGCCCAATCTGTAAATTTCTATTATTTGTAATAAATATTTAAAATGCCAGCGTTAATATATGCTGCGGACGCAAGGCGCATCTTATTACCATATACGATAAAAGTGCGCTGTACATCGCAAACACTACATCCCTTAAGAGAAAAATGCACTCTCACACATAGGCTGAGGTCCAACGCTCAGAGATAAGTATATTTGATATTAAAAGGGTATGTATACAATATAACATATGTACAGTATATATATGGTTACAGAGTTACAATTACACAAGAAGCAGTTGTAGTTACAAAAGAATCCGTTACAGCCAGCATACTTCATCGTCCCTCAGTGCAGCGTCCTCTACATCTTTGAATCTGCACCAACAGCAACTAAAAAACAGAGCTTCCTGGGTGAGGGGAAGCATCTATATACTGTGCATTGGGGGAAGTACATGTCTAGGACTAAGTCTTCTGTTATTGGTCCAGGGGAGGGAGATCTCTCATTCATGATGTGTCATTGGTCAGTTCATATGCAAGCAACGTCCAGCCTTGAAGATGCCATCATAGGGATTAGCCATGCTGTCTTTCAGGAAGTTCTTTGTTCACTTTAGAATTGTGGCTTCATATTCATACATGCAATCATGACTAATCATTGCAATGTGCTACAACCTACCCACTGCCATCAAACCAACACACTTATTCCCCTGATCATTTTGACACCAAGCATGACATGTTTATCTTGTTCCGTTCCAATAATACATATATATCTGATGTTAAACTCTATTATATAATTTAATACATTATGATGCTAAACATGTTTTGTCTGTGTGTTGTATGTATATGTTGTATATGTCATTGTGTCTTCTCTGTGTGAATGCGTATGCTACTGTATATGCGCAAAACGCACGAACAGAGACCCATCTGTTTGGAGTTTGTATGTGGTGTGTATGTAATATTTTTGACTTTGATTGTCCACCCTTTGTCAGTAGACAACTATCATAACTGACACATTAAACATAATTACAAAAAAATATTTCAAACACATAACCGGTGACCTAGACACACGTATGTATTCATTTTGCAAATCAGACATTTACTATATTTGGAGAAGACAAGACATCCTCTATGTGCACTCAGCGGTCATGGGACCACTGGTTGGGTGTGGGACAACATTCAACCTATAGAGTATGCTGGGACAGTGCTATGGCCTATGATGTCTGATTTGAACAAACGTTGCACACATACATATACCTACGTCTTTGTACACTGATGTTCGGATTCAATAGAGGTTTTGCTGGGTAGAGGGAGAAAACACAAACAAATCGTGAAAGAGACATATAAAATATTCATGATATATATTCCTTTCATTCCCTGAACATTGTTTCCATTTCTGGATCGTATGATAGATTTGTTTCATCATTGAACAAGGGTTATTATTTTATGTAGTGTCCTTCCTAGATAACATAAACCTTCGGAGTTCGAGGAGAGCCATTCATAAACTTTTCTTCCACATATGTTAATGAGCTCTTTATCTGCTATGTGTGAATAGGCATTATCTGATTGTTCCTGATTACCTCACAATTTCCTGATTTCCTGAAATTGGTGAGATTTAAACATACCAGGAATTTATCTATTGTGCTGGTGGATCTTAAGACTAGAGGGTCTAGTTATATTATATTCCTTGTCCTCCTGCCCCCCCTTTCCGTGTCATTCAAATACCTCAGCTATCTCTAAAGAATATGGCAATAGTCCTGCATTATTTTGTCTTAGAGGTACCTGTGAGCACATCCAACATTCCATTTGGTTTAAGACCTTACCCACTAGTGAGTGGTAATCACTCAAGGGATGTCTGTCAAATTCTGCCTTATTGCTAGACTGACATCTCTGGATGCACTCATCTTCAATTATAGGGTCACAATAACTACAAAATACAGTATTCCTCAGACAATAGCATATCACGTTACCTCTGAACTCCGTAACTACTAGACCTTTGATTTTCTCTGGCTTTAAGAAAGTGATAGGCTGATCCTGGGATCCTATACAGACATCACTCCTTTCTCCCGAACCAGTTCCAGTCCCACACTCGACTCATGAAAAGAAAACCTCACAAAAATTAATGTCCTGAAAAAATGTTTGTCAACAGGAAAAAAGAAAGATAGAACAAAACAAATATTGCTTATAGCAAATCCGGTACTACGACTGGTCTTTCTGTAATCCTTTAGTACGCTCAAGTAGTGTTCAACAGTGCCGCCTCTCAGTCTTCACGGAACAGACTCTCTTGTGATACTTCTGCGATCTCACTCCATTTACAAGTTCCTTCCAGACTACCAACTTTCCTGCAATGGGAATTTGTGGACCCAAGTCCCTCTCTCGGCTACTTTCACTGGGATTGTGTTGTCAACAAAACTTGGTACAGTCCTTCCCACTAGTCTATTAGGCAACCTGAGTGTAAGAACAATCACACAGTCTCTTGGTTCACATTTTCTTTGCGGTAAACACAGCAGTATTTGTGGCGGCAGGAAATGCCTCTACCCAGTTTGAGAAAACATAATTGCACACTAATACATATTTCAAATTCCTACAGGGTGTTAACTGTACGAAGTCGGTTTGTATTACCTGAAAAAGGTCCATCTGCAGGAGGATTATGGGGTGGCTCTGTCAGTGCTACCTTACCAAATGTTCTTCCTCATACAAGTAAGACAGGTCATTGCTTTCCTGCTTACCTGAGAAGAGAACCCTGGTGCATGCCAGTAAGCTCTTACCAATTTGAACATACCTTCCTTACCCTAGGTGAGTCAGACCATGTGCCGCCTCAGCTAGGCTTGGGAGATACACCCTGGGGGCCACTGGCTTACATTGTCCATCTCTCCAGAGTCCTGAGGACCCCTGACCATACCCCTTCACCTTCTTGTCCTCCTCTTCCTGTATGGAACACAAATCTTGCATCTCAATTTAATGGTTGTGTGTTTGCAAATGTAGAGCACCATGAGCATCACTCAAAAAAAAAGAAAAAAAAACATCTCTGGAGGGAAAAAGGAAAAAAAATATATCAGTTCTGCGTTCACCAATGGGCTGTCACTTGAAACTTTGGGAGAGTCGGTTCCATGTATTGTACCCCCCTTGTGAATGCAAAAGATGAAGAGGAAACTGTGAAGAAAAACAGAATAGAGGTTGGTGACAGATAAGTTTGTAGAGGTGGCGAGGATTTTATTAAAATGACAACTGGATTGGGCACTACGGGGAATTAATTAACTACTTGGTCTACCCCCCCTTAAAGATTGTGCTTGTTGTATCACTACTGGGACTACCTCAGCCATCAATCCAGTGTCCTGTCCATCCTAAGTTCATAGGGAACCCGGTATCTGTGAGATAATTTCCTGTACCTGTGATGGACATGAATCTAGAACAGTGGAATGCAACTTTAGTCTTTGAGGAGTATCTAACATACCTTGTACTTCCTGAGCGGGAGTACAATATATGTATTTCACATTTCAATTTACATAACAAAATCTCTGTCGATTAAGTTAGTCAGGGCCCACTGCTGCTAGGAGAAAAAGAAAAAGGGTTTAGCATCATAGAGGCCCAATCGTAACCTCAGCAGGTTTTGTCAAAGGGTAATGTTGCACTTCTCTCGTTCCTCCCATTTGCCGAATTAGTATTTACCAGTGGTCTTGTCCTGATGGAGAATTTTCTAGTACTGCAAAAAAACAAGCTTCTAGGTCATGCGAAGTATTCATTCAATCCTTCTCATCCCGTATTAAGGGTCTGTACATGGTCCAACAAACATTTCCGAGCTTATCTAGACAAGGGCATTCCTAGAAATGAATACTTCTTATGTGGTAATTAAAAAGAAATACCCGGGGGTTACCCTATCTCTGTCCGCTTTCCTACTGGGAAATACTAATGTGCGGACAGGATATTCTCCATTTATGACATTAATTACTTGATTTTTATTTTATTTTGGCTATATATGTATTTGAATGACTCCATACTTACCAGCTCCACTGGTCTCAGCCACTTCCCCTGCAGGCTACAGCTCCTCTTTTACCGGTTGGATACTACTCCTCTGAGTGCATGAGAAATGGCTGAAACCAGTCAGCTCACGCTTCTCCTCCTAAATAAAACTTTGACATTCATTAGTACATATATAGGTTGCATTCATATTTTTATTTTTTATTATTTTCTATAGTTTGTATGCTGGCTGTAACTGCTTCCACATCCACATATGGCGGTGTACATGCTTTCTCTTTTTTTCTTACTTATTGTTGCTATGAGTTCAAACAGTTATTATGTTTTCGTTCTTGTCTTATATGACTTTGGTTAAACATACTACCTGCAATACCTCAGGATCAATACCACCAATCATTGGAAATGATATTCCACCATTCATATGTACTCAATCATTACAAAAAGCCTCCGTGTGTAAGGACCATACTTCTTACACCTAATATACCGAGCGCACCCTCTTGCTCTCTGCTCCTCAGCCTGAACCCTGGCTACTGAACGCCTCTTGCGTGCACATCTGGCTTCCTGCGTGGGCCTTTTAACACGATCACCAAACGGCAAACACAAGATGACGGTGAAAAGTCCCTTTGAGTGCTTTTCACCCGCTCCTTCTCCGCTGGAATGTACCACGACTCACTCCCTTAGTGATTTCCCGCATACCCAGTGGGGATCCCTACCAGACCCCTGCACTGGAAGTATAGAGCATTAACAGAATTAATACCCCACCTTTTTCAGTGGTGGTTGAAAGCCTGTTGGAATGTTTCCTGAGAGTCAGCGAAACTTCCTTTTCTTTACACAAATCACTTCTGCGTATGCTATCACAGCGCATATGATAACGCAGTTGCGCAGAATAACGCAAATGGTATCACGTTGTGCTGCGTATCTCACACACACACAGACCTACAGTCCAATCGTACAGCTTATAGATACTTATTATCTATACGCGCTACAATCACGGGAGTCGAATTCCACTAGCTGTGCTCCACAGCCTGAGCGTAACATCATATCATGCTCCTCCGCATGTTTCTTCACTACGTGCGTCAATCTCAATAAATACATGAGGTCGCTAGCCTCCACACCACTGAGCCTCTGCTAATTGAATGTCTTCTACGGAAACCCGAATTGGTCATGGAGTTCAATGCGTTCACACTTTCTTTTAAAAAACCCACACTTTTAGATTTTCTGTTCAGAAAAAAAATAATTTACCAGTGATTGGTAACATCCCCTTCAGAGATATTACACTTTAAACAAAGTATTATAGTAATGTGCTTTAAAATCGGATAGTGACCTGTTAAAATGTGTTTTATCCCACCTTAACAATCAATTTCTATTATGCGGCTAACTTCCGCTTGCGTAAATACGCACCCACGTTTCCCGCCTTCTGTGCATTCACGTGTGTACCCATGCATCGCTATATATACGAATCCACGTACTATTGTACTATGACACGTGTATACTTGCATACGCAAATATGTATCGCTGCGTACCTTTGCACGCAGCTTGCCACCCTCTGTTACCCAACTCTTGTAATACAATAAAAAAAAACACTTTGTATTGTATTGTAGTAGTTAGATAAATGCTTCCTGCTGGAAAGCTTCTGCTACGTGCTACCTAAACTTTTAGGCAGGAATGGAGCTTCACTTATGAAATGCAAATATTTTGCGAATTTTCGTTAACATATAACACTTTAACAATCAAATTTAAAACACTTCAATGTAATATGGCTATTGACTATAATTTAAATGATGTGATTCAAATTGGATAGCTATCTTGCAGAACACACACTGATATAAATACCCATATAATAATAATAATATAACATATATATATATATATATATATATATACATTATTTATTACACTTCTATGAAACCCCTCACACAGTATATTTATTCATACACACATACTGAATGAATGTAGTTTCTACAGAGCCTCTAATTTGCATATCAACAGATGTTCACAGGGTGGTTGAACAGGCCATTAACATTTCAATTGCTTATCTTTTAGCAAGCAGAAGGTTAAATTCTGGAAGAAAAAAATCTCTTCATCTATGTGTAATTCTTACATCAAGTATTTATCTCACTATTACTCTCTCTAGGCACAATTGCAACACTATTTGTAATTAATTATGGCATGGATTAGTTAAATTCATTGGTAGATTTTAAATGGTGATGAATTTGTACATATATATTGTTTATCTGTGACAAAGGAAACAGATTGTTTAACAAACTGGAAGTCAGCTGTAAGCTAAGTGGATAGAGAGTGACCTTACGTACCTAACATGGCCACTGCTCCTCCCCCTTCCCAAGCCATGTGCATGGACAAAATGGTGGTCACACCATGCGGCCAGAATACCATGCGGCTAGCTCTTTTGTCACAAATACAAACATACATAAATACATGTACACACCTATTATTCTCCAAACCTCACTTACCCAGGAAACTATACACTCACTTTCTGCAAAAACACCTGCAATACAACTTTTACTCTGACCCTGCAAATACCTGGAAAACAAATGTTTTATTGAGAAGCATATTTGATGAAGTAACACTGACTTGTGGTTAGCCAACACTGTGTAATTTTCCATCTAACATCAACAAATATTTAATTTACTGGTAATCTGTAGATATTAACATCATTTTAAATACTTGCAAATCGTATTTCTTTCTGCAAACTTCTCTGCTCTCTCATACAGCCACCACTCCTCCTCCTATTCTCATTTTACTACCAGTTTACACCCCATCCACACTATGGCCAGGCTGGCAAACCCCATTACTCATTGTCTTTCTAATCCTTTATTCTGTCCCCTGTTACCACCTCTATCCCTCTCTCCCAGTCTCCTACATCTCATCCTCTCTCCTCTCCTCTGTCTGCCTCCCTACCCCTCTTCTGTTTCCCCATTGCAATTCACTTCTGCCCCTTCACACCATTTATACCCCACCACTCAACCCTGCTCTCTCCCTCCTCTGCCTGTCTCCTCACCTCTCCTCCACCAGTATCAAACTGCACTCCCTCCCTGTCTCACTCATGCAGTCTCCCTTCCTAGCCAAGGCCCCAGCACCATCATCACACCCTCTTTATCCTTTCCTTCCAAATTACTCCTACCTCAACGCTACAGCAATCCTGATAATCTCATTCACATCTCTCCCACAAACTCATACCCCCTATCCTGTGCACTCTGGAATGCCAGATCTATTTGCAACAAACTGGCCCCCACTCATGACCTTTTCATTTCCAACTCCCTGCACCTCCTGGCCATTACAGAAACCTGGATTACTCCTCATGACACCACTTCTCCTGCTGCTCTCTCTGCTGGGGGCCTCACATTCTCACACACACCCCGACCCGGGGGTCGCCATGGGGGTGGTGTTGGGATCCTTTTACCTTCAAGCTACACATACCAACTTATACCTCCAGAACCTTCTCTTACATTCTCTACATTTGAGGTCCATGCAATACGCCTCTACCAACCTACTAATCTTCGAGTTGCTGTAATTTACCGGCCACCTGGCATTTCCTCCAAATTCCTCGACAACTTTGCTTCCTGGCTACCTCACTTCCTCTCTTCTGACATTCCCTCCATTATTCTAGGTGATTTCAACATCCCTATCGATAACCCCAGAAAATCACCTGCCTCTAAACTCCTTAACCTCACCTCTTCACTTGGTCTCTCCCAGTGGACCACCTCACCCTCCCATGTGAACGGGAGCTCACTGGATCTGGTTTTCACTCACCGCTGTGATATTTCTGATTTCTCCAATTCCCCTTTTCCCCTCTCTGACCACCACTTGCTCTCTTTCAACTTATCTATCTCTGCTTCCCCATCTCTCCCTCCTAAGGCTACCACCACGAAGCGTAACATTGAGGCTATTGACACCTCATCCCTATCCTCCCTGTTTGACTCCCTTCTCTCTCCTCTTCTCTCTCTCACATGCCCTGAACAAGCCACATCCCTATACAATGCATCTCTTACTTCTGCCCTTGACTCTGTTGCTCCGCCAACCACTATTCACCCTCGCAAATCAACACCTCAACCCTGGCACAACAAATGCACCAGATATCTACAAAAATGCTCACGTACTGCCGAGCGACAGTGGAGGAAATCACGCTCTAAAGCAGACTTCCTCCATTTCAAATTCATGCTCTCATCCTTCAGTACTGCCCTTTCCCTTGCTAAACAATCATACTTCAAAATCCTAATTTCTACCCAGTCTTCCAACCCCCGGCGCCTCTTTGCCACTGTTAACTCCCTCCTCTGCCCACCACCACCTCCTCTCCCTTCCTCATTGTCTGCTCTTGACTTTGCCACTTATTTCACATCCAAGATTGACTCCATACGTCAGGATATCACATCCCACCAGACCAGCAACCAGCCACCACCCATCCTTTGCCACCCCTCCCCTTCCCTCTTACCAACTCTGACATCTTTCTCCCATGCATCTGGTGAGGAAGTCATGGCCCTCATCCGTTCCTCCCCCCCCCCCACAACCTCACCGCTCGACCCTATCCCCTCCCACCTCCTCCACTACCTCTCTCCTTCTGCCTGTTCCCATCTTGCCCACCTTCTCAATCTCTCCCTTTCATCAGGCACTGTCCCCTCTGCCTTCAAGCATGCTCTTGTCTCCCCTATTCTTAAAAAACCTACCCTTGATCCTAACACTCTCTCCAACTATCGACCCATCTCTCTCCTCCCCTTTGCCTCCAAACTTCTTGAGCGTATTGTCTATAATCGCCTCACTGCCTTTCTTTCCTCTCACTCACTGCTTGACCCATTCCAGTCTGGTTTCCGTTCTCTCCACTCCATTGAAACTGCCCTCACAAAAGTCTGCAATGACCTCCATGCAGCCAAATCTAAGGGCCACTACTCTCTGCTTATTCTTCTTGACCTCTCTGCTGCTTTTGACACTGTGGACCACCCTCTCCTTCTGCAAATCCTTCACTCTCTTGGTCTGTGTGATACTGCCCTCTCCTGGCTGTCCTCCTACCTCTCTGATCGTTCCTTCTCTGTCTCCTCTCATGATGCTATCTCCCCCCCACTTCCACTAACTGTTGGTGTCCCCCAGGGCTCTGTTCTTGGTCCTCTCCTTTTCTCTCTCTATACGTCCTCTTTAGGTGAACTCATTAGTTCTTTTAACTTCCAATACCACCTCTATGCTGATGACACTCAAATCTACCTCTCCTCCCCTGATCTCTCCACGGCTCTCCTCACTTGGACCTCAAACTGTCTTTCTGCTATCTCTTCCTGGATGTCTCAGCGCTTTCTTAAACTCAACATGTCTAAGACTGAGCTGATCATCTTCCCACCCTCCCGCACAGCCTCACCTCCCACAATCTCATTATCCATTGATGGCACGACTATCTCCCCTAGCCCCCAAGTACGCTGTCTTGGCGTAATCCTTGACTCCTCCCTCTCCTTCAAACCACACATTCAGCACCTCTCACAAACCTGTCATTTTCATCTCAAAAACATTTCTAGAATCAGACCTTTTCTCACCCAGGATGCCACTAAGATCATTATTCACTCACTGATTATTTCCAGACTGGACTACTGTAATCTCCTCCTAACTGGCCTCCCTGACAATTACCTCTCTCCACTCCAATCTATCCTCAATGCTGCTGCCCGGCTCATCTTCCTCACCAAACGCACTACGTCTACCTCCCCTCTCCTACAGGCCCTCCACTGGCTTCCCTTCCCTTTCAGAATCCAATTCAAACTTCTCACACTCACTTACAAAGCTCTCACCCACTCCTCTCCCATCTACATCTCTGACCTTATCTCCCTTTACTCTCCCACCCGTCCTCTTCGCTCTGCTAATGCACGCCGACTCTCCTGTCTTCTGATTACTTCCTCCCACTCCTATCTCCAAGATTTTTCACGTGCTGCTCCCTTTCTCTGGAATTCTTTACCTCTCCCCCTCAGACTCTCCACCTCTCTACAAAACTTCAAACGGGCTCTTAAGAACCATTTCTTTACCAAACCTAGCCAAATCTAAACCTAACCCTCTGTTCCATGCTCTCTATGTACCCCATCTGTGTCACCCCTGTCTGTCTACCCCTCCCCTTAGAATG
The DNA here is from genome assembly GCF_028390025.1 of Pseudophryne corroboree. Classification (NCBI taxonomy): domain Eukaryota; kingdom Metazoa; phylum Chordata; class Amphibia; order Anura; family Myobatrachidae; genus Pseudophryne; species Pseudophryne corroboree. The sequence goes on along the minus strand of NC_086447.1, from coordinate 309,379,412 downwards.
TAAGCTCTCACGAGTAGGGCCCTCTTCCCTCGTGTGCTTATACTTTTCTTACTTTAATAATCCTCAACTGCCCAGATCCCGCAGTTTTTGGCCACCTGGAACTTATCTTTATGTTTACTGGTGTAGTTATGCTTAGTTGCCCTGTACTTGTCCTATATTGTCTTCAACTGTAAGTCACTGTTTTCCTGTTTTGATTATGTGCATATGTACTCTGTAATTGGGTGCTGCGGAACCCTTGTGGCGCCATATAAATAAAGGATGATAATAATAATAATAAATAAAATAAATCCCAATTTATACAAGCACCGGAAGTTGCCCTAATTGACAATTCCCACTGCATGGTAACAACGCTTCCACATGCTTTTTCAGCGCAAACAAAGCTTTGCTACTTCATACCTACGTTAGCAGTATGCGAACACAGCTATATCATACCTATGCATCAACTTTTAAATGCTCTTTAAATTTACTTAACAGATAAACAATCCAATCTGAATCAAACACAATATGACTTATTGAACTTTGTTTAGCAACAATAAAAATACGCTGTAGCATGTCAAATATTGTGCATTTTTGTCACATTCACACAACAAAAAAATATATTGTCCCTTGATTCATATCAGCGCCTTACTAATAACACAAAAAAAGGCATGCGGTTCAGCAGCATCTACATGCATCCATCCTTAGCTGGTAGACCACAGCAGCATCTGTACTGCGCATCATTAAGTACATGATATCCTGGCTGCGAGCCCCCAACTGTAAATTTCTATTATTTCTAATAAATATTTAAAATGCCAGAGTTAATATATGCTGTGGACGCAGGGCGCATCTTATTACCATATACGATAAAAGTGCGCTGTACGTTGCAAACACTACATCCCTTAAGAGAAAACAAGCACTCGTGCACATAGGCTGAGGTCCAACATTCAGAGATATATATATTTGATATTAAAGCGTATGCATACAATATAACATATGTACAGTATAGATATGGTTACAGAGTTACAATTACACAAGAAGCAGTTGTAGTTACAAAAGAATCCGTTACAGCCAGCATACTTCACCCAGTCCCTCAATGCACCGTCCTCTCAATCTTTGAATCTGCACCAATAGCAACTAAAAACAGAGCTTCCTGGGTGAGGGGAAATACCTATATACTGTGCATTGGGGGACGTACATGTCTAGGACTGAGTCTTCTGTTTTTGGTCCAAGGGAGGGAGATCTCTCATTCATGATGTGTCATTGGTCAGTTCATATGCAAGCAACGTCCAGCCTTGAAGATGCCATCATAGGGATTAGCCATGCTGTCTTTCAGGAAGTTCTTTGTTCACTTTAGAATTGTGGCTTCATATTCATACATTCAATCATAACTAATCATTACAATGTGCTACAACCTACCCACTGCCATCAAACGAACACACTCATTCCCCTGATCATTTTGACACCAAGCATGACATGTTTATCTTGTTGCGTTTCAATTATACATATATATCTGATGTTAAACTCTATTATATGATTTAATACATAATGATGCTAAACATGTTTTGTCTATGTGTTGTATGAATATGTTGTAAATGTCTTTGTGGCTTCTCTGTGCAAATGCGTATGCTACCATATATGTGCAAACCGTACGAACAGATCTGTTTGGAGTTTGTATGTGGTGTGTATGTAATATTTTTGACTTTGACAAATCATTTCAGCCACAAGTGGCAGTCCCTGTCATTGAAGTGATTAGTTTGTTAAACTGAGCATGTCCTGTTTAATATATGCAACATAAGGGTAGGTGGTAGGGCCCAAGGACAATTCCATCTTGCACCTCTTTTCTTTGCATTATGCGCTGTTTGGAGCATTGCTGACTGTTTTCTTGTGCAGATGACAAACCTTTTTATAGTTTATTAAACTGCCTTCCTGTCTGCCACTGCAGTGCCACTTTGTTTCCTAGATGTGCCATGTTGGAAGTTTAAGTGCCACATGTTTGTGCTGCCCACTGCTGTCGGTTAGCTAAGTCATCCAGCTATCTCGGTGCAACCTTTATCCTAAACTGGATGAAAACAATATTGTGAGCTGTGAGGTGATCAAAACACAAATAGAAATGAGTGGAAATTAATTTTATTCAGGTAAATAATACTGTAGGAACAAAAACAGGCCACAAATCTGTGATTTTAGCTGTTCTTATGATTTAAAGAACAAAAACAAAAAACAAATACATGTCCAAAGCACGAAGGAGATACAGATTCAAAGCTAATAGCAAAACCAAAACACGGGGGTTGGCGCACATCTCTAATCTCAATATACCCATAATGCTTTGTAGTTCAGTGATGAGGCATAAGTGCAGTAATTGGATGCATTCTGACAATGATCAGCAATCCCTGGTGTACTTCTGATGGAGATGACATAACATATACAATACTGAAATGTATTACAGTATATAGGCAATAATACATTACAGGACAAAATATTTGACATAATTTCAGTGTCTGACAATTTTGTTGCTTTAAAGAGGATTATAATCCTCTGCCATTAATAAAGTGAAGACGTAGAAATAAATGATTTACTGTTATTAGTTTCTCATTTCATACATACTGTAACTGCAGATGCCCTGTCTACATATGACCTAAAAATAGAGCTATCCGACGAGGAAGCAAAGCTACTCATTAGCACTAATAGTCTCATTCAGGGCTGGACAATTACCGTTTACATCTTGCAGATACATTATCTCCTCAAAATGTCAGGGATTTCTTGTTTATGCAGTGCAATTAGGATATTTAACACCATGCTGCTGGTGCATGTAATCTTTTGCAAACATGTTGACTCTGACTCATTAAGCAGGGAAAAACAAATCAACAATCACACTAGAGATGAAGATGTCTTTGTGTTTTGCCCTTGATTTTATCAGAGGGTTTAAGGGTGCTAATTCAGACCTGATAGCAGCAATAAACTATGTTGCACTGTAGGGGGCAGATGTAACATGTGCAGAGAGAGTTAGATTTGGGTGTGGTGTGTTCAAACTGAAATCTAAATAGCAGTGTAAAAATGAAGTAGCCAGTATTTACCCTTCACAGAAACAAAATAACCCAACCAAATCTAACTCTCTCTGCACATATTACATCTGCTCCCCCCCCCTGCAGTGCACATGGTTTTGCCCATTACAGAACAAATTGCTGCGATAAGGTCTGAATTTGGCCCAAAGTGCACTAAGGGGGGGGGGGGGGGGAGGGGCTTTCTGAGCAACTAGAAACCTCCCCTCCCCATGTTTTTAAGCTCTTTAGTGATACAAGGGACATTTTGCAAGCTTCATGTACGGTACATGCGTTACCTGATCTTTTTTATTATCATCTTTTTCATACTAACAACTCTAATTTCCTAAGTAAATGCCACCTTCTGCAAAGCTTGCTGGATGTGCAATGCAAAATGCCTTAATTTCACACCAGCCTATAAGACCTGAACAGAACATATCACAGTGGCTGTCAATTCTCTTCTCTCTGGAGACACCTTTACAAAATGTGAAGTATCTGAAGTGATGTACTGTACACAACGTCACATCAAAGTCCAACCATCTACCACTTCATAACTAACGCTGTAATTATATTAAACGTTTCCAATTTAATAATAGAATATTACTTGGACAAGCTTCAAAAAAGCTTAAGGGTGAGCACAAATCTGTATTTTTTATACTATATGGCACTTTGGCAAGTTTCCAGCCATTAATTATGATTGATAATACTTTCCATGGGATTGGAATACTAGTTTGACAGTGGTCATGTCGACATCTTTATGTTGACATGAGAAGGTCGACATGTTTATCATGTCTACACAGATGAAAAGTCGAAACAGTCACAATGTTGACAATGCAGTTTATAGGTCTTTTCACTATGCCTGATGGAAATGCAGTAAGTGTATGTGTGTTCAGGCATGAAAAAGCCTCAGAATTGGGAGCAAATATGTCAGAGGTTATACACGCTGACCTATAGACCATCCCTACTTGTGACGAAGGACCGGAGCTTTATTTTTGGAGACTCTTATTGCAAATCAAAGCCGTATGGATGAAGTAACTGGGTGGCCACCTGACATTCTGGGACACACAGAATTAAAGCCAGAGTGTATGGTAATATTACAGTGTTCCTTAATTGAACCCGCAGTGCATTCTGGGACGTGTAGTGTTGCTGATTATAACCTGGATTTCTACAATAGACTCCGGCTTCCTTCCATTAATTGGGACACATTATATATATATATATATATATATATATATACTCTTATCAGTGTGTTGTAATATTTCAGTGGGCATTTTCATGCACTCCATATTATGCCATATATATATATGTTTTTAATGCAAAATAGTAGGTAATAAGCTGACATATATTTTTTATACATATGTGTCTTCATTGAGAGCCTTACCAGTGGGACTTTTAGTATTCGATTAGTAATTTAATATTATTATTTGTCTTATATACAGTATTCTGTGTAGTACCTATTGTGTTTTTTTTTCTTTTTTGTTTTAGGCTTGAGAATGTAGCAGAGTTTCTTTACACACCGGCATATGCCTTACAACTACTAACAGCCAAGTTACTTTACTAGTAGAGTGGTTATATTGAATATAAAGCAGGAACAGTCATTCTGACTGTTATACACATTGGTATATAGAGCAGAGCTTGAGCAGAGGGGGTGTTATACAGCTCAACAGCTGGTGAGTGTATGTTGGTAACGGGCAAGGGATGCAGTTAAATTGCAGACGGTGGGAATCCTGGTAATCAGGATACTGATGTCGGAATCCCGACCGCTGACAATACTGACAGCCGGAATCCTGGCTAATGGGCTATTCCCACTGGTGGGTGTCCACAACACCCATAGATTGGGAATAGAATCTGTGGCGAGCACAGCGAGCCACCGAGCCCGCAAGGGGACTCTTTGCAATCGCCCCGCTGCTGGCATACTGATGGACGGGATGCTGTTGTTGGTATACTGACGGACGGCATCCTGGCTGTCGGTATATCATACTGATCCCCCAGGTAGTGGTGCAGGATTCTGCAACAGCAGCTATATAAGCAGGCAATCCCAGGTATCACTGGAGCTAAGAAGAACACTATTGTCTTCTGCTGTGGTACTCCTACAGCCCCAAGATGGCTTCTCACATGCTCAGTTTTAGCCTCATTGGTCATATTGGTACAGGGAATGAAGCTTTCCTTGAGGAGTAGCAACATGGAGTATGCCCAGTTGTGCACTCCACTTTTGACAAGCATGATATCTTGACCGAAGGTAAAAATAAAAATCTTCTAGGATTTTTTCTATGAAGTTTTGGATTCATATATAAACTACTTAATGCCTCCTTAGGAAAATATAAAATCCCTCACAGACCCCTGCATAGTATTTTTTACTGAAAAGGATACAAGCTCTAGACCAGTAGAAGTCTGCTGATTTTCAGCATTTTGCATTTTGATTTTTTACCCCAGGGACATATTTAGCCTGATAGATGACATTACAAATTAAATTACATTATATAATGTATAGTATCCTGCCTAAAATGCTTCAGAGAAATTCAGTATTCATTCTTGCCTTTTAGGAGGAGAGTAATGGGAATCCAAGATTACTGTAGATTGTAATGCTGCATTCCAGATGAACCCAAATTGAAATTATTTAGTCAGAATTTTCAACTAAAAATACATTATAGACATCTTCAGGATATACAACCAACAAGTGCACTGATGAAAGATTGGCCATATTAAGACTATTGTGAGCTGTTTGCTATGTTTATTTTTATGTTTAGTACAATTAATTAAAGTGTGAGTGTGTAGACTAATGGGGACATTTACTAAGCAGTGATAAGAGCGGAGAAGTGAGCCAGTGGAGAAGTTGCCCCATCAACCAATCAGCAGCTCTGTATAATTTTATAGTATGCAAATTATAGATGTTACTTCAGGGCTGATTGGTTGCCATGGGCAACTTCTCCACTGGCTCACTTCTCCGCTCTTATCACTGCTTAGTAAATGTCCCCCTTAATGCAACAGAGTGGGTAGGGTTGTCTGGAACTAGGGTTAAGATAATTGTTTATTGAGAGGTATTGAGCAATCCCCTAATGTGTGATAATTCCAGCGTGGTACATTTTAAAGGAGTTTCTATTTGTAAGTTATATTGCCATTGTAAAAATATACAGATTTTATGGTATACTGTAGTGTGGTTTTTGGGCATTTTGATTATGTGAAATTTGACGAAAGTAGAAAAAGCCTCTATTAGGGATATTGTTATATTGTCATAACCATATTGTCAGGTGGAGATGTCAGTAATGTAATTACCCCTCCCAGTAAACCTAAAGGTAGATGCTTTATAAGGGCTTAGGATAATTGTGTTATTGATTGTATTCATATTAGTATTTATCTCCCTTCACCATTTGCTATTACTTTAAGAAATTCCCCTATCCATACTGGGTTATTTATCTTCTTAACAAAAGTGTCCTGTTCATTTATTGGCTGAGGGAGGGAATATAGTCTATCATATCTGTACCTACACATTAAGTCATAGGGATATCCTGAGTCAATCCCTGATGGACTACCTTCTTCAATCAAGCAAAAACTTGAATAGATGCACTGCCAGAAATAGATTTGGAATAGAAAAGAAACTGATTTTATTGGTGTAACATTTTCCCAAGCTCCTACTACAGGTGTTACACATACAGTACATTGTAAAATTTGATGTGCAATCATTTGAAATGTTACATGTCTAATATAATTTACCCACTTTATGAAATCAGTTAAATAACTAGAATATTCCGTTCTACATACAGTACCTTAAATTAATTGTGTCAAAATATTATGGTCCATCACATGACACTCTACATTAACAGCACAGAGCAGTAAAGCAGTAAATCACTGGACATATTACATTTTTACAAAAGTTTATACACTATATACTGATTAGCAAAAGTGTTTAAGCAAAAAGTGTTTGTTCCAAGAGCAAGGTGTTTGTAACCATCCTCAGGCCATACAATTCCAGTGATGGCTATGTTACCCAGGCTGCATGTATGCAAATTAGCCTAACCCCAGGAATTATTTTCTCCGTCCTTACTCAATTTAATACTGTTTCTGTAATCACACTCATATACAGTATATACTGTAGGTAATTGTTGTCAGTCCTGTGTACTGTACCAATAAAAGTAATGCATATAAAATCAATGGGACCCAATAATAGTATAATCCAGTTTTCTCATAGAAGTTCCTCTCAACCTCTATATCAACTCTACTGCTGAACTCCAAGAACAATCTTTTACATTTATTGTTTAGTAACTTCACAACAAATATTATATGATACAGGTGAATCTATTAGGCTGATTTCTAATTCAGATGGATTTCAGTTAATCAAATTAATTTGTTGATTGGTACCTCAGAAAACTCCACACAGAGCCACCTGACCTTTGCTGACCAATTTGGTATTTTTGTGTTGGTTAGACCCAACACTGTGCAAGTTGGGTTGGGTACAAAATCCCAGCAGCCGGGACCCCAACAGTCAGAAGACTGACAGCGGAATGAAGATCATAATCCTAACCCTAACCCATCCCTCCTGCAGCATAACACTAACTGTTCCCTCACGCAGCCTAAGCCTAACCTCCCCCACCCCGCAGCCTGACACCCCCCATCACACATGTGAGCCAGGAATTTGCTTGGTCTAGCAAGCTGGCAAATTCACAGGTCTCAGCCCCGACTATGGTAAAGAGCAGGGTCGGGGACCTAGGACTTAGGGGGACATGTACTAAGCACTGATAAAAGTGGAGAAGTGAGCCAGTGGAGAAGTTGCCCATGGCAACCAATCAGCATTGACATAACATTTATAATTTGCATACTATAAAAGCATACAGAGCAGCTGATTGGTTGCCCAGGGCAACATCTCCACTGGCTCACTTCACCACTTTTATCACTGCTTGTGTGATATGGGTGGAACCCTAACCCTCCACATAAGGCCTAACACTAAGCCCAGTACTTACCTCCGGGATCCATCGGAATTCTGTCTGTCTTCTGACTGTCTGGATCCTGATTGCCGGTATCCTGACCGCATCCTGTAGAGTCAATACCACTAGATGTCTAGAGATTGGGCTGGGTGGATTTTTGGGTGGACAGCCTCTGTCTATTTTAAATACAAAATATAAGCCATGCAAAATTCACAGATGTTCACAAATTCATCTAAATCATTGCAAACATCACTACATAAGTGTTATATGCTCCTCAGTAACTTTTCTAAATTATTGTCTTTTCAGTGCATTGCTACTGACAAAATGTCAGCAAAGTCCATCATACTTTCTCACCGAATCTCTTTCTTACTAGCCCCCTCAGCTGTCAGCACTCTATTCCTAGTGCAGCTGCAAGATGTACAAGTCTAGACACTTATAGTACTTGGTATTGGTGACTGCTTGCTCCAGTCTTTCATATGTTTTTTATTTAACATCCCACTGTAATCCTACAGATAATCTGCTCACTGGTTATGGGCAATGCCTGAAAATAATACAATAATTTTTTGGGCTGGCGCCAATCATTTTGGGTTCATACATGCCAGGAGATTCAGACTAGTTTGGTGATATCTGCGTTAATATTGCAGTGTGTATGGCTGCATTACATGCCGAGCAGTAGAATCTTCTATATTCCTATACTTCCTGTGAACTGGCAGCTATACATATCATCCTAAAGACTTGAAGCTCTTTTCAGTTGAACTCTTTCTCTTCAATATTATCCTAAAGCCCTCTCTTTATGCCATGGAAATACTCTACAAACGACACTTGTTAAGCAAAACAGTTATATGAACCTATGACCTTTGGGGTCAGACTGATGTACAATAAATGGTCATCTGCTGTACTGTCCCTCTGTTTTCCCTATAAGAGTTATTAGATTGTAAGCTCATTTGGGCAAAGAGATCTTTGTTTGTTTCTTGTTTGACCCACTATGTGCTTGGGTTTTCTCTATGTATTTCCCTGTATTGTATATTACTTCCTGTACTGTATTCTTGTAAATCTGTACAACATTCTTTATTCTGCTATAAAAATAAACTTATATAAACATCTTTTCATTCATTGCTTCCTCTCCTGATCATTTCCCAGTACCCTAGTTCCAGTCTATTTAAGACTGATATTGACAATATTTGGGCTTATATGAAATGGTGCAGAAGATGCAATATTAGGAACTCTATAGAGTATTCCTCATCAGTGGAAGCAGATGTAATCTTTGAACAAATAGTCCTTTACTGACATAGGAATTCACAGTGTGCTGGTTTAAAACAATAAAACATGACATTTGTTAATGAGTTACGAAGGTCTTTAGCTCTATGATTTGTCTGTTGACATACTGTAGAATCAGTTTAATATGGAATACTAATGAAAGATGCACCATTTTCCCTATTGTATTGGTAATCTGCTTTCAAGCAAATTTGTTGATTTTCTGCCAGTAAAGCCACCTGTGTGATTTAAAGCAATGACAGGCTGCTATAGTTTGTCAGACTGTTAAAGCAAATGATTTAATTCATTATGAGTAGAAAGTTAAGAAAATTCTGGAATTTTGTTATCACTGATTTGGCAAATCCAAATGCGAAAACATTAATCGCACAAAACTGAGCATATAGGGTTTTTTTTATACAAATTCTTAATTTTGCAGTCAGTTTTCAAAAAAAAAGTGTTTTGGGGCATGTGAAGGCCAATTCACAGATGTAAGAAGGTGCTGGAAGGCAATAAAGGAAACATATCATATTCTTAAGATAGATTTAGAAGACTACTATTTATATGACCTTTGATTTACCAGACACTGTGCAAGTTACTATGATACATAATTGACCGATGACCATGAGTGGAGCTATGAAGATTTACCTTTCCGGATTTAGTCAGTGCTGTTGTTGTGGATTGCTTTTGAAAAGAAGTGCGGAAGGACCTTTCCAAAGAAGTGTCCTGCCTGACAGTAAAGACATACAGCCTTCTAATGACAATATGCAACATACAAATAGTAAGCTCCATTAAAGGCTTGCTTTTGTTCTGGCAAAGAACAGATGTGTACACTACATACACCTTTCCCCAGGATGCAGTTAATTTTTCAAAATCCCACATTTTTGGGTCCCCTACTGCGATAATGACATATATATTATATATTATGTGTATATATAGATATATTATATAGATATCTATCATAATATTTATATGATGGTAACCACTTTGCTCTTTCCCATTTAGCTCTCCTGTCCCTGTGGCTTTGCCCAGACTGTACACAGCCCTGGAATGCAAGACGCCGCCAAGTGGAATGCATACAAGCGGTTCCCGTGGCAACAGGCTTCTCTGGGACCAGAAGTGCAGTGACGGAAGTCGACCTGGAGTGCGGGATGAGACGCAGGGATCAGTGAGTGGTGACACTTATGTGTGGGGGCTATTTAAGTGGGTAAGTGTTTGTTTCCAGTATGTACCTGTATTGTTGTTGGTCCTGACGACGGGGCTACGGGCTCCGAAACGTTGACTTTGGATAAAATCATTTTTCTCACTATTGCTGTCTCCGAGTGCCGGTTACCATTGGACCTATATTTTTGTCTTTCCTGGACACCGGAGCATGTTGAGGGTTTATATGAGTGCCGACTGCTGCTGTAGTGGTATATATATATATATATATATATATATATATATAAATATAGAATAGAGAAATCGGCGGCACTCAAGCAGGCTGGAACAATAGTGCAAAATAGTGTCCCTTTATTCGCGAATAAAGGGACACTATTTTGCACTATTGTTCCAGCCTGCTTGAGTGCCGCCGATTTCTCTATTCTGTTTTGGTCATCAGCTGACTTGGAGGGTACCGCAGCAAAGTAACTCTTTATAAATTGGAGTGCCGGTATAACTTTTCGATTTATTATATATAAATATATATATATGTGTCATTATCTCAGTAGGGGAACCAAAAATGTGTGATTTTGAATTTTTGCAAATTTGTGCAGTGTCTAGGTGCTCAAACAAGATCCAACACAGTTTTTTTAGGTAAATGAACAAAATGGTGCTTTACTTTCAGCATAAATTGAATAAAACAAGTGAACAGAAAGTAACATATGCCTAGCCCCCATTCAGGACATTGACTCACTTATTCACCCCTGACTAACCTTGGTCAGCTAATTTGCAAATATAAAGTATCTTGAATGAAAAGTTTCACTCCTGTCTCTCACAGGTACCATGCTGGCCCTAAATGACTCAATAGCACAATGATCTTTATGGCTTAAGGGGCCCATACATCAGCAATCACAATTTATTGTTTCACAGATTTTGAGATTTTTTCCCCCAGATTTATTGTTTTTACATTCCATCCAACTTGCCCATACATTACAGATATTTTTCAATGATTTGCAGATCATTTTCAAACAGATCTGCCAATTTTGAAAGACTCATCGGTTTATTAGAAACGGTCTGCAGATCTGCTGATTATTGTCCATACACTAGCAATCTACAGTCCCAATTGATCTGTGAAATAAAACATGTTGAAAAACCTGTGATATGTGAACCCCATACATTGCAGATGTATTGACACAATCATCTGCAAAGCATTATATTGTACATTGTATATAGCTCTAGTGTCTAGCATTTGTCTTTGAAAACAATACTTGCAGTTTCTCCTTCAAGGATTAACAAAAAAAATGCTTGGAGCTACTAAATCATGAGCAAGCCACATAAAGCTGCCCATGGGAGAAGCAGCTGGTCCTGAGATATATGCCTGCAGCCCTGAGCGTTTGCACCTGCGACTTGTTGATCGTCATTGCAAAGCAGATGCTTACAGGAAACTGCAGGTCCTTGAATTATATAAATGATATATGTCTGCGTTATTTATGGAGGTTTCAATATGAGCAGCTCTGAAAAAGGTTTTTTTTTTTAAATGCAATGCTATGAGTAACAGAGCGCTTGTAGTAGGTGAACGCACACCTGTGAAAAAAAGATTAGATTATTCTGTTTACAGCTCTTTTTTTGTGTAATACTTTGAGAGTCCACAGTTTGTGAATATGAAGGGTTCCAATGTATTGCTATTGGTGGATGAGTGGGAGCGGAAGCAGGTACTCACAGCCACTGACTGTCCGTATAATTTGTACCTGTATTGTGTACGGTCCCGGCTGGTTCCCTTGTGCGGCTTCTCCCATTCGCCCGACGGCGGCAGGTGTTGGACTCGCATCCTGTGGACTCTGTTGCTGGCATCTCAATCGTGTAATTGAATTGAAAAGGAAAACTGTTGGGGTTAAGGGGTGTACGTGTATAAACACAGTCTCTCATGCCACATTCTATTAGAATTTCTGCCACTATTAGGCTCCTCTGCAGAGCAGTCACTTTAGGTTCCGTTGCATAACTTGGGCAGAATCAAGTTCCGCAGCAGCATGATAGGAACACCAATTTTCAGTATAATGCTGTGCACTGGAAGTCCAGTTGCACTAAGTGAATTCAGAAATTCCACAAATATAGTCATATTGGACTTGAGGAGCTTACACACTGCGCACGCAGAGTGTCAAATGTCTATTTTAATCTTTTATTGACCCTCTCCCTGATGTCATTTGATCATACTGTACATACCCACTGGCGTGCGCAGCACATTTTATTAGTGGGTGCACGGCTGGAGGGGTGTGTCTAGCACCGCCTTTTGGGCGTGTCTAGCAACATCTATTGATGGACAACGCATATAAAATATCCACCCTTGTACCAATCCTAATAAAGCAGATACATTGTCAGATGTTGTGGTGTGCACCAAACAAACACCCCTGATGGCACTCACTGCAATTACACTGCTCCTCCTCAGCCTGATCTGGCTCCCCCTCTCTTTCCCCTGCAAGCTGCAGCAGCTTACTTACAAGTCAGTCACTCACTGACACTGACAGTCGCAGACTAGTACTGCTGCTGCTGGAAAAACGAGTGACGTGTCAATGTTGCTGCCGACCGCCTGCCAGTATTGAATTTGTCTTCCTAAGAGGAACGCTGGCTGCATGCTGATCCTCATCAGTGGCTGGCGTTGGCATAGCATAGAAGGAGAGAGGTGTATATGTGGCTGGTGTGACGGGTGGGCGTGCGAGCAGCATGATGTTATTACGTCACATCACGCTGTTTTTGTACATAGAGGTGGAGCCAGGAGTTTGAAAGCCAGTGGCAGTGGCACCCTTGGTTAACCCAGGTGTCCGGTCAGTAATGCAGTCCTGACAGGGTGCAACGCAGAGGGGACAGTAATCAGCCTGCTCGGCGATCGCTGCATCAGGCATGTGAGATCGGGGTGCCAGACATTAGGGGGTGCCTGTGCGCACCAGGCACCCCCCCCCCCCTGCGCACACCTATGTACATACCTCATTTTCTTTCTAGGTCACCAAGCTATAGGAGAGTGAAAATGCAAACCAAATTAATCTAATAGTTTTTGTGTGATAACGGAACGAACAGACATACAAACAGACAGACAAAAATTCTGAAAAAATGTTTTCTCCATAGTTCATAAACAGTTGCTAGAAGTACTGTATATTTCTCAAAAAGAAAATTGATATGTACAGACAAAATCCTTACAGTTCTATTATAAACAGATGGAGCCATGCTAATCCTGGCTCCATCTGTGCCTCTGAGCATGCCCCGATCGCAGTGTCTGTGGCGCGCACGCGTCCGTCTCGGGCACGTGCCCCATTCACTAGAATGGGAGTGTCTATGTGCACTCCCATGGCGGGGCTAGGCGCTGGATTGCCTAGTCCCGCCTGGAGTGCATGTATGCGATGGAGCTGCACTAGATGAGTGCGGCTCCATCTGTATATATATATATATATATATCTCAAGTGGTTTGCAGAATTTCGGCATGAAAGGAGGTCCCCTGGAAGATGAGCACTGTGGCTGACAGGTGTACGCAAGATGCAGGTCGTCATGGCACTGGAGCGCAAGCTGGCGCTCTGGTGTTGGATATCCGGGCCGTATGGCGTGGTCACATGACGCGGGGGGCTTTTCTGGTGTCTAGGTGTGCATGGTGCTGGTGGCGCCATGCTGAGCGATCCCGGTCCATGGGGCATGTTATTTATGGACGGGCTGAAAGGGATACATGTGTGATTGAGATGAGGTCTTTTTTCCACAAGTTACTGCGTTGGTTAAAAAGCTGGTATACTTAGATATCATGTCTCTGCTGGTGTTTGTCCCGCCCCTCACCGTCCTCATAGGCAGACAAAGCTGTCACTCTTAAAAAGATTATTACACATCAGGATTAATTCATGAAGCACGTTGTGGGGTCATTAACCCATTAAGGTCAAATTAGGTGGGTCCTAGTTTAATTATTGAAAAAGACAAATTATCTTGATCCATATTTAATGGCTGGTAGGCTGCATGCATTTAAGGGTTTGAAAAAATCACAAAAAAAATCACATTTCTTTAAGAATATATATTAATTGATAAATTACTAATTGATCCACTTTAGGAGGTGATGTCATTCCTCCTCCCCTATATATGTTAGGCCTTGTTCCTCATGCTTCATTGCATGGAGGTTTGGACAATCACTGACTTGCTGTTGGAAGGTAAGGTACATATATACAACATTTAATTGATCATACACTTCAGTGTATGTTTTCTGTAAATCTGTGTATGTATCAATACATTCTGATACTTATGAATGGATATTGTTTGCACTAGAAATTCCTTTGAATTAAGTATGTTCTCTATGATGATCAATGTATGAGTAGTCAGAACTAATATGTGTTTATTTTAATTGTCTCTTTTATATATCTATATACACACACATATGTCACTTAGACCTTATTGAATGGTTTCTTCTTTTTGAAACCTCTTTCTTATTAAAGCTAGACACTAATGGATACCAAACTGAAATGCATTACTTGAATTCTCAGGTTCCAAAATCCATTTATTCATACTAGGATCTCTTGTATGCATAAGCTCCATTGTTTGAGCTGACCTTTGAGGTATGTCATTAAATACCCTTTTTATATATAGATTTTGGAATAGCCTATTAAATCTATTTAAATATAACCATAAGTTAATGTACAGATAGAGGTTGAGATATTTAGCACATAAATCTTTTTCGATATGTACAGTAAGTTACAACATTTTTTAGAAAGATTGCTATTATTTGAAATCCTTAGTATCTCATATTATTGTCCCACACACACCAATACTAATCTATGGTAATTAATTGATCCATTAGGTACTTTTGGGTTGGAATTAGCCGACTTCATTATCATCTTGAACCTCCTCTACTGATGGTTAGAATTTGGGTAGTCGACTCTAGAGGTATGTGGTGCAATACCCAAATACGTGAATCTGGTAATAGCCTTTTTACATATTTGATTACAACTTCAATTAATATGTTCCAATTAGGTTGGAGTGACATTACCACAATGGTGGTTATCGAATTTTCCTTATGAATATCCTTGATTGATTGTCTGGGTCCATCAAAATAGTTCTTTTTGTCATTATTTATCAAAAATCAGAGGTATGTCCTGTCTTGTAATTATGATGTATGGATGTCCCCCTTTTTTTGCTCCTTGTTCCTTTCCTGTTCCTTTCATTCTCTATGTGACTAAGGTTGACTATAACACTGCTCTGCTATACCATGTCTTGCTTAATTGTCTTTATACTGTTCACTTTTTATTATTCTTAATTATATGTTTTGTATATATTTTGTATATTGTAATCAGTAATGGTTATATAAATGCTAAGCATTGATCAGTTGTCCTATGATTCTAGACACACCCCTGATGAAGTCTTGATATTAGACAAAACGCGTTGGGCTATTACTCTGTTTTCTGATGTTATCTCCGAAAACTCTATAAGGAAGATTAAAGATACAGGCAGAAGTTTATCTGCACCCTTCCACAAAACACAGGAGATTTGCATCTTGCTAACTATGTAATGTGATGGACACTATGTATGCTTCTGTATTTTTTTAATAAATTATTAAATGAACAGTATATTTTTATGTTTTAATGCCAGATTTAATCATACCGTATAATTTTCTGAGGTTTTTTAAACTTTGGGGTTGACACAATCCTTGGGCGCCCTATTCCTCTATTTCTCATTCCATTTCTACGTATAGTTTCCTCTAACAGGGAACTTAGGGGAATTAGGCAGCCAATTGTATTAGTATCATCTGGATACTTTTTCTCACATCCCATATATCATAATAGATTAGCGCAGGAGGGGAGTATTGTTTTTTGTGTTTTTTTGTATATATACATTAGAGATGAGCGGGTTCGGTTCCTTGGAAACAGAACCCCCCCGAACTTCACCCATTTTACACGGGTCCGAGGCATACTCGGATTCTCCCGTATGGCTCGGTTAACCCGAGCGCGCCTGAACGTCATCATCCCGCTGTCGGATTCTCGCAAGATTCGGATTCTATATAAGGAGCCGCGCGTCGCCGCCATTTTTCACTCGTGCATTGGAAATGATAGTGAGAGGACGTGGCTGGCGTCCTCTCACTTTGTTTCAGGGGGCTGCATATCTTTATTCTGGGGACCAGCAGTATTACAGGAGGAGTACAGTGCAGAGTTTTGCTGACCAGTGACCACCAGTATTATACGTTGTCTGCCTGAGAAACGCTCCATATCTGTGCTCAGTGTGCTGCATATATCTGTGCTCACACTGCTTTATTGTGGGGACTGGGGACCAGCAGTATTATATAGGAGGAGTTGTTAGGATCTCCTGCTCTGTGCTGCCACGTCGCCATGGCAACCGGGAGGCAAGTGTTAGCGAAGTAACCTGAGCGCAGCTGATACTCCGGTCCGGGTTTTTACTGTGTAGTGGTTACAGGCTCTGTGCACGGCAGGGAATCCGGCGCTGGTTTTGTGCTCACAGTCTGTGAGGTCTGAGTGGGGCGTGGACAGCACCTGCTATATAAACCATCCTCTCAGGCTAGGCAAATGCTGCTGAATCTTTGTTTGTTAGTCAGTTCCAGAGAGTTAGCTAGTACTGTGTGACTTTGTATTTACTTGTTGCTTACTGCGAATAGGCCTAGGGATTCGGTACTTCATTCTGCCAATCCGGACCTAGCAGTAAGACTGGAGTCAGTTGTTTGACCTGCTGGGGTTCTTTTGCTATTCTGTGAACCCAGCAGGTTTGCGGCTGTACTCTCAGACCTGCTTGCTTAATCCTCCCTCACTGTGCAGGGCGTCCAGGTGTCAGTTTAGTGGCAGTAAGCTGAACCTGTGCCCTGCAAGTGGGGGTTAGGATTGTGGATACTCTCCTTGTGTCTATATTTCTATCTCTGACCAAGGAGTTTATTCCCACACCCGTTGGTAACCCTTTGGGGTTTTTTCTGTTGCTCTTAGCAACATCATTTCAGGTGCTCCACATGTTAAATCACTACACATCGCTTCATTGTCTGCTCTATTCCATCTGAGCATTCCTGACACTAGGGAGACACCCAATTCCTGAGCCTTTGGGCTTCTCCGTTCACTTTGTGTTTATTAGTTATTCCATCACCTCCTGTGTATGTTATGTTATACTGTCTGTGAGTTCGTTTGCTTCGCTTCCCTCTCTGTTCATACACCGGTATACTCCTGTTAGCACTGGTATGCGTAACATATTCAGCAGCCCTACTCCTGTTGAAATTTTGTGGGAATATGGAGCATACCCCTCAAAATACTTTGCAACAGGTGGTCGATCAGGTGCAGGTCCTGACTCGACAATTTAATGAGATGTCCATTAAAATGAACACCCCGCAGGCCGCTAGCGGAGCTCCCGCAGCAGCAGCGGCAAGTTCAGGGGTTAAGGAGCCGAAAGTAAATCTCCCGGATCGTTTTTCTGGAGATCGCTCGCAGTTCTTTTGTTTCAAGGAGAGCTGTATGCTATATTTCAGGCTTAGGCCCCAGTCTTCTGGGTCAGAGATTCAGCGGGTGGGCATGGTGATTTCCTTGCTACAAGGAGACCCACAGGTCTGGGCATATGGGTTACAGCCTGACTGTCCGTCGCTTAAAAGTGTTGATGCTTTTTTTACGGCACTGGGCATTTTGTATGATGACCCTGACAAGATGGCTTCAGCCGAGGCTCAGATTACGGTTCTTAAGCAAGGGCGACGGCCAGCTGAGGTTTATAGTACGGAGTTTCGGAGGTTGGCTCATGATACCCAGTGGAATGACCCAGCCCTGAGAAACCAGTACCGAAGGGGCCTTTCTGACCAGATAAAGGACCAACTGGTACAATATCCCTCGCCTGATAGCTTAGATAAGCTCATGCAGTTATCCATCCGGGTGGATAGACGGCTGAGAGAGTGTAGGCTTGAAAGGGAGACCGCAGTTTCCTTTTTTCCCAAGGGAACCTCAGACTCTGAGGAATATTCCGAGGAGCCTATGCAGATTGGGGCTACCCGCCTCTCCTCGCGTGAGAAGACGCGGAGGAGACAGCAGGGTTTGTGTTTGTACTGTGGGAATAAAGGTCATGTTGTAGTATCATGCCCAGAAAAACTGGAAAACTTCAGGGCCTGAGGGTGATGGGAAATATCCTGGCAGGCCAAAAGTCAGAATTTCCTAAAAAGACTTTTCTCATTCCGGTGACTTTGGAGATCGCCGGTCAAACTGTCAAGACTGAGGCCTTTGTTGACAGTGGGGCCGATGGGGTTTTCATGGACCGTCAATTCGCCCTGGAACACTCTGTTCCCTCAGTACCTTTGGCATCAGAGATTGAGATCTGTGGGTTAAACGGGGAACCATTGTCCCAGGGTAAAATTACCTCCTGCACCAGCCAAATTCCTTTGTTTATTGGAGCCACACACTCTGAAAAATTGTTTTTTTTTTGTTACTGTCTGTTCTTTTGCCCCATTGGTTTTGGGGTTACCCTGGTTAAGGGCCCATAACCCTCAATTTGACTGGGTCTCTGGGGAGATTCTTAGTTGGGGTAGTGATTGTTTCAGGAGTTGCTTGAGCCTTCCAGTCAGGCTCTCGCAGCTAAGTTTGCCAGGATTGCCAGGATGTTATGCAGATTTTGTGGATGTGTTCTCCAAAAAAGTTGCGGAGGTACTACCTCCCCATCGCCCCTATGACTGTGCCATTGATTTGTTGCCGGATGCTAAGCTTCCCAAGAGCAGGTTGTACTCCCTGTCACATCCTGAGACTCAGGCTATGGCAGAGTACATTCAGGAGAACTTGGCTAAGGGATTTATCAGACCCTCACAGTCCCCAGTTGGGTCGGGGTTCTTTTTCGTGGGTAAAAAGGACGGTTCGTTGCGACTCTGCATCGACTTCAGGGAATTGAACCGTATCACGATTAAAAACTCGTACCCACTGCCTCTCATTTCGGTTTTGTTTGACCAGCTTCGTACTGCCACCATTTTTTCTAAGATTGACCTACGCGGTGCTTACAATCTAATCCGAATAAGAGAGGGGGATGAATGGAAGACTGCCTTTAATACCCACTCAGGGCATTATGAATATTTGGTGATGCCTTTTGGGCTCTCTAATGCTACGGCAGTCTTCCAGGAATTCATGAACGATGTGCTCAGGGAATATTTGGATAGATTCTTAGTTGTTTATCTAGATGACATCCTAATCTTCTCTCATTCCCTGGAGGAACATCGGAAGCATGTACGCTTAGTCCTCCAGAAACTCAGAGACCACCAGCTTGGGGCGAAGCTGGAGAAGTGCGAGTTTGAAGTCCAGCAAATCGCATTTCTAGGGTATATTATCTCCTCAGAAGGTTTCCAAATGGAGGGTTCTAAGGTACAGGCAGTCCTGGATTGGGTGCAGCCCACTAGTTTGAAGGCGCTTCAGCGTTTTCTGGGCTTTGCGAATTTTTATAGACGGTTTATCGCTTCATTTTTGTCTATAGTGGCCCCCTTGGTGGCACTCACTAAGAAAGGGGCGGATGTTGCTCACTGGTCTTGTGAGGCCATAGCGGCCTTTGCCCGTCTCAAAAGGGCATTTGTCTCGGCCAAGGTGCTGCGACACCCAGATCCAGAGCGTCCTTTTGTGGTAGAAGTGGATGCCTCTGAGATAGGTATTGGGGCAGTGCTCTCTCAGATGGGGGTGTCTGATAATCGCCTTCATCCCTGTGCTTACTTTTCCCGTAAATTTTCGTCTGCCGAGATGAATTATGATGTGGATAACCGGGAATTGTTGGCTATAAAGGATGCACTCGGGGAGTGGAGACACTGGCTTGAGGGGGCTAAGTTTGTGGTCTCAATTCTCACCGACCATAAGAATCTGGCATATTTAGAGTCAGCGAAGCGGCTCAATGCCAGGCAGGCACGATGGGCTTTGTTTTTTGCTTGCTTTAATTTTTTGATAACATATCGCCCTGGGTCAAAAAAAATCAAGGCTGATGCGCTCTCGCTGAGTTTTGCTCCAGTTCAAGAGACCACCGAGGAGCCATTGCCCATTGTGTCCCCATCATGTATTAAAGTGGGCATTACCCAGGACCTCTTGTCATTAGTCCTTAGAGCACAGGAGCAGGCTCCTCCAGACCTTCCGGTAGGTCTCTTGTTTGTGCCTCCTAGGTTAAGACAGCGAGTGTTCCTGGAATTCCATGCCAAGAGGTCGGCAGGGCATCCGGGTATTGCCAGAACTCGGGAGTTGCTGTCTAGGGCGGTGTGGTGGCCCTCGGTGGCTAGGGATGTGGATCAGTGGATTCGGGCATGTGACGTTTGTGCCCGAAATAAAACTCCTAGAGGGGTTCCTGTCGGCCCATTACATCCACTCTCTATTCCGTCTAAGCCATGGACCCACATTTCCATGGATTTTGTGGTGGACTTGCCCAAATCCTCGGGGATGACAGCCATTTGGGTTGTCGTTGACAGGTTTTCGAAGATGGCGCATTTCGTTCCACTGGTTGGGTTGCCATCGGCCAGACGCCTGTCTGAGTTATTTATGCAGCATGTTGTGCGCCTCCACGGGTTGCCACTTGATGTGGTCTCTGACTGTGGATCCCAGTTTGTGGCCAAATTCTGGAGGGCATTTTGTTCTGATCTCCAGATTTCTGTGAGCTTGTCGTCAGGCTACCATCCACAGTCTAATGGGCAGACTGAGAGGGTGAACCAGTCCTTGGAGCAGTTCCTCAGGTGTTATGTCTCCAAGTGTCATACTGACTTGGTTGCTCATCTGTCCATGGCGGAGTTTGCCTATAACAACGCGGCTCACTCTGCTACAGGGATCTCTCCCTTCCTTTGTGTGTATGGTCATCATCCTAAGGCCAATTCTTTTGACCCCCTGGATTCCACGTCTGGTGGTTCCTCTGTTGTTTCGGTCCTTAGGGGTATTTGGAGGAAAGTGAAGAAAGCCCTTGTGTCTGTGTCATTAGTGACCAAAAGGGTTTTTGATAAGCGGAGAAGACCCTGCAGCTTCAAATTAGGAGACTTCGTCTGGTTGTCCACCAAGAATTTGAAGTTGAGACAGCCATCTCATAAGTTTGGTCCCCGGTTCATCGGCCCTTATAAGATCACCAGGGTTATCAATCCGGTGGCATTTCAGTTAGATCTGCCCCGTTCATTGGGTATCAATAAAACATTTCATTGTTCCCTTTTAAAACTGGTGGTTAGTAATCCTTCTTCCAGTGGAAGACCTTCTCCTCTTCTGATACGGGGTCAGAGGGAGTTTGTGGTTGAAAGGGTTCTTGACTCCAAGATGGTTCGGGGTCGGCTGTCATTTTTGGTGCACTGGAAAGGGTATGGCCAGGAGGAGCGGTCGAGGGTGCGCAGTTGTGATATTCATGCCCCCAGACTGATACGCTCTTTCTTCTGCAGTTCCCCGATAAACCCGGTGGTAGGGGTTCTTTGACCCCTCGTCAGAGGGGGTGTACTGTTAGGATCTCCTGCTCTGTGCTGCCACGTCGCCATGGCAACCGGGAGGCAAGTGTTAGCGAAGTAACCTGAGCGCAGCTGATACTCCGGTCCGGGTTTTTACTGTGTAGTGGTTACAGGCTCTGTGCACGGCAGGGAATCCGGCGCTGGTTTTGTGCTCACAGTCTGTGAGGTCTGAGTGGGGCGTGGACAGCACCTGCTATATAAACCATCCTCTCAGGCTAGGCAAATGCTGCTGAATCTTTGTTTGTTAGTCAGTTCCAGAGAGTTAGCTAGTACTGTCTGACTTTGTATTTACTTGTTGCTTACTGCGAATAGGCCTAGGGATTCGGTACTTCATTCTGCCAATCCGGACCTAGCAGTAAGACTGGAGTCAGTTGTTTGACCTGCTGGGGTTCTTTTGCTATTCTGTGAACCCAGCAGGTTTGCGGCTGTACTCTCAGACCTGCTTGCTTAATCCTCCCTCACTGTGCAGGGCGTCCAGGTGTCAGTTTAGTGGCAGTAAGCTGAACCTGTGCCCTGCAAGTGGGGGTTAGGATTGTGGATACTCTCCTTGTGTCTATATTTCTATCTCTGACCAAGGAGTTTATTCCCACACCCGTTGGTAACCCTTTGGGGTTTTTTCTGTTGCTCTTAGCAACATCATTTCAGGTGCTCCACATGTTAAATCACTACACATCGCTTCATTGTCTGCTCTATTCCATCTGAGCATTCCTGACACTAGGGAGACACCCAATTCCTGAGCCTTTGGGCTTCTCCGTTCACTTTGTGTTTATTAGTTATTCCATCACCTCCTGTGTATGTTATGTTATACTGTCTGTGAGTTCGTTTGCTTCGCTTCCCTCTCTGTTCATACACCGGTATACTCCTGTTAGCACTGGTATGCGTAACATATTCAGCAGCCCTACTCCTGTTGAAATTTTGTGGGAATATGGAGCATACCCCTCAAAATACTTTGCAACAGGTGGTCGATCAGGTGCAGGTCCTGACTCGACAATTTAATGAGATGTCCATTAAAATGAACACCCCGCAGGCCGCTAGCGGAGCTCCCGCAGCAGCAGCGGCAAGTTCAGGGGTTAAGGAGCCGAAAGTAAATCTCCCGGATCGTTTTTCTGGAGATCGCTCGCAGTTCTTTTGTTTCAAGGAGAGCTGTATGCTATATTTCAGGCTTAGGCCCCAGTCTTCTGGGTCAGAGATTCAGCGGGTGGGCATGGTGATTTCCTTGCTACAAGGAGACCCACAGGTCTGGGCATATGGGTTACAGCCTGACTGTCCGTCGCTTAAAAGTGTTGATGCTTTTTTTACGGCACTGGGCATTTTGTATGATGACCCTGACAAGATGGCTTCAGCCGAGGCTCAGATTACGGTTCTTAAGCAAGGGCGACGGCCAGCTGAGGTTTATAGTACGGAGTTTCGGAGGTTGGCTCATGATACCCAGTGGAATGACCCAGCCCTGAGAAACCAGTACCGAAGGGGCCTTTCTGACCAGATAAAGGACCAACTGGTACAATATCCCTCGCCTGATAGCTTAGATAAGCTCATGCAGTTATCCATCCGGGTGGATAGACGGCTGAGAGAGTGTAGGCTTGAAAGGGAGACCGCAGTTTCCTTTTTTCCCAAGGGAACCTCAGACTCTGAGGAATATTCCGAGGAGCCTATGCAGATTGGGGCTACCCGCCTCTCCTCGCGTGAGAAGACGCGGAGGAGACAGCAGGGTTTGTGTTTGTACTGTGGGAATAAAGGTCATGTTGTAGTATCATGCCCAGAAAAACTGGAAAACTTCAGGGCCTGAGGGTGATGGGAAATATCCTGGCAGGCCAAAAGTCAGAATTTCCTAAAAAGACTTTTCTCATTCCGGTGACTTTGGAGATCGCCGGTCAAACTGTCAAGACTGAGGCCTTTGTTGACAGTGGGGCCGATGGGGTTTTCATGGACCGTCAATTCGCCCTGGAACACTCTGTTCCCTCAGTACCTTTGGCATCAGAGATTGAGATCTGTGGGTTAAACGGGGAACCATTGTCCCAGGGTAAAATTACCTCCTGCACCAGCCAAATTCCTTTGTTTATTGGAGCCACACACTCTGAAAAATTGTTTTTTTTTTGTTACTGTCTGTTCTTTTGCCCCATTGGTTTTGGGGTTACCCTGGTTAAGGGCCCATAACCCTCAATTTGACTGGGTCTCTGGGGAGATTCTTAGTTGGGGTAGTGATTGTTTCAGGAGTTGCTTGAGCCTTCCAGTCAGGCTCTCGCAGCTAAGTTTGCCAGGATTGCCAGGATGTTATGCAGATTTTGTGGATGTGTTCTCCAAAAAAGTTGCGGAGGTACTACCTCCCCATCGCCCCTATGACTGTGCCATTGATTTGTTGCCGGATGCTAAGCTTCCCAAGAGCAGGTTGTACTCCCTGTCACATCCTGAGACTCAGGCTATGGCAGAGTACATTCAGGAGAACTTGGCTAAGGGATTTATCAGACCCTCACAGTCCCCAGTTGGGTCGGGGTTCTTTTTCGTGGGTAAAAAGGACGGTTCGTTGCGACTCTGCATCGACTTCAGGGAATTGAACCGTATCACGATTAAAAACTCGTACCCACTGCCTCTCATTTCGGTTTTGTTTGACCAGCTTCGTACTGCCACCATTTTTTCTAAGATTGACCTACGCGGTGCTTACAATCTAATCCGAATAAGAGAGGGGGATGAATGGAAGACTGCCTTTAATACCCACTCAGGGCATTATGAATATTTGGTGATGCCTTTTGGGCTCTCTAATGCTACGGCAGTCTTCCAGGAATTCATGAACGATGTGCTCAGGGAATATTTGGATAGATTCTTAGTTGTTTATCTAGATGACATCCTAATCTTCTCTCATTCCCTGGAGGAACATCGGAAGCATGTACGCTTAGTCCTCCAGAAACTCAGAGACCACCAGCTTGGGGCGAAGCTGGAGAAGTGCGAGTTTGAAGTCCAGCAAATCGCATTTCTAGGGTATATTATCTCCTCAGAAGGTTTCCAAATGGAGGGTTCTAAGGTACAGGCAGTCCTGGATTGGGTGCAGCCCACTAGTTTGAAGGCGCTTCAGCGTTTTCTGGGCTTTGCGAATTTTTATAGACGGTTTATCGCTTCATTTTTGTCTATAGTGGCCCCCTTGGTGGCACTCACTAAGAAAGGGGCGGATGTTGCTCACTGGTCTTGTGAGGCCATAGCGGCCTTTGCCCGTCTCAAAAGGGCATTTGTCTCGGCCAAGGTGCTGCGACACCCAGATCCAGAGCATCCTTTTGTGGTAGAAGTGGATGCCTCTGAGATAGGTATTGGGGCAGTGCTCTCTCAGATGGGGGTGTCTGATAATCGCCTTCATCCCTGTGCTTACTTTTCCCGTAAATTTTCGTCTGCCGAGATGAATTATGATGTGGATAACCGGGAATTGTTGGCTATAAAGGATGCACTCGGGGAGTGGAGACACTGGCTTGAGGGGGCTAAGTTTGTGGTCTCAATTCTCACCGACCATAAGAATCTGGCATATTTAGAGTCAGCGAAGCGGCTCAATGCCAGGCAGGCACGATGGGCTTTGTTTTTTGCTTGCTTTAATTTTTTGATAACATATCGCCCTGGGTCAAAAAAAATCAAGGCTGATGCGCTCTCGCTGAGTTTTGCTCCAGTTCAAGAGACCACCGAGGAGCCATTGCCCATTGTGTCCCCATCATGTATTAAAGTGGGCATTACCCAGGACCTCTTGTCATTAGTCCTTAGAGCACAGGAGCAGGCTCCTCCAGACCTTCCGGTAGGTCTCTTGTTTGTGCCTCCTAGGTTAAGACAGCGAGTGTTCCTGGAATTCCATGCCAAGAGGTCGGCAGGGCATCCGGGTATTGCCAGAACTCGGGAGTTGCTGTCTAGGGCGGTGTGGTGGCCCTCGGTGGCTAGGGATGTGGATCAGTGGATTCGGGCATGTGACGTTTGTGCCCGAAATAAAACTCCTAGAGGGGTTCCTGTCGGCCCATTACATCCACTCTCTATTCCGTCTAAGCCATGGACCCACATTTCCATGGATTTTGTGGTGGACTTGCCCAAATCCTCGGGGATGACAGCCATTTGGGTTGTCGTTGACAGGTTTTCGAAGATGGCGCATTTCGTTCCACTGGTTGGGTTGCCATCGGCCAGACGCCTGTCTGAGTTATTTATGCAGCATGTTGTGCGCCTCCACGGGTTGCCACTTGATGTGGTCTCTGACTGTGGATCCCAGTTTGTGGCCAAATTCTGGAGGGCATTTTGTTCTGATCTCCAGATTTCTGTGAGCTTGTCGTCAGGCTACCATCCACAGTCTAATGGGCAGACTGAGAGGGTGAACCAGTCCTTGGAGCAGTTCCTCAGGTGTTATGTCTCCAAGTGTCATACTGACTTGGTTGCTCATCTGTCCATGGCGGAGTTTGCCTATAACAACGCGGCTCACTCTGCTACAGGGATCTCTCCCTTCCTTTGTGTGTATGGTCATCATCCTAAGGCCAATTCTTTTGACCCCCTGGATTCCACGTCTGGTGGTTCCTCTGTTGTTTCGGTCCTTAGGGGTATTTGGAGGAAAGTGAAGAAAGCCCTTGTGTCTGTGTCATTAGTGACCAAAAGGGTTTTTGATAAGCGGAGAAGACCCTGCAGCTTCAAATTAGGAGACTTCGTCTGGTTGTCCACCAAGAATTTGAAGTTGAGACAGCCATCTCATAAGTTTGGTCCCCGGTTCATCGGCCCTTATAAGATCACCAGGGTTATCAATCCGGTGGCATTTCAGTTAGATCTGCCCCGTTCATTGGGTATCAATAAAACATTTCATTGTTCCCTTTTAAAACTGGTGGTTAGTAATCCTTCTTCCAGTGGAAGACCTTCTCCTCTTCTGATACGGGGTCAGAGGGAGTTTGTGGTTGAAAGGGTTCTTGACTCCAAGATGGTTCGGGGTCGGCTGTCATTTTTGGTGCACTGGAAAGGGTATGGCCAGGAGGAGCGGTCGAGGTTGCGCAGTTGTGATATTCATGCCCCCAGACTGATACGCTCTTTCTTCTGCAGTTCCCCGATAAACCCGGTGGTAGGGGTTCTTTGACCCCTCGTCAGAGGGGGTGTACTGTTAGGATCTCCTGCTCTGTGCTGCCACGTCGCCATGGCAACCGGGAGGCAAGTGTTAGCGAAGTAACCTGAGCGCAGCTGATACTCCGGTCCGGGTTTTTACTGTGTAGTGGTTACAGGCTCTGTGCACGGCAGGGAATCCGGCGCTGGTTTTGTGCTCACAGTCTGTGAGGTCTGAGTGGGGCGTGGACAGCACCTGCTATATAAACCATCCTCTCAGGCTAGGCAAATGCTGCTGAATCTTTGTTTGTTAGTCAGTTCCAGAGAGTTAGCTAGTACTGTGTGACTTTGTATTTACTTGTTGCTTACTGCGAATAGGCCTAGGGATTCGGTACTTCATTCTGCCAATCCGGACCTAGCAGTAAGACTGGAGTCAGTTGTTTGACCTGCTGGGGTTCTTTTGCTATTCTGTGAACCCAGCAGGTTTGCGGCTGTACTCTCAGACCTGCTTGCTTAATCCTCCCTCACTGTGCAGGGTGTCCAGGTGTCAGTTTAGTGGCAGTAAGCTGAACCTGTGCCCTGCAAGTGGGGGTTAGGATTGTGGATACTCTCCTTGTGTCTATATTTCTATCTCTGACCAAGGAGTTTATTCCCACACCCGTTGGTAACCCTTTGGGGTTTTTTCTGTTGCTCTTAGCAACATCATTTCAGGTGCTCCACATGTTAAATCACTACACATCGCTTCATTGTCTGCTCTATTCCATCTGAGCATTCCTGATACTAGGGAGACACCCAATTCCTGAGCCTTTGGGCTTCTCCGTTCACTTTGTGTTTATTAGTTATTCCATCACCTCCTGTGTATGTTATGTTATACTGTCTGTGAGTTCGTTTGCTTTGCTTCCCTCTCTGTTCATACACCGGTATACTCCTGTTAGCACTGGTGTGCGTAACAGGAGTACAGTGCAGAGTTTTGCTGACCAGTGACCACCAGTATACGTTGTCTGCCTGAAAAACGCTCCATATCTGTGCTCAGTGTGCTGCATATAGCTGTGCTCATACTGCTTTATTGTGGGTACTGGGGACCACCAGTATATTATATAGGAGGAGTACAGTGCAGAGTTTTGCAGACCAGTGACCACCAGTACTATACGTTCTCTGCCTGAAAAACGCTCCATATCTGTGCTGCATTGTAGTATATAGTAGGAGTACAGTGCATAATTTTGCTGACCACCAGTATATAATATATAGGAGTACGGTACAGAAGGACACTGCTCTACCTACCTTTGTGTCATCAAGTATACTATCCATCCATACCTGTGGTGCATTTAAGTTTTGCACAGTTTGCTGACCACCAGTATATAATATATAGCATTACGGTACAGTAGGCCTCTACTCTACCTACCTCTGTGTCGTCAAGTATACTATTCATCCATACCTGTGGTGCATTTCAGTTGTGCGCAGTATATATAGTAGTAGGCCATTGCTATTGATACTGGCATATAATTCCACACATTAAAAAATGGAGAACAAAAATGTGGAGGGTAAAATAGGGAAAGATCAAGATCCACTTCCACCTCGTGCTGAAGCTGCTGCCACTAGTCATGGCCGAGACGATGAAATGCCATCAACGTCGTCTGCCAAGGCCGATGCCCAATGTCATAGTAGAGAGCATGTAAAATCCAAAACACAAAAGTTCAGTAAAATGACCCAAAAATCAAAATTAAATGCGTCTGAGGAGAAGCGTAAACTTGCCAATATGCCATTTACGACACGGAGTGGCAAGAAACGGCTGAGGCCCTGGCCAATGTTCATTGCTAGGGGTTCAGCTTCACATGAGGATGGAAGCACTCATCCTCTCGCTAGAAAAATGAAAAGACTTAAGCTGGCAAAAGCACAGCAAAGTACTGTGTGTTCTTCTAAATCACAAATCCCCAAGGAGAGTCCAATTGTGTCGGCTGCGATGCCTGACCTTCCCAACACTGGACGGGAAGAGGTGGCGCCTTCCACCATTTGCACGCCCCCTGCAAGTGCTGGAAGGAGCACCCGCAGTCCTGTTCCTGATAGTCAAATTGAAGATGTCACTGTTGAAGTACACCAGGATGAGGATATGGGTGTTGCTGGCGCTGAGGAGGAAATTGACAAGGAGGATTCTGATGGTGAGGTGGTTTGTTTAAGTCAGGCACCCAGGGAGACACCTGTTGTCCGTGGTACGAATATGGACATTGACATGCCTGGTCAAATTACAAAAAAATCACCTCTTCGGTGTGGAATTATTTTAACACAAATGTGGACAACAGGTGTCAAGCCGTGTATTGCCTTTGTCAAGCTGTAATAAGTAGGGGTAAGGACGTTAACCACCTCGGAACATCCTACCTTATACGTCACCTGCAGCGCATTCATCATAAGTCAGTGACAAGTTCAAAAACTTTGGATGACAGAGGAAGCAGTCCACTGACCACTAAATCCCTTCCTCTTGTAACCAAGCCCCTGCAAACCACACCACCAACTCCCTCAGTGTCAATTTCCTCCTTACACAGGAAAGCCAATAGTCCTGCAGGCCATGTCACTGGCAAGTCTGACGAGTCCTCTCCTGCCTGGGATTCCTCTGATGCATCCTTGAGTGTAACGCCTACTGCTGCTGGCGCTGCTGTTGTTGCTGCTGGGAGTCGATCGTCATCCCAGAGGGGAAGTCGGAAGACCACTTGTACTGCTTCCAGTAAGCAATTGACTGTCCAACAGTCCTTTGCGAGGAAGATGAAATATCACAGCAGTCATCCTGCTGCAAAGCGGATAACTCAGGCCTTGGCAGCCTGGGCAGTGAGAAACGTGTGTCCGTTATCCACCGTTAATTCACAGGCAACTACAGACTTGATTTAGATACTGTGTCCCCGGTACCAAATACCATCTAGGTTCCATTTCTCTAGGCAGGCGATACCGAAAATGTACACAGACCTCAGAAAAAGAGTCACCAGTGTCCTAAAAAATGCAGCTGTACCCAATGTCCACTTAACCACGGACATGTGGAAAAGTGGAGCAGGGCAGACGCAGGACTATATGACTGTGACAGCCCACTGGGTAGATGTATTGCCTCCCGCAGCAAGAACAGCAGCGGCGGCACCAGTAGCAGCATCTCGCAAATGCCAACTCAATCCTAGGCAGGCTACGCTTTGTATCACCGCTTTCCAGGAGAGGCACACAGCTGACAACCTCTTACGGAAACTGAGGAACATCATCGCAGAATGGCTTACCCCAAATGGACTCTCCTGGGGATTTGTGACATCGGACAATGCCAGCAATATTGTGCATGCATTTCATCAGAGCAAAATCTAGCACGTCCCATGTTTTGCACATACATTGAATTTGGTGGTGCAGAATTATTTAAAAAACGACAGGGGCGTGCAAGAGATGCTGTCGGTGGCCCGAAGAATTGCGGGCCACTTTCGGCATTCAGCCA
This sequence comes from Pseudophryne corroboree, assembly GCF_028390025.1. NCBI lineage: Eukaryota > Metazoa > Chordata > Amphibia > Anura > Myobatrachidae > Pseudophryne > Pseudophryne corroboree. Next base: position 309,349,196 of record NC_086447.1, on the reverse strand, counting down.
CCGTGTGCCGAAGACTGGAGCACCAGCAAACAGTCCTGAACCTGCCCTGTCATCATCTGAAGCAAGAGGTGGTAACGAGGTGGAATTCAACCCTCTATATGCTTCAGAGGATGGAGGAGCAGCAAAAGGCCATTCAAGCCTATACATCTGCCTATGATATAGGCAAAGGAGGGGGAATGCACCTGACTCAAGAGTAGTGGAGAATGATTTCAAAGTTGTGCAAGGTTCTGCAACCCTTTGAACTTGCCACACGTGAAGTCAGTTCAGACACGGCCAGCCTGAGTCAGGTCATTCCCCTCATCAGGCTTTTGCAGAAGAAGCTGGAGACATTGAAGGAGGAGCTAAAACAGAGCGATTCCGCTAGGCATGTGGGACTTGTGGATGGAGCCCTTAATTCGCTTAACCAGGATTCATGGGTGGTCAATCTGTTGAAATCAGAGCACTACATTTTGGCCACCGTGCTCGATCCTAGATTTAAAACCTACGTTGTATCTCTCTTTCCGGCAGACACAAGTCTGCAGAGGTTCAAAGACCTGCTGGTGAGAAAATTGTCAAGTCAAGCGGAACGTGACCCGTCAACAGCTGCTCCTTCACATTCTCCCGCAACTGGGGGTGCGAGGAAAAGGCTACGAATTCCGAGCCCACCCGCTGGCGGTGATGCAGGGCAGTCTGGAGCGAGTGCTGACTTCTGGTCCGGACTGAAGGACCTGCCAACGATTACTGACATGTCGTCTACTGTCACTGCATATGATTCTCTCACCATTGAAAGAATGGTGGAGGATTATATGAGTGACCGCATCCAAGTGGGCACGTCAGACAGTCCGTACGTATATTGGCAGGAAAAAGAGGCAATTTGGAGGCCCTTGCCGAAACTGGCATTATTTTACCTAAGTTGCCCCCCCTCCAGTGTGTACAATTAAAGAGTGTTTAGTGCAGCCGCTCACCTTGTCATCAATCGGCGTACAAGGTTACTTCCAGAAAATGTGGAGAAGATGATGTTCATCAAAATGAATTATAATCAATTCCTCCGTGGAGACATTCACCAGCAATTGCCTCCAGAAAGTACACAGGGACCTGAGATGGTGGATTCCAGTGGGGACGAATTAATAATCTGTGAGGAGGGGGATGTACACAGTGAAAGGGATGAGGAATCGGACGATGAGGACGAGGTGGACATCTTGCCTCTGTAGAGCCAGTTTGTGCAAGGAGAGATTGATTGCTTCTTATTTGGTGGAGGCCCAAACCAACCAGTCATTTCAGTCACAGTTGTGTGGCAGACCCTGTCGCTGAAATGATGGGTTTGTTAAAGTGTGCATGTCCTGTTTATACAACAAAAGGGTGGGTGGGAGGGCCCAAGGACAATTCCATCTTGCACCTCTTTTTTCTTTCATTTTTCTTTGCATAATGTGCTGTTTGGGGACAATTTTTTTGAAGTGCAATCCTGCCTGACACTGCAGTGCCACTCCTAGATGGGCCAGGTGTTTGTGTCGGCCACTTGGTTCGCTTAGCTTAGTCATCCAACGACCTCGGTGCAAATTTTAGGACTAAAAATAATATTGTGAGGTGTTCAGAATAGACTGGAAATGAGTGGAAATTATGGTTATTGAGGTTAATAATACTATGGGATCAAAATGACCCCCAAATTCTATGATTTAAGCTGTTTTTGAGGGTTTGTTGTAATTAACACCCGAATCCAAAACACACCCGAATCCGACAAATAATTTTCAGGGAGGTTTTGCCAAAACGCGTCCGAATCCAAAACCAAAACACAAAACCCGAAAAATGTCCGGTGCACATCACTAAATAAATATATATATATATATATATATATATATATCTCAAGTGGTTTGCAGAATTCATCGGGATCATCTGCATAAGGGAAGTAGTTAGCTTACCAACATATACGGGATCCCGGCGGTCAATATACCAACGCCAGGATCCTGAGTGAGGATGCATTGCTGGCGTCAAGATACCAACGCCGCTCGGGTTGCTGGTGTCAGATTACTGACAGCCGCCATCCCAATTGTCCTGGGGAGGTTAGGGTTAGGCATGAAGGGGGGAGGGTTAGGTTTAGGCAGCAGGGAAGGGAGAGTTAGGGTAAGGCACCAAGCAGGGAGGGTTAGACATCACCGAGGATGGTTAGGGTTAGTAATCCGCAAGGCATGGTTAGGGTAGGGGAAAGAGGAGGGTTAGGAGCCTTAATGGGTGCTGTCGGGATTATTATGGACGGAATGCGGCTGTCTGTATACTTACCGCCGACATCCTATCCAACGGTAAATCATACTGATCCCCTGCTTAATACTCCATGAAAAGATTGACCTGAGAAAGGTTTCTACATTCTGCGTGCCACATCAGCTGACTCGAGAGCAGAAAGAGACTTGGTGCCAATATATGCTGGTCAGGTTTGATGAAGGTCCCTTAAACTCTTCTTGGAGATGATCAGTGAAGATGAATCCTGGATCCTGGATCTACAGTGTTGACACTGAGGCCAAACAACAGTCAGTCCAGTGGACCTCAGTTGGAGGTGCGCCACCACAGAAGTTCTTATGTGAGCGCAGAGTGGACAAGCAGATGGTGGCTATTTTTGTGGCCAAGACTGGTTATATAGCTACTGTACTCCTCATGCAGCAGCGCACCATCATTATGAACTGGTACACCAACCAAGGCCTGCCACATTTGCTGGAAGCCATTTCCAGACTCCGTCCAAAAATTCATGCTTGTGGTGCCTTTCTATATCATGACAAAGCACCTGCCCACAAGTCCAGGAGAGTGGTGGATTTTGTGGACCATGAACACATTCAGGAGCTTGGCCATCCAGTGTTTAGTCCAGACATAATCCCCCTGTGACTTCTTCATGTTCCCACAAATCAAGTGCAAGATGCATTTGATTTGTTTGAAGTCACTGGATGCTGCAGTGGAGACCTTCATCCAGCATGTAGAAGACAAACTTGCTTTGGACTGGTCCAGCTGCTTCACCAAGTGGTTTGTGCACCTGGCACTTTGCATAGACTTTTGTGGCAAATACTTTGATAAAATGAATTGTTCACTTTATTTGTAAATATATTCATTTTGTGCATCTGGAAAGCTATTGTACACCCCTCGTATGATGAGACTCAGTGCTGCTCAGCATAAGCCTAGATTGCTTTGGGTGGAGCCATATTTTTTGCAGTATTGTTTATATGTATATGAAATTAATAACTGGTAAAATACATGTTTTGATTGAGTTTGTTGTGATATTACAACAGACTGAAGGGCAGATGCATTAAGGCTGGAGAAGGATAAAGCAGTGATAAGTGCAAGGTGATAATGCACCAGCCAATCAGCTCCTAAATGTCATTTTTCAAACCCATAATGATTGTCTGGTGCATTATCACCTTCCACTTATCACTGCTTTATCACTTCTCCAGGCTTAATACATCTGCCCCTGAGACGTTATCAGTGAGTAAATACACTGGAGGGACAACAGGTGGAGCTATTATTTATGAGTTGATGTTTTAACAGTCTGTGATATAGTAATGAACTTGTTTGTTATAGGAATCTTCCGGAAGGAAAGAGAAAAAGCATGCAGTAATGGCTGTACATGCTGTATATACCTGTCTTGTTCAGCATGTTAGTTTGTTTATTATCCATATAGTTTCATTATGAAGAAGATATACCACAAGAGCTTCCCAGTGTGTGCCTACTGATTAAATATGTAAAAGAGGAGACCCTATATGAAACACTTCTGCTAAAACAGTTCTGGTACCAAGGCAGAAGGGTCCCAGTGTTTTTGGGAAGTAGATACATCTCTCCAAGAACTTGACATACTGTACTTACAGACAGCTCCATTAAAATCCCTGTAGAACCACATGACCCATAGAAGACACAGTAAAGTGCTGCCCAAAAATAGTTGGATGTACAGTAGCTCAATTTTATTGTTTTATATATTTTTTATAGTGCGTATATTGTAAGTGGCTTTTTGTTTATTGTTGTATTCTAAGTATATTTACAGCATGTTCACATACTGTCTATCACAATTAGATGTTATTAATATGATAAATAATAAAATGCATAGTTTAGGACGACAAACTCTGCTGGATAATGGAGGACTAATGCAATGATAGCAATAATGATGATGTTGAGGACTTTCAGTCATCTCAAACTAAGTGATCCTATGTTATTGTGGCACCCCGGAGAATGGTTTGTGTGCCACTGTAACGTTGCTTACAGGTCTGCAGCAGCTGAAGGGGAAAGCGCTGGCACAGCAAGAGTTAAGCAAGGACCCTGGTCCGATCAGGTGGTCTGGATGCGGATAGCTAATTGGGCAAGGCAGCCTGGGAACAGAGGATCCTTGTGGGAAGAGAAAAGAGAAGTCATCTGGAGAGGCAGGAGCTGCGGGACGCATGCTAAGAGAGCAGAGCGGTAGCTGAGAACGGATGCCAACCGCAGGGTCACGCTGGGCGATGCGATGAGAGCAGCACTGCAGAGTGGAAGCAGCGGGGTGCTACCAGAGAGCCAAGTGCCGGGTGAGCAAGTGTTGAGACGTCGCAGCCAGAGACCGGACACCACCAGGCCTTGTGAAAGGCGCAGACGCTACAGTCATCTTTTAACAGTAAGGAACCGTTGAAAGCTGGTTCAGCAAATGAATACCTCCATATTAAGAGTCTGAGTGACTACATTGAAACTGATTAACTTAAGCCACGAGCAGAACTGACACCCAGCTTAAGTATCCATTGTCACCCACTGTGCAGTGTTAAAAGGGTGCGGACAACATAGTGCCATATCGACAAGCTAAACCCTGTCAAGGGGCCAGTAAAGGCAGCCAATCCCCCTGCGTTGACACTGTTGGAATATTAAAGACTGAGTTGTTGTGCAAGTGCAAGTCAAACATTTAATCTGGAAAGGACTGAATTATTTTTGCAAGTACAAGTAAATTCCTTTAAGAGAGACTGAGTTTATCTTACCAAGAAACCCTCATTGTCAAATGAGTTATATTTTTCAAGAAACACTACCATCCCTTTGCTAGCTACATCCTCTTTGGATAGATTCTTATTACATCTGTGTGCCAATTACCCCATTAAGATGCTGTGGCACTACAAAGTTCTACAAAAGCTCCAACGTTAATTGCATGTGAAGATCATTATACCTTGGCTAAGGGAAGCTAGAAAGTTAGTAATCGTTATTGTTGAATGGGTTTTTCATTACTTTCCTCATGACCACTTTATAGACTGATTCCAATTATAATATGCTAATATCTGTGATTCAATTGATTGTCTTTTGCATTTTGCAGGCTCCATGGTGTGAACTGTAGGCAATTGTCTTCTCTTTATTCTTCTTTGATGCCCAATTCTTCTCGTGATTATTTAAATGTAATGCCAATTAACCAATCATCATCTTCAATCCTGAGTTCATTGCTACTTAAATAAAAGACATCCTGTTGGAATCACTGACTCAATCCTGTTTTGTATTAATCTATCTTACCTCTCTGAACACCGTGATACAGGACAAGGTAGGGAGAAACATTTCAGGGGAAAGGTCCATCACATAGCCACCCAACACCTGTGATACTGTACCTCTCTCAACCACTCTGATATACCTGCCAACCCTGAGGTGTTACACTATTGTTACCATTTGCATAGTGTGTTTATAGTTATATCACATTGGATTGATAGCTCAACTTTCCTCACTAAAGAGAAATTACCGCATACAAAAAAGTTCTGTTTCATTTAATGAAATTAGATATTTTAAAACACAATTTGTTCAATTTAATAGTATGATCTTCAAACAACTGGGACGGCAATGGGTGAAGAATTTGAACTACATTATGCTAACCTATATTTATAATTATGTGAGATGACATACAGTTTATTTTGAATAAACAGAATTTCTTCCAGAAAAAAACTTGCATCGAGATTTTATAGAATGTACTTGATAAATGATAGCTAGAAGCTCATTGGTCGCTATGGGCAACTTCTCCACTTCTCCTCTTTAGACAGTTTGGGGGCAATTTAATTGTTTTAGCACACCCCATCATGCCTGATTGCCCATCACTGTAGATGAAGCAATATTCAATACTTGTTCCAGCGCAAGGCACCCATTCCTTATTCACGCTAAATAGACAGGGTTTAGCTGTATAAAGTGGCTAAACCCATCTAAACTATTGGGTATGACAAGGAAAATGTGTGAAAAGCCAGACTTTTTGCACAATTTTGCTCACCTACCCTGGAGCGTGCATGCAGAACTAATGGGCACCAACAGTATTTGCCCCCGAGCAGAGCAGCAATTGAATGCATCTCTCCCTGTAGTAATGTTATGGAAGGAAATAAAAGGGAATTATAACAATAGTTTCTTGAATCTGTAGTTTTTAAACTAGTCTCAAAATAACATTTAGTTCTATCTACGAAGAAAAACTCAATACTACTGTATTTATATAGATATCCTACAATGTCAACACTTTTCATTGTACTACAAAAGAATGCGCTAAACATACAATACAAAATATCTCTAGAGGTCATTTTACAGTATAGAAAGGATATCTGCAAGACCAGATCTTATTAGGAGATAAAAGCAATTAGTGAATGTTTCCAGCAGAGAGATATACAGCATCCATATTAGATCTGCAATATCAGATATGAAGCCAATTTATTCAATGCCATTAGTAACAAGTAATCAGAGTAAGCTAAACAATTAACAGTGGAGTCAAATTCAACACCAAACACATCAAAGATTAGAACAATTAACAACATAAAATCCAATTATTGGAGAATCTTATTATATCTTATCTTTATAAAAGTTCACAATTATATATACAAAAAATGTTTCTTTTTGATATTTTCAGAAATGGAACCAAAGGCAAACATGATTTTTATTTTTTTCAAACACCACAGGGAAATAAGTTATTGTTACGTCTAGCTTTTCACACCAAAATAAGCTGCACTTGAAAATAATAATACATTGGGGCATGGCCTGTGTCTTAGCAGAGATCCCACTAAGTGACCAATTGGAGGCGCAGACAAGGTGCTTCCTCATCTCTGCTGCTTGCATACCATGTTCTGCAACATCTTTGCCGCTGAGGGGCATTTGAAGCTGCTGGCACCCGGTTTAGAGGCCACTTAGGCTTACATACAGACAATGAGCCTTAGGCTTGATTTTTGGGCAGTGGGAGCCACACACTGCTCCTAGTTCCTGATGTGATCTCCTCTATTTAGATCAGGTATGCTGGAAATCTTCTGCAGGTGCTGAGGCCTATATACACCTTTTGGGCCACTACTCTCTCTATAAGAGAACTTTTGTAGACCACTACTATGGTGCCTCAGAGGATCTCCATCCCTACTGCCTTCCCACTCCAATGGTGGCTGAGCTGGTACGCTACCTTTTGGGTGCCTTTTCCTCCAATCACCTGCTGTGGATCATCTTTTTCCAGGGTGTTGGGTCACTATAGCACAAGTTAGCTGTCTTCACAGGATTATTTCTATTTGATTATACTGTAGAGTGAGTGTTACCTGCTACGCTTCTTACTCTGGCAAACTATTTACTCTCCTTCTGCAGCAACACTCCTGCATTCTTAATACACAGCTACTCTGGCTATGCCTGGTTGAGCTTCAGATGTTTCTCCTACCATAAATGCCTTTTACACCTATATACTAGTTCATGTACTACACATTGCTGTGACCCTCTTGTTACTATCTCCAGGACAATAAATATTGTTTTTTTATCTCTTCGAATCATCACTATGCCCCCTAACAAAGCTAAACACAATAAACTGCCTCATTTAATCAGTTTTCTGGCTGCTCTGACACCACTAATAGGGCTGGTATTTTCCCACACCTCTGCATCTATGATCCAGTGTTCACTGTATGTTGTGGATAGGCAGATAGTGATATTAGCAACAAAACAGATCATCTAAGAAGAAGTAGGAATATCATGACACTGACCATCTCACAACACATGCTGCCCTGCAATCTGAAGTGTCAACCATGACTGACAAGCAAGTAGATCAAGGAGAAATAATTTGAAGATATGGTTCCTGATCCCCTTAATTGAACTTTGGGCGTCAATGTGTAATAATACAATTGATAGCTGCTTTGTATAGTGGCCCTACAACTAGAGTCTTTAGCAATGGTTTCTTGTCGTCTCCCTTTCCTATCACTAAAGTAACACAGCAGGGGTGCCCAGTCTTCCCTCTAATGTACTGTATGTTCTGGCTGTTTAACCATTTGCATCAGACCTGAAACTTAAGAATGTTTCCATAGTTTCTTTAGGTTTCTGCTGTTATATGTTTCTGTAAATGTTTTTATTATCTCTTTGGAGGTTTCTTGTCATACTGTATGATACATAGACAATGTATGTGTTATAGTGGACTGGGGTTCCTCTCTTTAACCCCTCCCTTGTTTATCTTCTGTACTCTTCCCTATAATTTAGAATTTTTACTGTCCCAATTTAAATGCACACTATACTAATAATAAGTTAGCTCTACAAGGCCTAGCATTTTTATACTGTGCAACTATTGCATTAAAGAAGATGGCCCCTTTTGTATTTGACACAAAATGGGGGAGATCTGGGCTTTAGACCATCAATCTGTGAAAAAAAATATTTTTTTCTGTGTACTAAGTAACATAGGAGCAGATGTATTAAGCCTGGAGAAGGCATAAAGAAGTGATGAAGTGGTGATAAGTGCAAGGTGATAACACACCAGCTAATCAGCTCTAATATGTAACTTGACAGCAGTGGCGGATCTTACCACGGGCAAGCAGGACTTTTGCCCGGGGCGCCGCCTTCCGGAGGGCGCCGCACCATGGCAAGATCCGCCACTGTCAGTGTGCGCCCCAGCAGTGTCCCCCCGCTGTGCCCCCCCTTTCGCTGTGAGAAGGGAACCAGACGCTACGCGTCTGGTTTCCCTTCGTGGCGCTGGTCCTCCCCCGCTCTGAAGGGAATCAGACGCTAAGCGTCTAGTTTCCCTTCATGGAGAGGACCTTTGGTGTGCGGTGCGCCATGACGTCATCGCGCACCGCACAGAATTGTGGCACAGACGCTAGGGGTCATAATTGACCTCTAGTGCCTATGCTGTGCTATGGGAGAGACGTCATGACTGACGTCTCTCCCATAGATCCGAGGAGAAGAGCGGCGCCGGTCTGCAGGGTCTGGAAACAGGAGCGGGGTATAGTAAGTATACTTTTTCTTTTTTCCCTTTCAGCCGCGCTACAAATGGGGGCGTGACTGACCACGCCCCCATACTAAGCAACACCCCTAATTTTTGCCCGGGGCGCCACAAGGGCAAGAACCGGCCCTGCTTGAAAGTTATGAGCTGATTGGCTGGTGCGTTATCACCTTGCACTTATCACCGCTTTATCACTTCTTTATGCCTTCTCCAGGCTTAATACATCTGCCCACAGTGACCTTCCATCCATACAGTACATGTTTTCCCTAGCACAGCATAATATTGTCTGTTGATCACAGATGATCATACAATAATAGCTACTAGGGAGTCACATCATTTGAAAGAGGTGTACAGGTGTTATTTTGGATGTGAAAGGACACATAGTGCCCTCCTGCCCATATAATACACACACAGTCCTTTTCCTGTCACTGATCATGACTATTCTATATCAATAACTTTTTTTTGCCTAATTTTTATTTCTAACTTCTAGTTCCAGAAACAGGAAAATAAACAGTAACACCTAACGGAACGTGTTTAGCAAAAAGACCTCTAACCATACCGGAGCTACAGGGAATAATGTAATGCACATAGAATATTTAAGAGGCAAACAGCACTGCTTTAGTTCTGACAAAGGTGAAGACTGGGCACAGCCAAATCTTTGAAGACGGCACATCCACATTACAAACACAACTGTTTGTAACTCCTCTTACCTACTTCTGTTGACACAAGATGATCTGGTGAAGCCCAGATATGGCTGAAAACAATGGGACATATATTTTTTGTGCCCAGATACAGTAACAACCACTATACACCCTCTGTATACGGTGGTGAGCTTAGCTCGCCACACTGTTCTTTTCCCCTTTGTTTGGTGGTGTGGACCACCACCTGAGTGAGAATACCAGGCTCCAGTTGGGATTTCAACTGCCGGCATTTCCCATGCTGTCAGGATTTCGGCATCTGTATTTCAACCGCCGGGATCCAGCCGTTCGGGAAATTAACTGCGTCCCGTATATGATTCTGTTGGTTAAGATTTGGGCAGGTACGAAAGCCAACTTGGACAATAATCGCTGGTGGCAATGCAAAGTACTACACTCTAGTTGTTTGGACCAGGGCTTAATAAACTGCAACACTACAATCTTAATCTTCATGTGTAGAATAAAATTGCTTAATAAACTGTGCCAAATTAACATATTGCAACATCTGTGGGCTCCATTAAAAAGGAGTAACTCAGTACAGCAAGATATGAATTTTGCCACGTCACTGCCTATTAGCTATTGTAAAGTCACATAAATAAGGCCATCTGGACATGTTATGTATCCCTGTTGTAGAAAGCTACAGTACTATGTTTATTTAGTGCTCACAATTGATTCACAAATCATCTTATTAATGATTACAGATTGGAAAAAAATGGACAGAGAGCCCATTTAATTAATGTGCATCTACAGTACATCTGCTGTTACTAAATGTATGCAAATAAGACTGTAATTATGGACATAATCATTAAATGCAAGACATTTTTCTTTACAAGCGTCGATTATGTTTTCCTTTTTTTTAATCAGTGTATATATCCCTTTTAATGCAATGTATGTGAAAAAAAGACATCATTTGCCATTATTTTATTATTCATTAAAAAAAATAACTTCTGCATCCCACATTCAAACAGTGATTGTTGCACAAATCTTGGACTCAGTGCTGTAGTAGGCAGCACTTCCATAAGCAGCATACTGTACAGTAGCTAAATTTAGCAGCTTGATAATCTGCTTATCTCCTTAAACCCCCTAAGCAACAATAAAATGCCATGGTAATGTGCGCTGACATTTTCACCACTTATACAATAAAACATCATTAAGCAGAAACATTTCTAATTTGTAATCTGGCATCTATATACGTTACGTACTATATATTGCTATAAATATATATATACATATATATATATATATATATATATATATATATATATACACATTTGAAGTCGTTAAGAGAGCTGTCTTCAACGTTTCCTGTAACTCAGATGACACAGATAGAAGGAGACAGCTGAATGAGGCCTGAAATGCAGCAGAGGAAAGATAACATTATATAATGCATTATTCCCATAAACCTCCAGGTTGCAGACAAATAAAGAAAATCATTTCATTGGCAGACAAAATGCGTTATTTGAATTTCAGATGGAACAAAAAGTGTTACAGAGCACTGAGCTGTACATAAGCTAAAAACAGTTCTCAGAATTCTGTGCCTGCTGATAGGCGTGATTTCATTTCTCTACTGCGCATAATGAAAAACGTATTAGTGCTGCGCTCACTGTATGTTATCATAATGCAGAGATGAGCGTGTCTAACTTCTAAAGGTTGCAATTTGATGGTATGAAAAAATAAAACTATTTCAGATAGGGAATGCATGTTAACTTCTTATTAGGTATTTAGGAATATTTCTGTCATTAATAGCGTAAGTCTTTATAATTCTGAAATAATTTAAACAATTAAAAAAATGTCAGTTTTGGTAAAATCCACAGAAATTCGACAAAGATTGACAAGAAAATACTTAGTTAAACAGGGAAGACTGTTAAATGCAGTGGAAAAGGTCCCCAATACTGGGGTCTATTCAGACCCGAACGTAGCTGCGCGTTTGTACGTAGTGGCTGTATACAGAAAGTCTGCACATGCGCGCAAACCTTCACCTTGTGGCCGCATCCTGGAGGATGCGTCCGCAAGGTACTTGACAGCAGCCGTCATTATGGATATTTTTGTTGGTTTGTTGATATTGGATAGTTTCTTTTCAATACAAATTAAGATTATTTTTTTATGGACTGGAGAGTAGGAGCATTGGTCCTTTCTACTTAGTGTTACATAATTATCTGTTTTTATTTTTATTCATAATTAAGTTTTATGGTAAAAGCCATAGAGATGAGCGGGTTCGGTTCCTCGGAATCCGAACCCCCCAGAACTTCAGCCTTTTTACACGGGTCCGAGGCAGACTCGGATCTTCCCGCCTTGCTCGGCTAACCCGAGCGCGCCCGAACGTCATCATCCCACTGTCGGATTCTCGCGAGGCTCGTATTCTATCGCGAGACTCGGATTCTATATAAGGAGCCGCGCGTCGCCGCCATTTTCACACGTGCATTGAGATTGATAGGGAGAGGACGTGGCTGGCGTCCTCTCCGTTTATAGTTACTGTTAGTAGTTAGTTGATCTGATTGCTGCTTAGCTTATTGTGGGGAGGATTGGGGAGAGCTGTTAGGAGGAGTACAGTCAGTGCAGAGTTTTGCTAGTTTTTTTTAATCCGTTCTCTGCATGAAAAAAACGCTCCATACCATATCTGTGCTCAGCCTCAGTGTGCTGCATGATATATCTATGTATATCTGACTGTGCTGAGTGCTCACTGCTCACACAGCTGAATTGTGGGGGAGACTGGGGTGCAGTTATAGCAGGAGTACAGTGCACACTTTTGCTGCCAGTGTGACTGACCAGTGACCACCAGTATATTGTCTGCCTGAAAAAGTTAAACACTCCTGTGGTGTTTTTTTTTTTTATTCTATAAACGCATTCTGCTGACAGTGTCCAGCAGGTCCGTCATTCATTATATTATATAAATATTTACCTGCAGTAGTGTTATATTTTTTTTGTTCATCTCTATCATCTTTATCATCTCTATATTAGCAGATGCAGTACGGTAGTCCACGGCTGTGGCTACCTCTGTGTCGTCAGTGCTCGTCCATAATTGTATACCTACCTGTGGTGGGGTTTTTTTTTTTCTATCTTCTTCATACTAGTAGTTTAGGAGTCTGCTGACAGTGTCCAGCAGGTCCGTCATTATATTATATATATACCTGCAGTAGTGATATATATATATATTTTTTATATCATTATCATCTCTATACTAGCAGACGCAGTACGGTAGTCCACGGCTGTAGCTACCTCTGTGTCGTCAGTGCTCGTCCATAATTGTATACCTACCTGTGGTGGGTTTTTTTTTTCTATCTTCTTCATACTAGTAGTTTAGGAGTCTGCTGACAGTGTCCAGCAGGTCCGTCATTATATTATATATATACCTGCAGTAGTGATATATATATATTTTTATATCATTATCATCTCTATACTAGCAGACGCAGTACGGTAGTCCACGGCTGTAGCTACCTCTGTGTCGTCAGTGCTCGTCCATAATTGTATACCTACCTGTGGTGGGGGTTTTTTTCTATCTTCTTCATACTAGTAGTTTAGGAGTCTGCTGACAGTGTCCAGCAGGTCCGTCATTATATATATATACCTGCAGTAGTGATATATATATTTTTTTTATATCATTATCATCTCTATACTAGCAGACGCAGTATGGTAGTCCACGGCTGTAGCTACCTCTGTGTCGTCAGTGCTCGTCCATAATTGTATACCTACCTGTGGTGGGGTTTTTTTTTCTATCTTCTTCATACTAGTAGTTTAGGAGTCTGCAGACAGTGTCCAGCAGGTCCGTCATTATATTATATATATACCTGCAGTAGTGATATATATATATTTTTTATATCATTATCATCTCTATACTAGCAGACGCAGTACGGTAGTCCACGGCTGTAGCTAACTCTGTGTCATCAGTGCTCATCCATAATTGTACACCTACCTGTGGTGGGGTTTTTTTTTCTATCTTCTTCATACTAGTAGTTTAGGAGTCTGCTGACAGTGTCCAGCAGGTCCGTCATTATATTATATATATACCTGCAGTAGTGATATATATATTTTTTTTATATCATTATCATCTCTATACTAGCAGACGCAGTACGGTAGTCCACGGCTGTAGCTACCTCTGTGTCGTCAGTCACTCGTCATCCATAAGTATACTAGTATCCATCCATCTCCATTGTTTACCTGAGGTGCCTTTTAGTTGTGCCTATTAAAATATGGAGAACAAAAATGTTGAGGTTCCAAAAATAGGGAAAGATCAAGATCCACTTCCACCTCGTGCTGAAGCTGCTGCCACTAGTCATGGCCGAGACGATGAAATTCCATCAACGTCGTCTGCCAAGGCCGATGCCCAATGTCATAGAACAGAGCATGTAAAATCCAAAACACAAAAGATCAGTAAAAAAAGGACTCAAAAATCTAAATTCAAATCGTCGGAGGAGAAGCGTAAACTTGCCAATATGCCATTTACCACACGGAGTGGCAAGGAACGGCTGAGGCCCTGGCCTATGTTCATGGCTAGTGGTTCAGCTTCACATGAGGATGGAAGCACTCAGCCTCTCGCTAGAAAAATGAAAAGACTTAAGCTGGCAAAAGCACAGCAAAGAACTGTGCGTTCTTCGAAATCACAAATCCACAAGGAGAGTCCAATTGTGTCGGTTGCGATGCCTGACCTTCCCAACACTGGACGTGAAGAGCATGCGCCTTCCACCATTTGCACGCCCCCTGCAAGTGCTGGAAGGAGCACCCGCAGTCCAGTTCCTGATAGTCAGATTGAAGATGTCAGTGTTGAAGTACACCAGGATGAGGAGGATATGGGTGTTGCTGGCGCTGGGGAGGAAATTGACAAGGAGGATTCTGATGGTGAGGTGGTTTGTTTAAGTCAGGCACCCGGGGAGACACCTGTTGTCCGTGGGAGGAATATGGCCATTGACATGCCTGGTGAAAATACCAAAAAAATCAGCTCTTCGGTGTGGAAGTATTTCAACAGAATTGCGGACAACATTTGTCAAGCCGTGTGTTGCCTTTGTCAAGCTGTAATAAGTAGGGGTAAGGACGTTAACCACCTCGGAACATCCTCCCTTATACGTCACCTGCAGCGCATTCATCATAAGTCAGTGACAAGTTCAAAAACTTTGGGCGACAGCGGAAGCAGTCCACTGACCAGTAAATCCCTTCCTCTTGTAACCAAGCTCACGCAAACCACCCCACCAACTCCCTCAGTGTCAATTTCCTCCTTCCCCAGGAATGCCAATAGTCCTGCAGGCCATGTCACTGGCAATTCTGACGAGTCCTCTCCTGCCTGGGATTCCTCCAATGCATCCTTGTGTGTAACGCCTACTGCTGCTGGCGCTGCTGTTGTTGCTGCTGGGAGTCGATGGTCATCCCAGAGGGGAAGTCGTAAGACGACTTTTACTACTTCCACCAAGCAATTGACTGTCCAACAGTCCTTTGCGAGGAAGATGAAATATCACAGCAGTCATCCTGCTGCAAAGCGGATAACTGAGTCCTTGGCATCCTGGGCGGTGAGAAACGTGGTTCCGGTATCCATCATTACTGCAGAGCCAACTATAGACTTGATTGAGGTACTGTGTCCCCGGTACCAAATACCATCTAGGTTCCATATCTCTAGGCAGGCGATACCGAAAATGTACACAGACCTCAGAAAAAGACTCACCAGTGTCCTAAAAAATGCAGTTGTACCCAATGTCCACTTAACCACGGACATGTGGACAAGTGGAGCAGGGCAGACTGAGGACTATATGACTGTGACAGCCCACTGGGTAGATGTATTGACTCCCGCCGCAAGAACAGCAGCGGCGGCACCAGTAGCAGCATCTCGCAAACGCCAACTCTTTCCTAGGCAGGCTACGCTTTGTATCACCGCTTTCCAGAATACGCACACAGCTAAAAACCTCTTACGGCAACTGAGGAAGATCATCGCAGAATGGCTTACCCCAATTGGACTCTCCTGTGGATTTGTGGCATCGGACAACGCCAGCAATATTGTGTGTGCATTAAATATGGGCAAATTCCAGCACGTCCCATGTTTTGCACATACCTTGAATTTGGTGGTGCAGAATTATTTAAAAAACGAGAGGGGCGTGCAAGAGATGCTGTCGGTGGCCAGAAGAATTGCGGGACACTTTTGGTGTACAGGCACCACGTACAGAAGACTGGAGCAACACCAAAAACGCCTGAACCTGCCCTGCCATCATCTGAAGCAAGAAGTGGTAACGAGGTGGAATTCAACCCTCTATATGCTTCAGAGGTTGGAGGAGCAGCAAAAGGCCATTCAAGCCTATACAACTGAGCACGATATAGGAGGTGGAATGCACCTGTCTCAAGCGCAGTGGAGAATGATTTCAACGTTGTGCAAGGTTCTGCAACCTTTTGAACTTGCCACACGTGAAGTCAGTTCAGACACTGCCAGCCTGAGTCAGGTCACAGAGCGATTCCGCTAGGCATGTGGGACTTGTGGATGGAGCCCTCAATTCGCTTAACAAGGATTCACGGGTGGTCAGTCTGTTGAAATCAGAGCACTACATTTTGGCCACCGTGCTCGATCCTAGATTTAAAACCTACCTTGGATCTCTCTTTCCGGCAGACACAAGTCTGCAGGGGTTCAAAGAACTGCTGGTGAGAAAATTGTCAAGTCAAGCGGAACGCGACCTGTCAACATCTCCTCCTTCACATTCTCCCGCAACTGGGGGTGCGAGGAAAAGGCTCAGAATTCCGAGCCCACCCGCTGGCGGTGATGCAGGGCAGTCTGGAGCGACTGCTGATGCTGACATCTGGTCCGGACTGAAGGACCTGCCAACGATTACGGACATGTCGTTTACTGTCACTGCATATGATTCTCTCCCCATTGAAAGAATGGTGGAGGATTATATGAGTGACCGCATCCAAGTAGGCACGTCAGACAGTCCGTACGTATACTGGCAGGAAAAAGAGGCAATTTGGAGGCCCTTGCACAAACTGGCTTTATTCTACCTAAGTTGCCCTCCCACAAGTGTGTACTCCGAAAGAGTGTTTAGTGCCGCCGCTCACCTTGTCAGCAATCGGCGTACGAGGTTACTTCCAGAAAATGTGGAGAAGATGATGTTCATTAAAATGAATTATAATCAATTCCTCCATGGAGACATTCACCAGCAGCAATTGCCTCCACAAAGTACACAGGGAGCTGTGATGGTGGATTCCAGTGGGGACGAATTGATAATCTGTGAGGAGGGGGATGTACACGGTGATGAATCGGAGGATGATGATGAGGTGGACATCTTGCCTCTGTAGAGCCAGTTTGTGCAAGGAGAGATTAATTGCTTCTTTTTTGGTGGGGGTCCAAACCAACCCGTCAATTCAGTCACAGTCGTGTGGCAGATCCTGTCACTGAAATGATGGATTGGTTAAAGTGTGCATGTCCTGTTTATACAACATAAGGGTGGGTGGGAGGGCCCAAGGACAATTCCATCTTGCACCTCTTTTTTCTTTCATTTTTCTTTGCGTCATGTGCTGTTTGGGGAGTGTTTTTTGGAAGGACCATCCTGCGTGACACTGCAGTGCCACTCCTAGATGGGCCAGGTGTTTGTGTCGGCCACTTGGGTCGCTGAGCTTAGTCACACAGCTACCTCATTGCGCCTCTTTTTTTCTTTGCATCATGTGCTGTTTGGGGAGTGTTTTTTGGAAGGGCCATCCTGCGTGACACTGCAGTGCCACTCCTAGATGGGCCAGGTGTTTGTGTCGGCCACTTGGGTCGCTGAGCTTAGTCATCCAGCGACCTCGGTGCAAATTTTAGGACTAAAAATAATATTGTGAGGTGTGAGGTGTTCAGAATAGACTGAAAATGAGTGGAAATTATGGTTATTGAGGTTAATAATACTTTGGGATCAAAATGACCCCCAAATTCTATGATTTAAGCTGTTTTTTAGGGTTTTTGAAAAAAACACCCGAATCCAAAACACACCCGAATCCGACAAAAAAAATTCGGTGAGGTTTTGCCAAAACGCGTTCGAACCCAAAACACGGCCACGGAACCGAACCCAAAACCAAAACACAAAACCCGAAAATTTCCGGTGCACATCTCTAAAAAGCCATACTAGTGATAGTATTAGTATATTACATTCTTATTTTTACTTGTTTTTATGTTTCTCATAAATACTTATTAGCTCACATACAGTAAGTACATGGTGTGTATACTCAGTGGTGTACAGTGGACATACTCTGGGGTCTATTTATCACATCCCTTATTTTCCGTTTAGGATGTGATAATATCGACTAAATTAACAAAGTGATAATAAATCATTTTTACTTGAATTTGGCAGTCTTCTCTTGACAGCACATGCAGAGGCAAATGTGGGATTTCTGAAGGTTTTTTTCTCCAAAGGTCTGATTTTGTAGCGATTGTTGGCAAGCCATGAAGGATGCAGCTATAGTCTGCCCCAAACAAGTTTTTGTAATAAAGTACTTCAGATATATGCAGGTCCAATGATCACGTAAGCCACTTACCAGATTCTCTCTCTGATGCGATGACTGAGCACTCAGATCCACAGACACAGCAGACTTGGTAGGAAAATATGCTTCCACTGGGCATTTGCAGCAGCTCCACTGCACCTTTTATACTACATGTAATGGCCACTGGCCAGGCTGTGGGGTAGGGGGGGTATCCAGGCAACTGGAAACCTCCACTGTGTTTGCCTATGGGGACATGGACATCTATAAGTGCTAGAAGCAGTGTGACAGCTTATGATATCACTTAGCCGTTGGGTACAGATCTGGCAAGTCTGATGGGCACCTCATACCAGTAAAAATTGCATTAGTGTAGCCTATAAGTTACTATGCTATAACACAACTCTGGAGTTTGGTAAATCCTGGTAAATCTTACAAATAGCAGCCCCTATATAAACCTATGGGGGCTGCTTGAATTTTGAGGATAACATGCAAAAATGGTTGTGTTCAGGGGATAGCTACCAAATCGCATTTGATAAACATTGCTCCTCGGTGAGATGTTCACTCTCTGCACTTCTACAACAATGCTTATCTGCAATCAACAGGGTTTTTTTCAGAATTATTCTTGTTAGAGTTACTACACCTTTCTTGTTGTTTTAACTCATTGTTTTTATTGCACATTTGCATCCATTGCTAAGCACATGCACACAGACCAGCCTGCCGGGTAGCGAGATAAGAAGATCCCTCTCTGGCAATAATTTATCTAAAGTATAGGCTAGACAGGCTAACACTGTCTTCAGATAGCATTGGTAAAAGGGGTGTGTGATATGTTTCCAGATGTGCAATGCATAAGTAGAGTAGACACAATGGCCAATATTTACTAAGAATTCGAGTTTGTCCGTTTTGTGTTTTTTTTTCTAAGTCCCAATCCGGGAATTCACTAAGCACCAATCTCGGCAGTGTTTGGACTATTCGTAATGGCTTGATTTGCAAAGTTCCGAAATACGAATGAATAGACCATCGGTCAAACACGGCTGCTATTTCATACAATACGGGCATTCACTATTCATTCGTATTTGGGTGTTAGTTTCTGAGTGCTCAAGTGCAGGTCTGTTTTTTTTAGATTCGTTAAAAAAAGCAGCAAAAAAATAGACCTGCATTTTCCAGTCGAGTTTGGATAACCATGCACGGATCAGTGAGATCTGTGCATGGTTATCTATGGGAAAGGGTCTGTTTAGTGTAAAAACTGGAAAAAAATTGCGTGGGGTCCACCCTCCTAAACATAACCAGCCTCGGGCTCTTTGAGCCGGTCCTGGTTGGTAAAATATGGGGGAAAAAATGACAGGGGTTCCCCCATATTTAATCAACCAGCACCGGGCTCTGCACCTGGTCCTGGTTCCAAAAATACGGGGGACAAAAAGCGTAGGGGTCCCCCGTATTTTTGAAACCAGCACCAGGCTCCACTAGCCAGGTACATAATGCCACAGCCGGGGGACACTTTTGTACTGGTCCCTGCGGCCCTGGCATTACATACCCAACTAGTCACCCCTGGCCGGGGTACCCTGGAGGAGTGGGAACCCCTTAAATCAAGGGTCCCCCCCTCCAGCCACCCAAGGGCCAGGGGTGAAGCCCGAGGCTGTCCCCCCCATCCAAGGGCGGTGGATGGGGGGCTGATATCCTTTTGAAAAAATGTGAATATTGTTTTTAGTAGCAGTACTACAAGTCCCAGCAAGCCTCCCCCGCAAGCTGGTACTTGGAGAACCACAAGTACCAGCATGCGGTGGAAAACCGGGCCCGCTGGTACCTGTAGTACTACTACTAAAAAAATACCCCCAAAAAAACAGGACACACACACCGTGAAAGTATAAGTTTATTACATACATGCACACCTCCATACATACATACTTACCTATGTTCCCACGAGGCTCGGTCCTCTTCTCCATGTAGAATCCTTGGGGTACCTGTGAAAAAAATTATACTCACAGGGGTATATTTACAAAAATTTGTATTTTCCCGACTGAGGTCAAAGTTCAATCACGAATGACATCGAAAGTGTAAAGTTGCAACTTTTTGAATTTATTACGACTAATTTACTAAGCTGTCGTATTCTGCATTTTCTTATTTACCGATGTCGATGTAATTCGTTTTTTTTTGCAGTGTTTTACGTGAGTGACTTGTAAAACACTGCCGACTTTAACACAATGAATCTCGGCCGGATCTGAGAGATCCGTGCTGGGCTTCATTGTGCACCTTTATTAAAATAGAAATCATTGTTAAAATAAAATAAAAATGTGTGGGGTCCCCCCTCCTAAGCCAAACCAGCCTCGGGCTCTTTGAGCCGGTCCTGGTTGCAAAAATATGGGGGGGAAAATGTCAGGGGTTCCCCTATATTTAAACAACCAGCACCGAGCTCTGCGCCTGGTCCTGGTTCCAAAAATACGGGGGACAAAAAGCGTAGGGGTCCCCCGTATTTCTGAAACCAGCACCGGGCTCCACTAGCCAGATACATAATGCCACAGCCGGGGGACACTTTTATATAGGTCCCTGCGGCCCTGGCATTACATACCCAACTAGTCACCCCTGGCCGGGGTACCCTGGAGGAGTGGGGACCCCTTCAATCAAGGGGTCCCCCCCTCCAGCCACCCAAGGGCCAGGGGTGAAGCCCGAGGCTGTCCCCCCCATCCAAGGGCTGCGGATGGGGGGCTGATAGCCTTTTTGTCAGAAAATTAATATTGTTTTTCGTAGCAGTACTACAAGACCCAGCAAGCCTCCCCCGCAAGCTGGTACTTGGAGAACCACAAGTACCAGCATGCGGTGGAAAACCGGGCCCGCTGGTGCCTGTAGTGCTTCTACTAAAAAAATACCCCAATAAAAACGGGAGACACACACCTTGAAAGTAAAAGTTTAATACATACATCCACACCTCCATATACACATACTTACCTATGTTCACACGAGGGTCGGTCCTCTTCTCCATGTAGAATCCATGGTGTACCTGTTGAAAAAATTATACTCACAAAATCCAGTGTAGATGGCTCCTCTTCTTTACTATTTGTAATCCTGGTACTTTGCAAAATAACAAAACGGACACCCGACCTCGCACTGAAAGGGGCCCCATGTTTTCACATGGGACCCCTTTCCCCCGAATGCCAGGAACCCCCCCCTGACTTCTGTCTAAGAGGGTTCCATCAGCCAATCAGGGAGCGCCACGTTGTGGCACCCTCCTGATTGGCTGTGTGCTCCTGTAGTGTATGACAGGCAGCACACGGCAGTGTTACAATGTAGCGCCTATGCGCTCCATTGTAACCAATGGTGGGAACTTTGTGGTCAGCGGTTGACCGAAAGTAACCTCACCGCTGACCACAAAGTTCCCACCATTGGTTACAATGGAGCGCATAGGCGCTACATTGTAACACTGCCGTGTGCTGCCTGTCATACACTACAGGAGCACACAGCCAATCAGGAGGGTGCCACAACGTGGCGCTCCCTGATTGGCTGATGGAACCCTCTTAGACAGAAGTCAGGGGGGGTTCCTGGCATTCGGGGAAAGGGGTCCCATGTGAAAACATGGGGCCCCTTTCAGTGCGAGGTCGGGTGTCCGTTTTGTTATTTTGCATAGTACCAGGATTACAAATAGTAAAGAAGAGGAGCCATCTACACTGGATTTTGTGAGTATAATTTTTTCAACAGGTACACCATGGATTCTACATTGAGAAGAGGACCGACCCTCGTGTGAACATAGGTAAGTATGTGTATATGGAGGTGTGGATGTATGTATTAAACTTTTACTTTCAAGGTGTGTGTCTCCTGTTTTTATTGGGGTATTTTTTTTGTAGTAGTACTCCAAGTTGTGGTTCTCCAAGTACCAGCTTGCGGGGGAGGCTTGCTGGGACTTGTAGTACTGCTACTAAAAACAATATTCATTTTCTGACAAAAAGGCTATCAGCCCCCCATCCGCAGCCCTTGGATGGGGGGGACAGCCTCGGGCTTCACCCCTGGCCCTTGGGTGGCTGGAGGGGGGGGGACCCCTTGCTTGAAGGGTTCCCCACTCCTCCAGGGTACCCCGGCCAGGGGTGACTAGTTGGGTATGTAATGCCAGGGCCGCAGGGACCTATATAAAAGTGTCCCCCGGCTGTGGCATTATGTATCTGGCTAGTGGAGCCCGGTGCTGGTTTCAGAAATACGGGGGACCCCTACGCTTTTTGTCCCCCGTATTTTTGGAGCCAGGACCAGGCGCAGAGCCCGGTGCTGGTTGTTTAAATATGGGGGAACCCCTGAAATTTTTTTCCCATATTTTTTCAACCAGGGCCAGCTCAAAGAGCCCGAGGCTGGTTTGGCTTAGGAGGGGGGACCCCACGCATTTTTTTTTTAAACAAAATAACACTTTCCCACCCCTTCCCACTGGAAAACATGCACGGATCTCATGGATCCGTGCATGCCTATCCGAACACGGTAAAAAAAAGCAGGTCTGTTTTTTTTTAGCACTTTTTCACGATTTGTATTTTAGCACGGCAGTGTTTGGCTATTGTCGGCAGTGTTTGTGATTTGCACTTTTTAGTAAATGACCGATTTCTACCTAATTCCTGGCGTATTTGACCGATGGTGTATTGATTCGTAATTTTTTCCTAGGACTTCCAAAATAATACGAATGCCCTCATCACTGCCGTGATTTGAGTTTAGTAAATTCCCGAGATGACACTTTGAAGAAAAAACATAATCTCGGTCAAAATCGGGACCTTAGTAAATATACCCCACAGAATCCAGTGTAGAATCAGACCTTTGTATAATCCACGTACTTGGCAAAATAATAAAACGGAAACCCGACCACGCACTGAAAGGGGTCCCATGTTTACACATGGGACCCCTTTCCCCGACTGCCAGGACCCCCCTGACTCCTGTCAAAGAGGGTCCCTTCAGCCAATCAGGGAGCGCCATGTCGTGGCACTCTCCTGATTGGCTGTGTGCTCCTGTAGTGTCTGTGAGGCAGCACACGGCAGAGATACAATGTTGCGCCTATGCGCTCCATTGTAGCCAATGGTGGGAACTTTGCGGTCAGCGGTGAGGTTACTTTCGGTCAACCGCTGACCGCAAAGTTCCCACCATTGGCTACAATGGAGCACATAGGCGCTACATTGTATCTCTGCCGTGTGCTGCCTCACAGACACTACAGGAGCACACAGCCAATCAGGAGAGTGCCACGACGTGGCGCTCCCTGATTGGCTGAAGGGACCCTCTTTGACAGGAGTCAGGGGGGGTCCTGGCAGTCGGGGAAAGGGGTCCCATGTGTAAACATGGGACCCCTTTCAGTGCGTGGTCGGGTTTCCGTTTTATTATTTTGCCAAGTACGTGGCTTATACAAAGGTCTGATTCTACACTGGATTCTGTGAGTATAATTTTTTTCACAGGTACCCCAAGGATTCTACATGGAGAAGAGGACCAAGCCTCGTGGGAACATAGGTAAGTTTGTATGTATGGAGGTGTGCATGTATGTAATAAACTTATACTTTCACGGTGTGTGTGTCCGGTTTTTTGGGGGGTATTTTTTTAGTAGTAGTACTACAGGTACCAGCGGGCCCGGTTTTCCACCGCATGCTGGTACTTGTGGTTCTCCATTACCAGCTTGTGGGGGAGGCTTGCTGGGACTTGTAGTACTGCTACTAAAAACAATATTCACATTTTTTCAAAAGGCTATCAGCACCCCATCCGCCGCCCTTGGATGGGGGGGACAGCCTCGGGCTTCACCCCTGGCCCTTGGGTGGCTGGAGGAGGGGAACCACTTGATTTAA